>NC_041390.1:292368869-292471276 GCF_002162155.2 Triticum dicoccoides
CGGGCCAGTGCTCCTCTGAGTGTTGGTCCGACCGAGTAGACTGTGGGGCCACCTCGGGGCAACTTGAGGGTTGGTTTTACTCGTAGGATGTCTCATCTGAGTGTGCCCTAAGAACGAGATATGTGCAGCTCCTATCGGGATTTGTCGGCACATTCGGGCGGTGTTGCTGGACTTGTTTTACCATTGTCGAGATGTCTTGTAACCTGGATGCCGAGTCTGATCGGAATGTCTTGGGAGAAGGAATATCCTTCGTTGACCGTGAGAGCTTGTGATGGGCTAAGTTGGGACACCCCTGCAGGGATTTGAACTTTCGAAAGCCGTGCCCGTGGTTATGTGCAGATGGGAATTTGTTAATGTCCGGTTGTAGAAAACCTGAAGTTTATCTTAATTATAAAACATCAACCGCGTGTGTTACCGTGATGGTCTCTTCTCGGCGGAGTCCGGGAAGTGAACACGGTGTTGGGGTAATGCTTGACGTAGGTTGTTCCAGGATCACTTCTTGATCATAGATTTCTCGAACGTGCGTTGCCTTCTCTTCTCGCTCTCTTTTGCGTATGTTAGCCACCATATATGCTAGTCGCTTGCTGCAGCTCCACCTCATACCTTTTACCTTACCCATAAGCTTAAATAGTCTTGATCGTGAGGGTGTGAGATTCCTGAGTCCCCGTGACTCACAGATACTTCCAAAACCAGTTTGCAGGTGTCGTTGAACCATGCAGATGACGCAACCGAGCTCAAGGAGGAGCTCGATGAAGATCTTAACCTTTGTGTTGTTCCATTTCCAGTTGATCAGTAGTGGAGCCCAGTTGGGTCGATCGGGGATCTGTGTAGCATTTGGGGTAGTATTCTTTTATTTTGGTTCCATAGTCGGACCTTGTGTGTATCTGAATGATGTAATGCTTTATTCATGTATTGTGTGAAGTGGCGATTGTAAGCTAACTATGCATCTCTTTCCCTTATGTAATACATGGGTTGTGTGAAGATTACCTCACTTACGACATTGCTTTCAATGCGGTTATGCCTCTAAGTTGTGCTTCGACACGTGGGAGATATAGCCGCATCGAGGGCGTTACAACAACGAGATGGTTGAGCATGGGATTTTCCCTTCGACCACGGTGCCATATGATGACTTGAGTTACTTTAGCCACCATATTGAGAGCGAGAGTGACTTCACCACTAGCCCCATATATGATGTGTTGCCACAATTCCCATGTGCGGAGAGACACAACCCCCACCACTTGAGTGAGATGAGTGACTCCACCATACGTGAGATTGAGTGCACCTACCTTGAGGGAGTGAGTGAACCATCACATAGAGAGAGTGAGAGAGTTGATAGATCATGTGAGGCCACTTTCAACAATAACGACTTGATCTCTACCTCTATTGTGTCTTCTCATTTGGTGCTAGGTCCCTTATATGATGACGCGCCGATTCTCGACGACTTCGTCCTACCTTTGGACAAGATGATGGCCATGGTGGAATGTGATGCACCCTCCACATGGTTCCATCAAGATGTAGATGACCACCATTTGGTCTTTCCCACCTCACCTACACCACATGAGTGGAATGACAAAGGTAACATAGGTGAAGGTGATGCTCTAGTCCCACTAGTGGACATTCTTAACGTTCATTGCTTGCATGATGTTGATCAACATATTTCCATGCTTCATGCTAGTGTGACTTCCCCATGCGATGATTTACCCATTTATGATGAATATGATGATTGCCATGTGGAGTCTGTTAGTTGTGATGCCATGTTACATAGGATTTCTTGTGCTAATTCTCTCGGTCACATCATGTTTGCCAATCCGCTTGACTTGTCATATGCTATGCATGAGATCGACCACATGTCATATTTGCAATCTCTTCATAGTGACTATGCATATGCCATTAAGATTAACCCAATTTGCACTTATGGCATAGATGACAAGCCCATGGTTATTGGCATTTGTTTTTCTTGTGATGATATTGATATGCTCCCTTTGCATCCTTTATCGCATATGCCATGCCATGACCACCTAGCTTCGAATATGCATTGTTTTGTATGTTGGCCATTTTCTCCATATGATGTTTCCAATATTGCTCATGAGGAGACCCCCATAGTTTACTCATACATTTTAGGAGATTTTGATCACTCCCATCCATTGCATGATCCTTATACTTGTATGCTCAATTGGCATCCCCATAGTGTTATACACAATAACTATTCTTTCATGATGGATGACATGTTCTTATACCATGCATCAAATTTATTTGAGCAATGCTTACCTTGTGCTAACTCACACGTGCACATACACATCATGATGGATGATGTGTACATTTACCACACACACAATTTCTTTGGCTTGTGTCTCTTTTGTGTAGGTACCCACGAATACTTGTCAACCTCACAATGTCATGAGTTGACAAAACAAGCTCTAGAGAGCAATGATGACTTGGGATCCCATGGATTGTCTTTCACACCGCTCTGTTCGCGCAAAGACTTCACGCATCTCTTCTACATGACCCTCCCTTGGCTATGGGTTATTGTCCATTACATATTCTATGCCCATCTTGCCATGTTCACTTTGCATGATATGCTCATTCCTATGCCTTTGCCATGCATTTGTGACCCATGCTTTGCATTACACATGATGATTGATTGTACTACTTGTATGTGTATTTGCAAGCTTGGTGGAGATATCACTTGTTATTACCATATTTTAAAGATCTCATAAGTATTTATTTTGGGCATTTGGAATTAATCCAGTATTTATTTGCGTTGGATAAATATTTTTATATATACAAAATATTGTCCAATAATTCTAAATTTTGGTGAGGGGCTTTGGATTAATTCCTTAGGTCCCTGCAAAATTTGACAGAATTAAATAAAATGGTTTAGTATTTTTTTAAGTCAAAACAAATGACAAAAATTAGAAAATAGAAAGAATTAGAGAGGACAAAGAGAGAATGCCTCACCTGGGCCTTACCTGGTGCCGGCCCAGCACTGTTGGCCCAGGCCAAGTCATCACCTACCTCCTGCCAGGAGGATGGAGTGCGTGTGCCCGATGCGCGTGTGCACGCGCCGGCCACCTCCTCCCTCCCTGCCTGCCTGGCTCCTCCCCGGTGCACCTAGACGACGCCACAGAGACGCCCTCGACCCCCTGTGTCTCTCCCCTCTTGCTCTGGACCCCTCCCCCTTCTGTGCTCTCTTTCTCACGCACGCCCGAGCGCTGCCGTCGCCGCCGCACGCCATAGCCGCAGCCACCGCCTCCCCCTCGCCCTCTCTCCGTGTCTACAAGCTCCGCCGCGACTTCCCCTACGTCCTCGACGAGCCAAGCAACCGGGGACGCCCCGTGCAGCCGTCACCGCCGTCTTCCTTACCCCCGGCCGCCCGAGATCGCCGGCGCCGCCTCGTCGCCTCCAGAGCCTCCCCCGAGCCGTTGAGCACGCCCACCGAATCGCTGTAAGCTCTACTCTGCCCCCCCTTTATCGAGCTCGATTGCCTCGCCTAACTAGCTTTACCACCACGGCCGTAGCACCTCGCCGCCGGCCATGGCGCCACCATGGCCAGAGGCCGAGCCAGCCGCTGCCGCGCGCGTCACCGTGCTCCTGGTGACGCCAGGAGGCCGTAGCGGGCCTCCGCAGTTCCTGCCGTGCCCCGCAGCCCGTTTTCGCCCGGAGCCGAACTCCGGCCACCGCCTCGAGCTCGTTTCTGGCGATCTCTGGCACCCCCGCAGCCTCCCGCTTGCTCCAAACGACGCGGACGAGCTCCAGCTCCTCGTCCGTGGTCTCCGCCGCCTAAATGGTCGCCGGAGGGCGTTTCTCGAGCCCTCCGCCGCGTTCGGCCTCGCCGGTGGCTAAACGCCGATGGGGTTTGACCCTTTGACCTCGCTGGCCCGTCAGGTGGGCCCCATGTGTCAGGTGATTAGCTTAAGGCTAATCACCATTTAACTAAACCTGACGGTGACAGTGGGCCCCAGCGCCACTAATCCTATAATTAGGATAAACTAACCCCCTGTTAACTAACCGGTCACTGACGTGTGGACCCCACACGTCAGGTTTGACCTGGTCAGCTCCGTTGACCTGCTGACGCAGGCATGACACAATGTTGACGCAGTTATTCATTTTCTGGTTTAAAATTAAATTAGGAAATTCCAGAAAATGTTATAAACTTAAAAAATTCATAGAAATTCAACCGTAGCTCAGATTGAAATAATTTATATATGAAAAATGATCAAAAAAATTCAATCTATCCATCTGTACCATTTTCATGCATGACAAACCAACTTATACTTGCTGTATAGGTGAAAACATATAAATGGCATTTATAAAGATTTAATTTAGAGTTGCATTTGAACCTTTGGTTCAAATGGACCTCTTCTAAATAAATGCTAGATGCATTAACTCAAACAACATCACATACTCATGCCATGTTCATGCATCATATTGTTGCATATGCTTGTGTTGATTTCCGACACCATTCCTTCTCGATAGGTCCTGCTCCGGAGAGTGTTCGAGAGTACCTGTCTGAGGAGCAGTGCCCCCCTGTTGATCTACCAGTCAAGCAACCCCCCCTTGTTCATTCTGATACAATCCTACTCTCTCGCTCCTGCTCTCACTTATTGCATTAGGACAACAATGATTCAACTGCTACTTTATGCTGTGGTAGTTGAACCCATTCCTCTGCATGACCTGTCATTGCCACAGTAAATAGTTAAAACCCACTAGCATGTGTAGGAGTTGCTTGAGCGATGTTGTGTTCTTGCCATGCCATGCCTGCTATTGCTTAGAGTATGCCAGGTCTGATTCATTGGGAATGAATTAGAGTACAGTGCTATGTTCTGATGTTGAGAGTTAAGCGTGTGAACACGATTTGGTAAAGGTAGCGGTGAGAGGCCATGTAGGAGTACATGGTGGGTTGTCTCACTGGAACCGTCCCTAAGAACTGAGTTCTGTGTATGTTGTCCAAGGACTAGCTACTACCACACATTGGGTTCCGGTAACTCGACCCCCCTCGACTTATTAGCCAACTTGATCTCTGTCCAGGAGTTGCAAATAGTTTCTGGTGTTTATAGGTAGTGCTATTTTTTTACCGAGTGGCACCCGGCAGGGTGGACTTGGGACAGACTAGGCACACGTGGCCCGGTGTACCGAGTGGCACCCGGATGGTGGGCTCGGGAACCCTGTACACATTGTTTGGTGCCGTGAGCGAAACCCCGGCCATATCTCCTTGCGGATGGAACCCGAATAGGCGATAAACCTGGACTAGAGTCTTGTTTGGTTAGTCAGGTCGTGGCCGACACCCTCGCCAGGCTTCCGCTTGAGGGTTGCCGAGATACATGATGTGTACATGGTGATAAGTGGTGAGAGCGTGTGTGAAGAAGTACACCCCTGCAGGGTTATCGTGATCTATTCGAATAGTCGTGTCCTCGGTTATGGACTTCTTGGATGCTTACGTGGTACATAGACAACTTTAAGTGGGTACTCTAAAATGCTCAAGACAAGTGTGAGTGCTATGGATGGCCTTCTCGTAAGGAGACGAGGATGAATCCATAGTAGTGTATTGATGTGGTGATTAGTGGACTCGTGTGCGCTGCCTCATCTCAAAGAAGTTTCTCGTTGTCGTAGAACAGGATAGCCACTGAGTCAAAGCTGGCTTGCTGCAACTAAACCCCACATTACCTTCTTGATACAAATGCATGTATGGTAGGATCTGATGTAAGTCTTGCTGAGTACCTTTGTACTCACGTTTTCTTTATTTATGTTTTGCAGGTGAGACATCTGTCTCACTAGTAGTGCCGCTTGGACTTTGACGAGTAGCTTGTTACCTCAGCTACGATCTTGTACCCTTGGGAGGGTCTTGTAGATAGTCAGGCTTCTGAGCCTTTTTCCTTTTGTAGTTGTATGTACTCAGACATGTAATGCTTCCGTTGCTTGTATGCTCTGAATGATGGGTCATGTGACCCCTGTTTGTATTTAATGCTATGTGGCTCTTCTGGGCCTTTGTCTATATGAGTTTGCGTTATGTTGTGATGCCAGGTTGTACAGCACATACTTGCATGTTATGCGTACGTGTGACGTGTATTGCTATGTGTGGGATCCGACAATCTAGTTGTTTATCCTTGGCAGCCTCTCTTATGGGGAAATATAGTCTAGTGCTTCCTTGAGCCATAGTAGTCCACTACAGCCCGGTTCACCGGAGTCCTGCTAGCCCAACACTACTGCTCAGGACACTTGACTGGCTGGCATGTGTTTCACTTCGTTCCTGTGTCTGTCCCTTCGGGGAAATGTCACGCGGTGACATCCGGAGTCCTGCCTAGCCCGCTACAGCCCGGGTTCCCCGGAGTCCTGTTTGCCCAGTGCTACAGCCCAGATTCACACGCTGCTGACCGACACGCTCGATGTGAATCATGTATGCCTGTCCCCATAGGTTAGTGCCGCTCTGGGTTCATGACTAGCCATGTCGGCCCGGGTTCTCTGTCATATGGATGCTAGCGACACAATCATATACGTGAGCCAAAAGGCACAAACGGTCCCGGGCCAGGGTAAGGCAACGCCCGTGGGAATACCGTGTGTGAGGCTGCAAAGTGATATGAGGTGTTACCGGCTAGATCAATGTGACTCGGAATCGGGGTCCCGACATCGCCGCCCTATGCTTGGATCCGGCTGTCCCTGCGGCGTCATGGCCCTGCAGAGCCGTGCCCAAGACCCATCTGCGTCGCCGTTCAAGTCCCAGCACTGCCTCATTCTTCTTCCTGGAGCGAGAGTAGCCACCTGCTCGATCCCCATTTCATGAACGAGACGACGAGCGCCCAGTTTCCACGTTGACCTCGTCAGCCAGATCTGGTGGGTCTGCGTTGCTTCCCCCGTCGGCCCAGCACGCCTCCTCACCCATACGCGGCCTGCCAGCTTGTCCATTGAATCGGGCCGAGGCCCATGGGTGAGCTGCCCCTCCAGCGCTGATGAGGACATCAATACAATTGTTACACCCACAGCCCCTGCTGCTATACATACTGGACCAATTACTAGAGCTCGTGCACGCCAACTAAATTACCAGGTACTTTCGTTTCTTGGTAATGATTCTAATGTTCATGAGAATATGATGCTGCCTAAATTGGATACATTTGTTTTGCTTACAAATGAAGGGCCTAGCTTGGAGAAGGATGAACATTGGAGCAAGAACAAGCATGGAGATGATGGCATGCGCAAGGGGAACAAGAACGGAGTTACAAGTGATGATTTCAGGACTTTGAAGCCACCATAATGGGTGCATGAAGCCTTGGACGAAATATACAAGATGCCACTTCATAAATTTCATCCCGAGGCTATTTTAGGTGCTGCGTCACCTTATTATTGGGCCAGGCCCATGTAATTTCGAAATACATAAGTATAGGCTATTTTTAGAGTCCGTATGTGTGGGGAAACAAGAGATAGGGTTGATTTTGGACCCCTCCACCAAGGGCCACGAAATTCCCCCCTCTTCCTCCATATATACAGCCCTTAGGGCATCGTTTAGACTTTGGGGGTTTTGTTTAGATTAAAAGTTCGCCATAGCTGCAACTTCGCGTACTTCGTTTGTGTTCAACGACCAGACAAAGGCGTCACAGAACCCCACCTTGATCAATAAAGCTTTCATCTTATATTCGCAATATCCAGATTGCAATCTTAGTTTCTTGCTTGTTCTTCGTTTGCTCGCAGGAAACAGACCCTCGTGGTCAGGTTGATCGTGCTCCGGCGTGGTCAATAACCTCTCGGAGTTGGTTTAGCGATTGCTAAGGCGCGACGTCCTCGCACGTTCGTAGTCGGATCGTCAAAGTCGACTTCCACCAAAGCGAAATCCACCATCTCATCGAAAGACGGGACACCTCCGCCTCTATCAAGTGGTATCAGATTTCCAGGTTGCTCGGTGAGATTTTACAGTTTTTCGTAGTTTAGATCGAGTCTGTTCTTCATACCTATAGTCCACGAAAAAGCCACAAAAAAAATTAGGGTTAGTTCATCATATCCGAACCAATTTGAGCCTTGCATAATCTTTTTAGGGTTTTGCTTTGTTGAATTTGCGGTTGCATCGTCGTGTCTAGTTGCTGGTCTTAGAGTCTAGTCTTTTAGAGTTTCGAGTTCTGGTCATAAGTTGTCACGCCGCCGCCGCACCATCATCATCGCCCCTGCCATCTACCACCACCGCACCGAATCCGTATCCATATACCACCACCAATCCGTGTCCATATACCACCACCGATCCATATCCATATACTACCACCGCTACCACCACCGCTGCCATATACCACCACCATATATCCACCACCAATCCGAGTTCTTTGCTTATTAGGTTTGTTTTCGGGATCCATCTAGATTCCGATTCGTGTTTCCTTGCCGGAGTCGGGTAGCCACGCTCCGTTTAGGCCCAAAATTTTTCGAAAACGCATTTTTCGAAAAAATTTCTGGCTATCCTATTTTTAGGTGTTTCTGAGTGTTTTGAGACAGGTGCCATTATAGGAAGTTTTTTTGACCCGTTTCCAGTTTTTGGGTCCGGGCAGTCGAAAAAAAAAATTGGTCGAAAAAATTTCGTGCCCATCCTGTCAGTTTGAGCTAGGAAGAGTTTTGAGACACTCGCCATTATAGTAATTTTTCGCAAAAAAAAAGCAGCGCAAAAAAAAAGAGCGCAAAAAAAAAAGAGCGAAAAAAATTTAGAGTGTGCTTTTCCCTTGTTTACGTGCCGCGCCGTGATTTTGTTAGTGTTCTAGGCTCGCGTCTCTAGCACAGTCTAGCCTAGGACCAGCACAGTACCGTCGTTGAGCGTTTATTCAACTTTGCATCTCTGAATTGATTATTGCTGACCCTTTTTGCTACCATATTATAAGCCTTCCCAGCTCCACATACATCTACGTCGTGCGTTTGACTCTCCCTGGTAATCGCTCTATCCAAGCTTTGAGAGTTTTTGACTACAACGGTTGCCGATCACCTCCTGCTGCTGGGTAAGAACTGGTAAGAATTTGAGATTTGCTTGACGGATTTGTGACACCCACCACCACCACTTGTTCGTAGTCTGTAGGATCATATTCTTGTGTGTTTCTATTGCTGCTAACCATGCCAGGATCACAAGCCGACGAGATTGACTGGGAGAATTTATCGAACAAGGAGCTTCATGATAAGTTTCAGCAAATGATGACTGAATAGGTGCAAGATGTGCTGAACAATTTTGAAGAGGCCATGGAGAAGATCACTGGCCTTGAGAAGACATTCGAAACAAAGCTCGATAACAAGTTTAATGAATTGCTCGTGCGTCTTCCACCACCACCACCCGCTGCACCTAACGCACCTCTCCAACAACAACAACAACGACTACCTCCACGTCGCGAAGCAGACCTCCGCCGAGCAAGCCGTGTTCCTCTTGCGTTTGGCCAAACTGTTGGTGCTGCTGTTGATACTTCTGTGGCTCCTGCTGCTGATGCGGAGGAGGATGATTATGTGGGAGATTATGAGGATGAGGTTGATCAAAATCAACACTACGTGCAGCCACCTGTACCACCACCAGCAGGTCGACCTCAGGTATATATTCGTAATGGTAGGCCTGCACCACCACCTCAGGTACGAGATGATGTCCATATTCCTAAACTGAAATTGAATATTCCACCATTTGAGGGTAGATATGTTCCTGATATATATCTTACTTGGGAGTTAGAAACTGAACAACGATTTACATGTCTACAATATCCTGAGGAGAGACGAGTTGCTGCTGCTGTTTGTGCTTTCACTAGTTTTGCATGTGTATGGTGGTCTGAACATTGTAGATTATATCCTATTCCAACTACTTGGGCTGCTTTGAAAACTGCTATGCGTACGCGTTGGGTTCCACCATATTATCAACGTGAATTGCTTCAAAAATTGCAGTGTTTAAGACAAGGGAAAAATTCTGTAGAAGAATATTATCAGGAATTACAAACTGGCATGATTAGATGTGGTATTGTTGAGGAGAATGAAGCTATGCTTGCACGTTTTCTGGGTGGATTAAATAGAGAGATTCAGACCATTCTAGACTATAAGGAGTATACTAATATCACTCGTTTATTCCATCTTGCTTGTAAAGCTGAACGTGAAGTGCAGGATCGACAAGCATTGGGGCGAACTAACTTTTCTGCAGGCCGATCTTCATCATGGACACCACGTGCATCTTCTACTTCAACTGCACCAGCACCTCCATCCGGTGCCACCTCCAGCCGTGATACAAGAAAACAGGCACAACCACCATTATCTGCCAAGAGCGCACCTGCGGGGCCTGCACAGCGTTCTTCTTCTTCCATGGCATCAACAGGGAACACAAGTGATATTATTTGTCGTCATTGTAAGGGAGGAGGTCATTATGCGAGGGAATGCAAATCTCCGCGTGTGATGATTGCTACTGCGGATGGTGGATATGAGTCCGCTAGTGACTATGATGAGGAGACATTGGTTTGGAGACCATCAAAGATCAATATGTGCATGATGCTGATTTTAAAGATGTAATGCAGAATTGTAAAGAAGGAAGAATGTGGAACAAGTTTGTCGTTAATGATGGATTTGTGTTTCGTGCTAACAAGCTATGCATTCCAGCTAGCTCCGTTCGTCTTTTGTTGTTGCAGGAAGCGCATGGAGGAGGATTAATGGGACATTTTGGCGTGAAGAAGACGGAGGACGTACTTGCTACACATTTCTTTTGGCCAAAGATGAGACGGGATGTTGAGCGTTTTATTGCTCGATGCACTACATGTCAAAAAGCTAAGTCACGACTCAATCCTCATGGTTTATATATGCCTTTGCCTGTACCTAGTGTTCCTTGGGAGGATATATCTATGGACTTTGTTTTAGGTTTACCTCGAACAAAGAAGGGGAGGGATAGCATATTTGTTGTCGTGGATAGATTCTCGAAAATGGCACACTTTATACCATGTCATAAAAGCGATGATGCTGTTAATGTTGCTGATTTGTTCTTTCGTGAAATTATTCGCTTGCATGGTGTGCCAAAAACTATTGTTTCAGATCGTGATACTAAATTTCTTAGCCACTTTTGGAGATGTTTATGGGCTAAGTTGGGGACTAAACTGCTTTTTAGTACTACTTGTCACCCCCAAACTGATGGACAAACTGAAGTAGTCAATAGAACGTTGTCTACCATGCTTAGGGCTGTTTTGAAGAATAATAAGAAAATGTGGGAGGAATGCTTGCCTCATATTGAATTTGCTTATAATCGTTCATTGCATTCTACTACTAAGATGTGCCCTTTTGAAGTTGTGTATGGTTTCCTACCTCGTGCACCTATTGATTTGTTGCCTCTTCCATCTTCGGAGAAGGTTAATTCTGATGCTAAACAACATGCTGAATTGATTTTAAAAATGCATGAGTTAACTAAGGAAAACATTGAGCGTATGAATGCTAAATATAAACTTGCTGGAGATAAGGGTAGAAAACATGTTGTGTTTGCACCTGGAGATCTTGTTTGGTTACATTTGCGTAAGGATAGATTTCCTGATTTGCGCAAATCAAAGCTAATGCCACGTGCTGATGGTCCCTTTAAGATGTTAGAGAAAATAAATGATAATGCATATAAACTTGAGCTGCCTGCCGATTTTGGGGTTAGTCCCACTTTTAACATTGCAGATTTGAAGCCTTATTTGGGTGAGGAAGATGAACTTCCGTCGAGGACGACTTCATTTCAAGAAGGGGAGGATGATGAGGACATCAATACAATTGTTACACCCACAGCCCCTGCTGCTATACATACTGGACCAATTACTAGAGCTCGTGCACGCCAACTAAATTACCAGGTACTTTCGTTTCTTGGTAATGATTCTAATGTTCATGAGAATATGATGCTGCCTAAATTGGATACATTTGTTTTGCTTACAAATGAAGGGCCTAGCTTGGAGAAGGATGAACATTGGAGCAAGAACAAGCATGGAGATGATGGCATGCGCAAGGGAACAAGAACGGAGTTACAAGTGATGATTTCAGGACTTTGAAGCCACCATAATGGGTGCATGAAGCCTTGGACGAAATATACAAGATGCCACTTCATAAATTTCGTCCCGAGGCTATTTTAGGTGCTGCGTCACCTTATTATTGGGCCAGGCCCATGTAATTTCGAAATACATAAGTATAGGCTATTTTTAGAGTCCGTATGTGTGGGGAAACAAGAGATAGGGTTGATTTCGGACCCCTCCACCAAGGGCCACGAAATTTCCCCCTCTTCCTCCATATATACAGCCCTTAGGGCATCGTTTAGACTTTGGGGTTTTGTTTAGATTAAAAGTTCGCCATAGCTGCAACTTCGCGTACTTCGTTTGTGTTCAACGACCAGACAAAGGCGTCACAGAACCCCACCTTGATCAATAAAGCTTTCATCTTATATTCGCAATATCCAGATTGCAATCTCAGTTTCTTGCTTGTTCTTCGTTTGCTCGCAGGAAACAGACCCTCGTGGTCAGGTTGATCGTGCTCCGGCGTGGTCAATAACCTCTCGAAGTTGGTTTAGCGATTGCTAAGGCGCGACGTCCTCGCACGTTCATAGTCGGATCGTCAAAGTCGACTTCCACCAAAGCGAAATCCATCATCTCATCGAAAGACGGGACACCTCCGCCTCTATCAAGTGGTATCAGATTTCCAGGTTGCTCGGTGAGATTTTACAGTTTTTCATAGTTTAGATCGAGTCTATTCTTCATACCTACAGTCCACGAAAAAGCCACAAAAAAAAAATTAGGGTTAGTTCATCATATCCGAACCAATCTGAGCCTTTGCATAATCTTTTTAGGGTTTTGCTTTGTTGAATTTGCGGTTGCATCGTCGTGTCTAGTTGCTGGTCTTAGAGTCTAGTCTTTTAGAGTTTCGAGTTCTGGTCATAAGTTGTCACGCCGCCGCCGCACCATCATCATCGCCCCTGCCATCTACCACCACCGCACCGAATCCGTATCCATATACCACCACCAATCCGTGTCCATATACCACCACCGATCCATATCCATATACTACCACCGCTACCACCACCGCTGCCATATACCACCACCATATATCCACCACCAATCCGAGTTCTTTGCTTATTAGGTTTGTTTTCGGGATCCATCTAGATTCCGATTCGTGTTTCCTTGCCGGAGTAGGTTTCGGAAAAAAAAATTTGTTTGCTATGCTTTTGTGTGCAAAGAGGCATTATTTTCATTCGAGGACGTGCCTTCCTCTTTGCCTCCTACTGTCACTAACATTTTGCAGGAGTTCGCTGACGTCTTTCCACAAGACGTGCCACCGGGATTACCGCCTATTCGAGGGATTGAGCATCAGATTGACTTAATTCCCGGTGCTTCACTGCCAAACCGTGCACCATACCGTACCAATCCAGAGGAGACGAAGGAGATTATGCGTCAAGTACAAGAGCTTCTCGACAAAGGTTATATACGCGAATCCCTTAGTCCTTGTGCTGTTCCTATTATTCTAGTGCCGAAAAAGGATGGTACATCACGTATGTGTGTTGATTGTAGAGGCATTAATAATATTACTATTCGTTATCGTCATCCTATTCCTAGGCTAGATGATATGCTTGATGAATTGAGTGGCTCTACAATATTCTCCAAAGTTGATTTGCATAGTGGCTACCATCAAATTCGTATGAAATTGGGAGATGAATGGAAAACAGCATTTAAAACTAAGTTTGGATTATATGAGTGGTTAGTCATGCCTTTTGGGTTAACTAATGCACCTAGTACTTTCATCAGATTAATGAACGAAGTTTTACGTGTTTTCATTGGACGATTTGTGGTAGTTTACTTTGATGACATATTGATTTATAGCAGATCTTTGGAAGAACATTTGGAACATTTACGTGCTGTTTTTATTGCTCTACGTGATGCACGTTTGTTCGGTAACCTTGGGAAGTGCACCTTTTGCACCGACCGAGTATCTTTTCTTGGCTATGTTGTTACTGCACAGGGAATTGAAGTTGATAAAGCCAAGATTGAAGCTATTGAGAGTTGGCCGCAGCCCAAAACGGTCACACAAGTGAGGAGTTTTCTTGGCCTCGCTGGATTCTATAGGCGTTTTGTGAGAGATTTCAGCACCATTGCTGCACCTCTCAATGAGCTTACAAAGAAAGATGTGCCTTTTCTTTGGGGTACCGCACAGGAAGAAGCCTTCACGGTATTGAAAGATAAGTTGACACATGCTCCTTTACTCCAACTTCCTGATTTTAATAAGACTTTTGAGCTTGAATGTGATGCTAGTGGAATTGGATTAGGAGGTGTGTTATTACAAGATGGCAAACCTGTTGCATACTTTTCTGAAAAATTGAGTGGGCCTAGTCTGAATTATTCTACTTATGATAAAGAATTATATGCTCTTGTTCGGACTTTAGAAATATGGCCCAAAGAATTTGTTATACATTCTGATCATGAATCATTGAAACATATTAAAAGTCAAGCTAAACTGAATAGTAGACATGCTAAATGGGTTGAATTCATTGAGACTTTCCCTTATGTCATTAAACACAAGAAGGGAAAAGAAAATGTTATTGCTGATGCTTTGTCTCGTCGCTATACTATGCTTTCACAACTTGACTTCAAAATATTTGGTTTGGAGACCATCAAAGATCAATATGTGCATGATGCTGATTTTAAAGATGTAATGCATAATTGTAAAGAAGGAAGAATGTGGAACAAGTTTGTTGTTAACGATGGATTTGTGTTTCGTGCTAACAAGCTATGCATTCCAGCTAGCTCCGTTCGTCTTTTGTTGTTGCAGGAGGCGCATGGAGGAGGATTAATGGGACACTTTGGCGTGAAGAAGACGGAGGACGTACTTGCTACACATTTCTTTTGGCCAAAGATGAGACGGGATGTTGAGCGTTTTATTGCTCGCTGCACTACATGTCAAAAAGCTAAGTCACGCCTCAATCCTCATGGTTTATATATGTGATAGAGGCAAAGGTGTCCCGTCTTTCGATGAGATGGTGGATTTCGCTTTGGTGGAAGTCGACTTTGACGATCCGACTACGAACGTGCAAGGACGTCGCGCCTTAGCAATCGCTAAACCAACTCCGAGAGGTTATTGACCACGCCGGAGCACGATCAACCTGACCACGAGGGTTTGTTTCCTGCAAGCAAACGAAGAACAAGCAAGAAACTAAGATTGCAATCTGGATATTGCGAATATAAGATGAAAGATTTATTGATCAAGGTGGGGTTCTGTGACGCCTTTGTCTGGTCGTTGAACACAAACGAAGTACGCGAAGTTGCAGCTATGGCGAACTTTTAATCTAAACAAAACCCAAGGTCTAAACGATGCCCTAAGGGCTGTATATATGGAGGAAGAGGGGGTGGATTTCGTGGCCCTTGGTGGAGGGGTCCGAAATCAACCCTATCTCTTGTTTCCCCACACATACGGACTCTAAAAATAGCCTATACTTATGTATTTCGAAATTACATGGGCCTGGCCCAATAATAAGGTGACGCAGCACCTAAAATAGCCTCGGGACGAAATTTATGAAGTGGCATCTTGTATATTTCGTCCAAGGCTTCATGCACCCATTATGGTGGCTTCAAAGTCCTGAAATCATCACTTGTAACTCCGTTCTTGTTCCCTTGCGCATGCCATCATCTCCATGCTTGTTCTTGCTCCAATGTTCATCCTTCTCCAAGCTAGGCCCTTCATTTGTAAGCAAAACAAATGTATCCAATTTAGGCAGCATCATATTCTCATGAACATTAGAATCATTACCAAGAAACGAAAGTACCTGGTAATTTAGTTGGCGTGCACGAGCTCTAGTAATTGGTCCAGTATGTATAGCAGCAGGGGCTGTGGGTGTAACAATTGTATTGATGTCCTCATCATCCTCCCCTTCTTGAAATGAAGTCGTCCTCGACGGAAGTTCATCTTCCTCACCCAAATAAGGCTTCAAATCTGCAATGTTAAAAGTGGGACTAACCCCAAAATCGGCAGGCAGCTCAAGTTTATATGCATTATCATTTATTTTCTCTAACATCTTAAAGGGACCATCAGCACGTGGCATTAGCTTTGATTTGCGCAAATCAGGAAATCTATCCTTACGCAAATGTAACCAAACAAGATCTCCAGGTGCAAACACAACATGTTTTCTACCCTTATCTCCAGCAAGTTTATATTTAGCATTCATACGCTCAATGTTTTCCTTAGTTAACTCATGCATTTTTAAAATCAATTCAGCATGTTGTTTAGCATCAGAATTAACCTTCTCCGAAGATGGAAGAGGCAACAAATCAATAGGTGCACGAGGTAGGAAACCATACACAACTTCAAAAGGGCACATCTTAGTAGTAGAATGCAATGAACGATTATAAGCAAATTCAATATGAGGCAAGCATTCCTCCCACATTTTCTTATTATTCTTCAAAACAGCCCTAAGCATGGTAGACAACGTTCTATTGACTACTTCAGTTTGTCCATCAGTTTGGGGGTGACAAGTAGTACTAAAAAGCAGTTTAGTCCCCAACTTAGCCCATAAACATCTCCAAAAGTGGCTAAGAAATTTAGTATCACGATCTGAAACAATAGTTTTTGGCACACCATGCAAGCGAATAATTTCACGAAAGAACAAATCAGCAACATTAACAGCATCATCGCTTTTATGACATGGTATAAAGTGTGCCATTTTCGAGAATCTATCCACGACAACAAATATGCTATCCCTCCCCTTCTTTGTTCGAGGTAAACCTAAAACAAAGTCCATAGATATATCCTCCCAAGGAACACTAGGTACAGGCAAAGGCATATATAAACCATGAGGATTGAGTCGTGACTTAGCTTTTTGACATGTAGTGCAGCGAGCAATAAAACGCTCAACATCCCGTCTCATCTTTGGCCAAAAGAAATGTGTAGCAAGTACGTCCTCCGTCTTCTTCACGCCAAAGTGTCCCATTAATCCTCCTCCATGCGCCTCCTGCAACAACAAAAGACGAACGGAGCTAGCTGGAATGCATAGCTTGTTAGCACGAAACACAAATCCATCGTTAACGACATACTTGTTCCACATTCTTCCTTCTTTACAATTCTGCATTACATCTTTAAAATCAGCATCATGCACATATTGATCTTTGATGGTCTCCAAACCAAATATTTTGAAGTCAAGTTGTGAAAGCATAGTATAGCGACGAGACAATGCATCAGCAATAACATTTTCTTTTCCCTTCTTGTGTTTAATGACATAAGGAAAAGTCTCAATGAATTCAACCCATTTAGCATGTCTACGATTCAGTTTAGCTTGACTTTTAATATGTTTCAAAGATTCAGGATCAGAATGTATAACAAATTCTTTGGGCCATAAATAATGTTGCCATGTTTCTAAAGTCCGAACAAGAGCATATAATTCTTTATCATAAGTTGAATAATTCAGACTAGGCCCACTCAATTTTTCAGAAAAGTATGCAACAGGTTTGCCATCTTGTAATAACACACCGCCTAATCCAATTCCACTAGCATCACATTCAAGCTCAAAAGTCTTATTAAAATCAGGAAGTTGGAGTAAAGGAGCATGTGTCAACTTATCTTTCAATACCGAGAAGGCTTCTTCCTGTGCGGTACGCCAAAGAAAAGGCACATCTTTCTTTGTAAGCTCATTGAGAGGTGCAGCAATGGTGCTGAAATCTCTCACAAAACGCCTATAGAATCCAACGAGGCCAAGAAAACTCCTCACTTGTGTGACCGTTTTGGGTTGCGGCCAACTCTCAATAGCTTCAATCTTGGCTTTATCAACTTCAATTCCCTGTGGAGTAACAACATAGCCAAGAAAAGATACTCGGTCGGTGCAAAAGGTGCACTTCCCAAGGTTACCAAACAAACGTGCATCACGTAGAGCAATAAAAACAGCACGTAAATGTTCCAAATGTTCTTCCAAAGATCTGCTATAAATCAATATGTCATCAAAGTAAACTACCACAAATCGTCCAATGAAAGCACGTAAAACTTCGTTCATTAATCTCATGAAAGTACTAGGTGCATTAGTTAACCCAAAAGGCATGACTAACCACTCATATAATCCAAACTTAGTTTTAAATGCTGTTTTCCATTCATCTCCCAATTTCATACGAATTTGATGGTATCCACTACGCAAATCAACTTTGGAGAATATTGTAGAGCCACTCAATTCATCAAGCATATCATCTAGTGATGAGGACATCAATACAATTGTTACACCCACAGCCCCTGCTGCTATACATACTGGACCAATTACTAGAGCTCGTGCACGCCAACTAAATTACCAGGTACTTTCGTTTCTTGGTAATGATTCTAATGTTCATGAGAATATGATGCTGCCTAAATTGGATACATTTGTTTTGCTTACAAATGAAGGGCCTAGCTTGGAGAAGGATGAACATTGAAGCAAGAACAAGCATGGAGATGATGGCATGCGCAAGGGGAACAAGAACGGAGTTACAAGTGATGATTTCAGGACTTTGAAGCCACCATAATGGGTGCATGAAGCCTTGGACGAAATATACAAGATGCCACTTCCTAAATTTCGTCCCGAGGCTATTTTAGGTGCTGCGTCACCTTATTATTGGGCCAGACCCATGTAATTTCGAAATACATAAGTATAGGCTATTTTTAGAGTCCGTATGTGTGGGGAAACAAGAGATAGGGTTGATTTCGGACCCCTCCACCAAGGGCCACGAAATTCCCCCCTCTTCCTCCATATATACAGCCCTTAGGGCATCGTTTAGACTTTGGGTTTTGTTTAGATTAAAAGTTCGCCATAGCTGCAACTTCGCGTACTTCGTTTGTGTTCAACGACCAGACAAAGGCGTCACAGAACCCCACCTTGATCAATAAAGCTTTCATCTTATATTCGCAATATCCAGATTGCAATCTTAGTTTCTTGCTTGTTCTTCGTTTGCTCGCAGGAAACAGACCCTCGTGGTCAGGTTGATCGTGCTCCGGCGTGGTCAATAACCTCTCGGAGTTGGTTTAGCGATTGCTAAGGCGCGACGTCCTCGCACGTTCGTAGTCGGATCGTCAAAGTCGACTTCCACCAAAGCGAAATCCACCATCTCATCGAAAAACGGGACACCTCCGCCTCTATCAAGCGCCCCTCTTGTTTTTTTCTCCGGTTGGGCCAGCAGATTTCGACCCGTTGATCTTTTTTTCCTTTGTGCGATTTATTTATTTATCCAGAGCCATCCAGTTTTACAGAAAGCCCCTTGCACTTCATGCATTTAATATCTCCACAACCGTGCATCGGTTTAAAACAACTTATATATGTAATATGCCTAGATTTCTGTCTAGTTTAATAATTTGCAACTTTCATCTATGTTTAAAATGTATAAAATGCTGTTTGGTTAAATTTTCTCCTATGTCATGCTAAAATGTTTTATTTCATAACTTAATAACCGTAGCTCCATATCTAATAAACTTTATATGTAAATGGGGTAGAAAAATGCCTAGTTTAACATGATGCACTCTTCTAGCATGTTTAACAACTCTAAAATTATGTTTAGGGCAGAACGGTACCAAACCTAATATATGCATATGAGGAGTTTCCGGACTTGTTGTTTTGTCGTTCTGGCCTCATTTAAACTTGCCTAGATTAGATAGTTTTGTCATGCTTCACCTCTTGCCATGCTAACAACATTTAATGTTGTTGGGTACATAAACGAGAGAGAACTAAATAAGTCATGTGGTGTTTTCTTCAATATGCAACTCCGTTGCATAATGAGCTCCACTTAATTTGTAGGATTGTTTGCGCACTTTGCCATGCCACGCGTCAACTAACCGGACATGCATCATCCTTATTTGCGCATCGTGTCATGCTTATGTGGTGGTTGTTTACTATGTCGTTTGCTTTCTTTCCGGAGTACTACTTCTCGGTAATTTGGTAACGTCGCGTTTGTGAGGACCCATTCGACTATGTCCGTTTGTCTTCTTCATGGACTCGTTCTTCTTCCTTGCGGGATTTCAGGCAAGATGACAATTGTAACACCCCGGATATGACTTTCCCAATATGTACTCCAACTCTTGCCGTTACCGGCCGTAAGTTATTTTATTTTCTCGGGTTCGGGTTTTTGTCTCCGTGTGTTGTTATCGTTCTCATGCATCTCTTATCATGTCATCATGTGTATTGCTTTTGCATACGTGTTTATCTCATGCATTCGAGCATTTTCCCCGTTGTCCGTTTTGCATTTCGGCGCTTCGTTCTCCTCCGGTGGTCATTTTTTACCTTTCTTTCGTGTGTGGGGATGAAACATTTCCGGATTGGACCGAGACTTGCCAAGCGTCCTTGGTTTACTACCGGTAGACCGCCTGTCAAGTTTCGTACCATTTGGACTTCGTTTGATACTCCAACGGTTAACCGAGGGACCGAAAAGGCCTCGTATGTGTTGCAGCCCAACACCCCTCCAATTTAGCCCAAAACCCACCTAAACCCTCTCCATCATCTAGAGCGTTTGATCACGATCGCGTGGCCGAAAACCGCACCTCATTTGGACTCTCCTAGCTCCCTCTACCTCTATATATAGACCCCCTCCTCGAAATTCCCGGATCTCCTCTCTCCCTAACCCTAAAAATCAGCTCCGCCGCCATCGGACACGTCCGGCCGCAACCGGACGCGTCCGCCCGCTCTGCCGGACCTATCAGCAAGCGCCACGTGGGCGCCGAGCCCCACTTCGCCACCGAATCATGCCGCGCCGGGCCAGAGGCGCCCCGCGCCGCGCCGCCTCATCCGCTACCTCGCGCCGCCGCCCGCGCCCGGAGCGCCTCGCCGTGCCGCCGTCGCCGTCCGGTCGCCGGTGCCGCCTCCGCCCCGACGTCCAGCGTCCTCCTCGCCGCCCCCATCCCGCCGGCCGCCGCCCCTCGCCGCGGAGCGCCGCTACCGCCACCATCTCCGGCCTCTCCTCCTCCCCGCGGCCCCGAGAACCTCTCCAGCGAGCTTCCCCAACTCCGGCCGGCAAACTCCGGCGAACTCACTCCGGCCATCCTCGGTGTCGTGGATTTGTCACGGCAGATGTCCTAGCGAAAGGACTTAGTCGTGGAGCCATCGCTACGAGTTTACTTGAAGGGGTTAAAGCGGACACAAAGACACGAGGATTTTATACTAGTTCGGCCCCTTCGATGAAGGTAAAAGCCTACGTCTAGTTGTGATGGAATTGATATGATCTCGATGGCTAGGGAGCAAACAAGCTTCGCCTAGGCTCGAGTTGTGGTTGTCTGTCTTGAACCGCCACCGGGTCGTCCCCTTATATACACGGGTGATGCCCGTCGGTCCATAGAGTCCTAACCGGTTCATACTCGTATTCTGGTTGCTATCTCTCTATTCCTTACTTACAATACAAGTCATACATCAGGCCGGTTTACAGCTACATGTTCTAACCGACTACAGGCCTTGGGCCTTCATCTGTTTACGCCACTAATGAAGTTAACCCGGCCCAAGTAGGCTGGTTTACGCCTAGTGGTAATATCCCCAACATTAGGCCCCCGATTGATTTGAACTGGTTCATGTCAATCCTTCACACCATCTTGCGTCTTGGATATCTTCTGTTAATTGGCAAATCTCCATGTCATCATCATTTTTGGTTGCTGTAAACCGGCATGATGTCATCAGTTTTGGTTGCTGTAAACCGGCATGACGTCATTATGAAATTCATAACGCCCTCTGATAGAGGCAAAGGTGTCCCGTCTTTCGATGAGATGATGGATATCGCTTTGGTGGAAGTCGACTTTGACGATCCGACTACGAACGTGCGAGGACGTCGCGCCTTAGCAATCGCTAAACCAACTCCGAGAGGTTATTGACCACGCCGGAGCACGATCAACCTGACCACGAGGGTCTGTTTCCCGCGAGCAAACGAAGAACAAGCAAGAAACTGAGATTGCAATCTAGATATTGCGAATATAAGATGAAAGCTTTATTGAACAAGGTGGGGTTCTGTGACGCCTTTGTCTGGTCGTTGAACACAAACGAAGTACGCGAAGTTGCAGCTATGGCGAACTTTTAATCTAAACAAAACCCAAAGTCTAAACGATGCCCTAAGGGCTGTATATATGGAGGAAGAGGGGGGAATTTCGTGGCCCTTGGTGGAGGGGTCCGAAATCAACCCTATCTCTTGTTTCCCCACACATACGGACTCTAAAAATAGCCTATACTTATGTATTTCGAAATTACATGGGCCTGGCCCAATAATAAGGTGACGCAGCACCTAAAATAGCCTCGGGACGAAATTTATGAAGTGGCATCTTGTATATTTCGTCCAAGGCTCCATGCACCCATTATGGTGGCTTCAAAGTCCTGAAATCATCACTTGTAACTCCGTTCTTGTTCTTGCTCCAATGTTCATCCTTCTCCAAGCTAGGCCCTTCATTTGTAAGCAAAACAAATGTATCCAATTTAGGCAGCATCATATTCTCATGAACATTAAAATCATTACCAAGAAACGAAAGTACCTAGTAATTTAGTTGGCGTGCACGAGCTCTAGTAATTGGTCCAGTATGTATAGCAGCAGGGGCTGTGGGTGTCCCTTGTCTTAAACGCTGCAATTTTTGAAGCAATTCACGTTGATAATATGGTGGAACCCAACGCGTACGCATAGCAGTTTTCAAAGCAGCCCAAGTAGTTGGAATAGGATATAATCTACAATGTTCAGACCACCATACACATGCAAAACTAGTGAAAGCACAAACAGCAGCAACAACTCGTCTCTCCTCAGGATATTGTAAACATGTAAATCGTTGTTCAGTTTCTAACTCCCAAGTAAGATATATATCAGGAACATATCTACCCTCAAATGGTGGAATATTCAATTTCAGTTTAGGAATATGGACATCATCGCGTACCTGAGGTGGTGGTGCAGGCCTACCATGACGAATATATACCTGAGGTCGACCTGCTGGTGGTGGTGCTGGTGGCTGCTCGTAGATCTGATTTTGATCAACCTCATCCTCATAATCACCCGCATACTCATCATCCTCCTGGGTACCAGCAGGAGCAGTAGCAGGAGCCAAAGAAGCACCAACAGCAGTAGCAGCGGCACCAGAAGTTTGTCTTGTCTCAATAGGAACACGCTGTGCTCGTCCATACTGATTCGGAAGGGGGCGTAGTTGTTGTTGTTGCAGAGGTGCGACAGGTGCAGCCGGTGGTGGAAGACGCGCAAGCAGTTCATTAAATCTGTTATCGAGCTTTGTTTCGAACGTCTTCTCAAGGCCAGTGATCTTCTCCATGGCCTCTTCAAAATTGTTCAGCACATCTTGTACCTGTTCAGTCATCATTTGCTGAAACTTATCATGAAGCTCCTTGTTCGATAAGTTCTCCCAGTCAATCTCGTCGGCTTGTGATCCTGGCATGGTTAGCAGCAATAGAAACACACAAGAATATGATCCTACAGACTACTAAGAAGTGGTGGTGGTGTATCACAAATCCGTCAAGCAAATCTCAAATTCTTACCAGTTCTTACCCAGCAGCAGGCGGTGATCGGCAACCGTTGTAGTCAAAAACTCTCAAAGCTTGGATAGAGCGATTACCAGGGAGAGTCGAACACACGACGTAGATGTATGTGGAGCTGGGAAGGCTTATAGTATGGTAGCAAAAAGGGTCAACAATAATCAATTCAGAGATGCAAAGTTGAATAAACGCTCAACGACGGTACTGTGCTGGTCCTAGGCTAGACTGTGCTAGAGACGCGAGCCTAGAACACCAACAAAATCACGGCGCGGCACGTAAACAAGGGAAAAGCACACTCTGAATTTTTTTTTTGCTCTTTTTTTTTGCGCTCCTTTTTTTTTCCGAAACCTACTCCGGCAAGGAAACACGAATCGGAAACTAGATGGATCTCGAAAACAAACCTAATAAGCAAGGAAATCGGATTGGTGGTGGATATATGGTGGTGGTATATGGCAGCGGTGGTGGTAGCGGTGGTAGTATATGGATATGGATCGGTGGTGGTATATGGACACGGATTGGTGGTGGTATATGGATACGGATTCGGAGCGGTGCTGGTAGATGGCAGGGGCGATGATGATGGTGCGGCGGCGGTGTGACAACTTATGACCAGAACTCGAAACTCTAAAAGACTAGACTCTAAGACCAGCAACTAGAAACGACGATGCAACCGCAAATTCAACAAAGCAAAACCCTAAAAAGATTATGCAAAGGCTCAGATTGGTTCGGATATGATGAACTAACCCTAATTTTTTTTGTGGCTTTTTCGTGGACTATAGGTATGAAGACAGACTCGATCTAAACTACGAAAAACTGTAAAATCTCACCGAGCAACCTGGAAATCTGATACCACTTGATAGAGGCAAAGGTGTCCCGTCTTTCGATGAGATGGTGGATTTCGCTTTGGTGGAAGTCGACTTTGACGATCCGACTACGAACGTGCGAGGACGTCGCGCCTTAGCAATCGCTAAACCAACTCCGAGAGGTTATTGACCACGCCGGAGCACGATCAACCTGACCACGAGGGTCTGTTTCCTGCGAGCAAACGAAGAACAAGCAAGAAACTAAGATTGCAATCTGGATATTGTGAATATAAGATGAAAGCTTTATTGATCAAGGTGGGGTTCTGTGACGCCTTTGTCTGGTCATTGAACACAAACGAAGTACGCGAAGTTGCAGCTATGGCGAACTTTTAATCTAAACAAAACCCAAAGTCTAAACGATGCCCTAAGGGCTGTATATATGGAGGAAGAGGGGGGAATTTCGTGGCCCTTGGTGGAGGGGTCCGAAATCAACCCTATCTCTTGTTTCCCCACACATACGGACTCTAAAAATAGCCTATACTTATGTATTTCGAAATTACATGGGCCTGGCCCAATAATAAGGTGACGCAGCACCTAAAATAGCCTCGGGACGAAATTTATGAAGTGGCATCTTGTATATTTCGTCCAAGGCTTCATGCACCCATTATGGTGGCTTCAAAGTCCTGAAATCATCACTTGTAACTCCGTTCTTGTTTCCCTTGCGCATGCCATCATCTCCATGCTTGTTCTTGCTCCAATGTTCATCCTTCTCCAAGCTAGGCCCTTCATTTGTAAGCAAAACAAATGTATCCAATTTAGGCAGCATCATATTCTCATGAACATTAGAATCATTACAAAGAAACGAAAGTACCTGGTAATTTAGTTGGCGTGCACGAGCTCTAGTAATTGGTCCAGTATGTATAGCACCAGGGCCTGTGGGTGTAACAATTGTATTGATGTCCTCATCATCCTCCCCTTCTTGAAATGAAGTCGTCCTCGACGAAAATTCATCTTCCTCACCCAAATAAGGCTTCAAATCTGCAATGTTAAAAGTGGGACTAACCCCAAAATCTGCAGGCAGCTCAAGTTTATATGCATTATCATTTATTTTCTCTAACACCTTAAAGGGACCATCAGCACGTGGCATTAGCTTTGATTTGCGCAACTCAGGAAATCTATCCTTACGCAAATGTAACCAAACAAGATCTCCAGGTGCAAACACAACATGTTTTCTACCCTTATCTCCAGCAAGTTTATATTTAGCATTCATACGCTCAATGTTTTCCTTAGTTAACTCATGCATTTTTAAAATCAATTCAGCACGTTGTTTAGCATCAAAATTAACCTTCTCCGAAGATGGAAGAGGCAACAAATCAATAGGTGCACGAGGTAGGAAACCATACACAACTTCAAAAGGGCACATCTTAGTAGTAGAATGCAATGAACGATTATAAGCAAATTCAATATGAGGCAAGCATTCCTCCCACATTTTCTTATTACTCTTCAAAACAGCCCTAAGCATAGTAGACAATGTTCTATTGACTACTTCAGTTTGGCCATCAGTTTGGGGGTGACAAGTAGTACTAAAAAGCAGTTTAGTCCCCAACTTAGCCCATAAACATCTCCAAAAGTGGCTAAGAAATTTAGTATCACGATCTGAAACAATAGTATTTGGCACACCATGCAAGCGAATAATTTCACGAATAACAAATCAGCAACATTAACAGCATCATCGCTTTTATGACATGGTATAAAGTGTGCCATTTTCGAGAATCTATCCACGACAACAAATATGCTATCCCTCCCCTTCTTTGTTAGAGGTAAACCTAAAACAAAGTCCATAGATATATCCTCCCAAGGAACACTAGGTACAGGCAAAGGCATATATAAACCATAAGGATTGAGTCGTGACTTAGCTTTTTGACATGTAGTGCATCGAGCAATAAAACGCTCAACATCCCGTCTCATCTTTGGCCAAAAGAAATGTGTAGCAAGTACGTCCTCCGTCTTCTTCACGCCAAAGTGTCCCATTAATCCTCCTCCATGCGCCTCCTGCAACAACAAAAGACGAAAGGGGCTAGCTGGAATGCATAGCTTGTTAGCACGAAACACAAATCCATCGTTAACGACAAACTTGTTCCACATTCTTCCTTCTTTACAATTCTGCATTACATCTTTAAAATCAGCATCATGCACATATTGATCTTTGATGGTCTCCAAACCAAATATTTTGAAGTCAAGTTGTGAAAGCATAGTATAGCGACGAGACAATGCATCAGCAATAACATTTTCTTTTCCCTTCTTGTGTTTAATGACATAAGGGAAAGTCTCAATGAATTCAACCCATTTAGCATGTCTACGATTCAGTTTAGCTTGACTTTTAATATGTTTCAAAGATTCATGATCAGAATGTATAACAAATTCTTTGGGCCATAAATAATGTTGCCATGTTTCTAAAGTCCGAACAAGAGCATATAATTCTTTATCATAAGTAGAATAGTTCAGACTAGGCCCACTCAATTTTTCAGAAAAGTATGCAACGGGTTTGCCCTCTTGTAATAACACACCTCCTAATCCAATTCCACTAGCATCACATTCAAGCTCAAAAGTCTTATTAAAATCAGGAAGTTGGAGTAAAGGAGCATGTGTCAACTTATCTTTCAATACGGAGAAGGCTTCTTCCTGTGCGGTACCCCAAAGAAAAGGCACGTCTTTCTTTGTAAGCTCATTGAGAGGTGCAGCAATGGTGCTGAAATCTCTCACAAAACGCCTATAGAATCCAGCGAGGCCAAGAAAACTCCTCACGTGTGTGACCGTTTTGGGCTGCGGCCAACTCTCAATAGCTTCAATCTTGGCTTTATCAACTTCAATTTCCTGTGGAGTAACAACATAGCCAAGAAAAGATACTCGGTCGGTGCAAAAGGTGCACTTCCCAAGGTTACCAAACAAACGTGCATCACGTAGAGCAATAAAAACAGCACGTAAATGTTCCAAATGTTCTTCCAAAGATCTGCTATAAATCAATATGTCATCAAAGTAAACTACCACAAATCGTCCAATGAAAGCACGTAAAACTTCGTTCATTAATCTCATGAAAGTACTAGGTGCATTAGTTAACCCAAAAGGCATGACTAACCACTCATATAATCCAAACTTAGTTTTAAATGCTGTTTTCCATTCATCTCCCAATTTCATACGAATTTGATGGTATCCACTACGCAAATCAACTTTGGAGAATATTGTAGAGCCACTCAATTCATCAAGCATATCATCTAGTGATGAGGACATCAATACAATTGTTACACCCACAGCCCCTGCTGCTATACATACTGGACCAATTACTAGAGCTCGTGCACGCCAACTAAATTACCAGGTACTTTCGTTTCTTGGTAATGATTCTAATGTTCATGAGAATATGATGCTGCCTAAATTGGATACATTTGTTTTGCTTACAAATGAAGGGCCTAGCTTGGAGAAGGATGAACATTGAAGCAAGAACAAGCATGGAGATGATGGCATGCGCAAGGGGAACAAGAACGGAGTTACAAGTGATGATTTCAGGACTTTGAAGCCACCATAATGGGTGCATGAAGCCTTGGACGAAATATACAAGATGCCACTTCCTAAATTTCGTCCCGAGGCTATTTTAGGTGCTGCGTCACCTTATTATTGGGCCAGACCCATGTAATTTCGAAATACATAAGTATAGGCTATTTTTAGAGTCCGTATGTGTGGGGAAACAAGAGATAGGGTTGATTTCGGACCCCTCCACCAAGGGCCACGAAATTCCCCCCTCTTCCTCCATATATACAGCCCTTAGGGCATCGTTTAGACTTTGGGTTTTGTTTAGATTAAAAGTTCGCCATAGCTGCAACTTCGCGTACTTCGTTTGTGTTCAACGACCAGACAAAGGCGTCACAGAACCCCACCTTGATCAATAAAGCTTTCATCTTATATTCGCAATATCCAGATTGCAATCTTAGTTTCTTGCTTGTTCTTCGTTTGCTCGCAGGAAACAGACCCTCGTGGTCAGGTTGATCGTGCTCCGGCGTGGTCAATAACCTCTCGGAGTTGGTTTAGCGATTGCTAAGGCGCGACGTCCTCGCACGTTCGTAGTCGGATCGTCAAAGTCGACTTCCACCAAAGCGAAATCCACCATCTCATCGAAAGACGGGACACCTTTGCCTCTATCAAATATTTTGAAGTCAAGTTGTGAAAGCATAGTATAGCGACGAGACAATGCATCAGCAATAACATTTTCTTTTCCCTTCTTGTGTTTAATGACATAAGGGAAAGTCTCAATGAATTCAACCCATTTAGCATGTCTACGATTCAGTTTAGCTTGACTTTTAATATGTTTCAAAGATTCATGATCAGAATGTATAACAAATTCTTTGGGCCATAAATAATGTTGCCATGTTTCTAAAGTCCGAACAAGAGCATATAATTCTTTATCATAAGTAGAATAATTCAGACTAGGCCCACTCAATTTTTCAGAAAAGTATGCAACAGGTTTGCCATCTTGTAATAACACACCTCCTAATCCAATTCCACTAGCATCACATTCAAGCTCAAAAGTCTTATTAAAATCAGGAAGTTGGAGTAAAGGAGCATGTGTCAACTTATCTTTCAATACCGTGAAGGCTTCTTCCTGTGTGGTACCCCAAACAAAAGGCACATCCTTCTTTGTAAGCTCGTTGAGAGGTGCAGCAATGGTGCTGAAATCTCTCACAAAACGCCTATAGAATCCAGCGAGGCCAAGAAAACTCCTCACCTGTGTGACCGTTTTGGGCTGCGGCCAACTCTCAATAGCTTCAATCTTGGCTTTATCAACTTCAATTCCCTGTGGAGTAACAACATAGCCAAGAAAAGATACTCGTTCGGTGCAAAAGGTGCACTTCCCAAGGTTACCAAACAAACGTGCATCACGTAGAGCAATAAAAACAGCACGTAAATGTTCCAAATGTTCTTCCAAAGATCTGCTATAAATCAGTATATCATCAAAATAGACTACCACAAATCGTCCAATGAAAGCACGTAAAACTTCGTTCATTAATCTCATGAAAGTACTAGGTGCATTAGTTAACCCAAAAGGCATGACTAACCACTCATATAATCCAAACGTAGTTTTAAATGCTGTTTTCCATTCATCTCCCAATTTCATACGAATTTGATGGTAGCCACTACGCAAATCAACTTTGGAGAATATTGTAGAGCCACTCAATTCATCAAGCATATCATCTAGCCTAGGAATAGGATGACGATAACGAATAGTAATATTATTAATGCCTCTACAATCAACACACATACGTGATGTACCATCCTTTTTCGGCACTAGAATAATAGGAACAGCACAAGGACTAAGGGATTCGTGTATATAACCTTTGTCGAGAAGCTCTTGTACTTGACGCATAAGCTCCTTCGTCTCCTCTGGATTGGTACGGTATGGTGCACGGTTTGGCAGTGAAGCACCGGGAATTAAGTCAATCTGATGCTCAATCCCTCGAATAGGCGGTAATCCCGGTGGCACGTCTTGTGGAAAAACGTCAGCGAACTCCTGCAAAATGTTAGTGACAGCAGGAGGCAAAGAGGAAGGCACGTCCTCGAATGAAAATAATGCCTCTTTACACACAAAAGCATAGCAAACAGATTTGCTGAAATCTAGCTCATCAATATCAGATTTGGTGGCAAATAAACATGCACTTTTCAATTTAATTTCAGAAGCAACACTAGATGGTTTATTATTAGGCTTCATTTGTTGCTCAAATTCTTTTGCCACAATCTGATTTTCACTCTTATTCTTCTCCTGTTGTGCTTTATTAGCTCTATTAATATCATCTTTCAAAATGGAATCAGGAGTCATAGGAAGCAAAGTAATATTTTTATCCTTATGAACAAGAGTATAGTGATTGTTTCTACCATGGTGTACAGAATATTTATCAAATTGCCATGGTCTACCAAGTAATAAGGAACATGCTTGCATAGGTACCACATCACAATCAACATAATCAGCATATGTAGATATACTAAAATGCACACGAACAGTACGTGTTACCTTAACCTTGCCGCTGTTGTTGAACCATTGGATGTAGTAAGGATGTGGATGTGGTCTTGTGGTGAGAGAAAGCTTCTCGACCATCTCCATGCTAGCCAAGTTGTTGCAGCTCCCTCCGTCTATGATGACGCGCACAGAACGTTCCTTCACAACTCCCTTGGTATGGAACAAATTGTGCCTCTGATTTTGCTCAGCTTGTGTGATCTGCACACTCAAAACACGTTGAGCAACTAAACACTCATACCTGTCAGCGTCTTCAGGAGCCATGTATTGCGTCTCATGATCAGAATCATCTCCACCATGTTCTTCACGTGTAATAAGAGCCAATGTCTCCTCATCATAGTCACTAGCGGACTCATATCCACCATCCGCGGTAGCAATCATCACACGCGGAGATTTGCATTCCCTCGCATAATGACCTCCTCCCTTACAACGACGACAAATAATATCACTTGTGTGCCCTGTTGATGCCTTGGAAGAAGAAGAACGCTGTGCAGGCCCCGCAGGTGCGCTCTTGGCAGATAATGGTGGTTGTGCCTGTTTTCTTGTATCACGGCTGGAGGTGGCACCGGATGGAGGTGCTGGTGCAGTTGAAGTAGAAGATGCACGTGGTGTCCATGATGAAGGTCGGCCTGCAGAAAAATTAGTTCGCCCCAATGCTTGTCGATCCTGCACTTCACGTTCAGCTTTACAAGCAAGATGGAATAAACGAGTGATATTAGTATACTCCTTATAGTCTAAAATGGTCTGAATCTCTCTATTTAATCCACCCAGAAAACGTGCAAGCATAGCTTCATTCTCCTCAACAATACCACATCTAATCATGCCAGTTTGTAATTCCTGATAATATTCTTCTACAGAATTTTTCCCTTGTCTTAAACGCTGCAATTTTTGAAGCAATTCACGTTGATAATATGGTGGAACCCAACGCGTACGCATAGCAGTTTTCAAAGCAGCCCAAGTAGTTGGAATAGGATATAATCTACAATGTTCAGACCACCATACACATGCAAAACTAGTGAAAGCACAAACAGCAGCAGCAACTCGTCTCTCCTCAGGATATTGTAAACATGTAAATCGTTGTTCAGTTTCTAACTCCCAAGTAAGATATATATCAGTAACATATCTACCCTCAAATGGTGGAATATTCAATTTCAGTTTAGGAATATGGACATCATCGCGTACCTGAGGTGGTGGTGCAGGCCTACCATGACGAATATATACCTGAGGTCGACCTGCTGGTGGTGGTGCTGGTGGCTGCTCGTAGATCTGATTTTGATCAACCTCATCCTCATAATCACCCGCATACTCATCATCCTCCTGGGTACCAGCAGGAGCAGTAGCAGGAGCCAAAGAAGCACCAACAGCAGTAGCAGCGGCACCAGAAGTTTGTCTTGTCTCAATAGGAACACGCTGTGCTCGTCCATACTGATTCGGAAGGGGGCGTAGTTGTTGTTGTTGCAGAGGTGCGACAGGTGCAGCCGGTGGTGGAAGACGCGCAAGCAGGTCATTAAATCTGTTATCGAGCTTTGTTTTGAACGTCTTCTCAAGGCCAGTGATCTTCTCCATGGCCTCTTCAAAATTGTTCAGCACATCTTGTACCTGTTCAGTCATCATTTGCTGAAACTTATCATGAAGCTCCTTGTTCGATAAGTTCTCCCAGTCAATCTCGTCGGCTTGTGATCCTGGCATGGTTAGCAGCAATAGAAACACACAAGAATATGATCCTACAGACTACTAAGAAGTGGTGGTGGTGTATCACAAATCCGTCAAGCAAATCTCAAATTCTTACCAGTTCTTACCCAGCAGCAGGCGGTGATCGGCAACCGTTGTAGTCAAAAACTCTCAAAGCTTGGATAGAGCGATTACCAGGGAGAGTCGAACACACGACGTAGATGTATGTGGAGCTGGGAAGGCTTATAGTATGGTAGCAAAAAGGGTCAGCAATAATCAATACAGAGATGCAAAGTTGAATAAACGCTCAACGACGGTACTGTGCTGGTCCTAGGCTAGACTGTGCTAGAGACGCGAGCCTAGAACACCAACAAAATCACGGCGCGGCACGTAAACAAGGGAAAAGCACACTCTGAAATTTTTCTTTTCGCTCTCTTTTTTTTTTGCGCTGCTTTTTTTTTTTGCGAAAAAGCACTATAATGGCGAGTGTCTCAAAACTCTTCCTAGGTCAAACTGACAGGATGGGCACGAAATTTTTTTGTTCGAATTTTTTTTTTCGACTGCCCGGACCCAAAAACTGGAAACGGGTCAAAAAAAACTTCCTATAATGGCACCCGTCTCAAAACACTCAGAAACACCTAAAAATAGGATAGCCAGAAAATTTTTCGAAAAATGCGTTTTCAAAAAATTTTGGGCCTAAACGGAGCGTGGCTACCCGACTCTTTTTTTTTTTCCGAAACCTACTCCGGCAAGGAAACACGAATCGGAATCTAGATGGATCTCGAAAACAAACCTAATATGCAAGGAACTCGGATTGGTGGTGGATATATGGTGGTGGTATATGGCAGCGGTGGTGGTAGCGGTGGTAGTATATGGATATGGATCGGTGGTGGTATATGGACACGGACTGGTGGTGGTATATGGATACGGATTCGGAGCGGTGGCGGATAAGCGGTGGTGGTAGATGGCAGGGGCGATGATGATGGTGCGGCGGCGGCGTGACAACTTATGACCAGAACTCGAAACTCTAAAAGACTAGACTCTAAGACCAGCAACTAGACACGACGATGCAACCGCAAATTCAACAAAGCAAAACCCTAAAAAGATTATGCAAAGGCTCAGATTGGTTCGGATATGATGAACTAACCCTAATTTTTTTTTGTGGCTTTTTCGTGGACTGTAGGTATGAAGAACAGACTCGATCTAAACTACGAAAAACTGTAAAATCTCACCGAGCAACCTGGAAATCTGATACCACTTGATAAAGGCGGAGGTGTCCCGTCTTTCGATGAGATGATGGATTTCGCTTTGGTGGAAGTCGACTTTGACGATCCGACTACGAACGTGCGAGGACGTCGCGCCTTAGCAATCGCTAAACCAACTCCGAGAGGTTATTGACCACGCCGGAGCACGATCAACCTGACCACGAGGGTCTGTTTCCTGCGAGCAAACGAAGAACAAGCAAGAAACTGAGATTGCAATCTGGATATTGCGAATATAAGATGAAAGCTTTATTGATCAAGGTGGGGTTCTGTGACGCCTTTGTCTGGTCGTTGAACACAAACGAAGTACGCGAAGTTGCAGCTATGGCGAACTTTTAATCTAAACAAAACCCAAAGTCTAAACGATGCCCTAAGGGCTGTATATATGGAGGAAGAGGGGGGAATTTCGTGGCCCTTGGTGGAGGGGTCCGAAATCAACCCTATCTCTTGTTTCCCCACACATACGGACTCTAAAAATAGCCTATGCTTATGTATTTCGAAATTACATGGGCCTGGCCCAATAATAAGGTGACGCAGCACCTAAAATAGCCTCGGGACGAAATTTATGAAGTGGCATCTTGTATATTTCGTCCAAGGCTTCATGCACCCATTATGGTGGCTTCAAAGTCCTGAAATCATCACTTGTAACTCCGTTCTTGTTTCCCTTGCGCATGCCATCATCTCCATGCTTGTTCTTGCTCCAATGTTCATCCTTCTCCAAGCTAGGCCCTTCATTTGTAAGCAAAACAAATGTATCCAATTTAGGCAGCATCATATTCTCATGAACATTAGAATCATTACAAAGAAACGAAAGTACCTGGTAATTTAGTTGGCGTGCACGAGCTCTAGTAATTGGTCTAGTATGTATAGCAGCAGGGCCTGTGGGTGTAACAATTGTATTGATGTCCTCATCATAAGCGGTGGTGGTAGATGACAGGGGTGATGATGATGGTGCGGCGGCGGCGTGACAACTTATGACCAGAACTCGAAACTCTAAAAGACTAGACTCTAAGACCAGCAACTAGACACGACGATGCAACCGCAAATTCAACAAAGCAAAACCCTAAAAAGATTATGCAAAGGCTCAGATTGGTTCGGATATGATGAACTAACCCTAATTTTTTTTTGTGGCTTTTTCGTGGACTGTAGGTATGAAGAACAGACTCGATCTAAACTACGAAAAACTGTAAAATCTCACCGAGCAACCTGGAAATCTGATACCACTTGATAGAGGCAAAGGTGTCCCGTCTTTCGATGAGATGATGGATATCGCTTTGGTGGAAGTCGACTTTGACGATCCGACTACGAACATGCGAGGACGTCGCGCCTTAGCAATCGCTAAACCAACTCCGAGAGGTTATTGACCACGGCGGAGCACGATCAACCTGACCACGAGGGTCTGTTTCCTGCGAGCAAACGAAGAACAAGCAAGAAACTGAGATTGCAATCTAGATATTGCGAATATAAGATGAAAGCTTTATTGAACAAGGTGGGGTTCTGTGACGCCTTTGTCTGGTCGTTGAACACAAACGAAGTACGCGAAGTTGCAGCTATGGCGAACTTTTAATCTAAACAAAACCCAAAGTCTAAACGATGCCCTAAGGGCTGTATATATGGAGGAAGAGGGGGGAATTTCGTGGCCCTTGGTGGAGGGGTCCGAAATCAACCCTATCTCTTGTTTCCCCACACATACGGACTCTAAAAATAGCCTATACTTATGTATTTCGAAATTACATGGGCCTGGCCCAATAATAAGGTGACGCAGCACCTAAAATAGCCTCGGGACGAAATTTATGAAGTGGCATCTTGTATATTTCGTCCAAGGCTCCATGCACCCATTATGGTGGCTTCAAAGTCCTGAAATCATCACTTGTAACTCCGTTCTTGTTCTTGCTCCAATGTTCATCCTTCTCCAAGCTAGGCCCTTCATTTGTAAGCAAAACAAATGTATCCAATTTAGGCAGCATCATATTCTCATGAACATTAAAATCATTACCAAGAAACGAAAGTACCTAGTAATTTAGTTGGCGTGCACGAGCTCTAGTAATTGGTCCAGTATGTATAGCAGCAGGGGCTGTGGGTGTCCCTTGTCTTAAACGCTGCAATTTTTGAAGCAATTCACGTTGATAATATGGTGGAACCCAACGCGTACGCATAGCAGTTTTCAAAGCAGCCCAAGTAGTTGGAATAGGATATAATCTACAATGTTCAGACCACCATACACATGCAAAACTAGTGAAAGCACAAACAGCAGCAACAACTCGTCTCTCCTCAGGATATTGTAAACATGTAAATCGTTGTTCAGTTTCTAACTCCCAAGTAAGATATATATCAGGAACATATCTACCCTCAAATGGTGGAATATTCAATTTCAGTTTAGGAATATGGACATCATCGCGTACCTGAGGTGGTGGTGCAGGCCTACCATGACGAATATATACCTGAGGTCGACCTGCTGGTGGTGGTGCTGGTGGCTGCTCGTAGATCTGATTTTGATCAACCTCATCCTCATAATCACCCGCATACTCATCATCCTCCTGGGTACCAGCAGGAGCAGTAGCAGGAGCCAAAGAAGCACCAACAGCAGTAGCAGCGGCACCAGAAGTTTGTCTTGTCTCAATAGGAACACGCTGTGCTCGTCCATACTGATTCGGAAGGGGGCGTAGTTGTTGTTGTTGCAGAGGTGCGACAGGTGCAGCCGGTGGTGGAAGACGCGCAAGCAGTTCATTAAATCTGTTATCGAGCTTTGTTTCGAACGTCTTCTCAAGGCCAGTGATCTTCTCCATGGCCTCTTCAAAATTGTTCAGCACATCTTGTACCTGTTCAGTCATCATTTGCTGAAACTTATCATGAAGCTCCTTGTTCGATAAGTTCTCCCAGTCAATCTCGTCGGCTTGTGATCCTGGCATGGTTAGCAGCAATAGAAACACACAAGAATATGATCCTACAGACTACTAAGAAGTGGTGGTGGTGTATCACAAATCCGTCAAGCAAATCTCAAATTCTTACCAGTTCTTACCCAGCAGCAGGCGGTGATCGGCAACCGTTGTAGTCAAAAACTCTCAAAGCTTGGATAGAGCGATTACCAGGGAGAGTCGAACACACGACGTAGATGTATGTGGAGCTGGGAAGGCTTATAGTATGGTAGCAAAAAGGGTCAACAATAATCAATTCAGAGATGCAAAGTTGAATAAACGCTCAACGACGGTACTGTGCTGGTCCTAGGCTAGACTGTGCTAGAGACGCGAGCCTAGAACACCAACAAAATCACGGCGCGGCACGTAAACAAGGGAAAAGCACACTCTGAATTTTTTTTTTGCTCTTTTTTTTTGCGCTCCTTTTTTTTTCCGAAACCTACTCCGGCAAGGAAACACGAATCGGAAACTAGATGGATCTCGAAAACAAACCTAATAAGCAAGGAAATCGGATTGGTGGTGGATATATGGTGGTGGTATATGGCAGCGGTGGTGGTAGCGGTGGTAGTATATGGATATGGATCGGTGGTGGTATATGGACACGGATTGGTGGTGGTATATGGATACGGATTCGGAGCGGTGCTGGTAGATGGCAGGGGCGATGATGATGGTGCGGCGGCGGTGTGACAACTTATGACCAGAACTCGAAACTCTAAAAGACTAGACTCTAAGACCAGCAACTAGAAACGACGATGCAACCGCAAATTCAACAAAGCAAAACCCTAAAAAGATTATGCAAAGGCTCAGATTGGTTCGGATATGATGAACTAACCCTAATTTTTTTTGTGGCTTTTTCGTGGACTATAGGTATGAAGACAGACTCGATCTAAACTACGAAAAACTGTAAAATCTCACCGAGCAACCTGGAAATCTGATACCACTTGATAGAGGCAAAGGTGTCCCGTCTTTCGATGAGATGGTGGATTTCGCTTTGGTGGAAGTCGACTTTGACGATCCGACTACGAACGTGCGAGGACGTCGCGCCTTAGCAATCGCTAAACCAACTCCGAGAGGTTATTGACCACGCCGGAGCACGATCAACCTGACCACGAGGGTCTGTTTCCTGCGAGCAAACGAAGAACAAGCAAGAAACTAAGATTGCAATCTGGATATTGCGAATATAAGATGAAAGCTTTATTGATCAAGGTGGGGTTCTGTGACGCCTTTGTCTGGTCGTTGAACACAAACGAAGTACGCGAAGTTGCAGCTATGGCGAACTTTTAATCTAAACAAAACCCAAAGTCTAAAGATGCCCTAAGGGCTGTATATATGGAGGAAGAGGGGGGGAATTTCGTGGCCCTTGGTGGAGGAGTCCGAAATCAACCCTATCTCTTGTTTTCCCACACATACGGACTCTAAAAATAGCCTATACTTATGTATTTCGAAATTACATGGGCCTGGCCCAATAATAAGGTGACGCAGCACCTAAAATAGCCTCGGGACGAAATTTATGAAGTGGCATCTTGTATATTTCGTCCAAGGCTTCATGCACCCATTATGGTGGCTTCAAAGTCCTGAAATCATCACTTGTAACTCCGTTCTTGTTCCCCTTGCGCATGCCATCATCTCCATGCTTGTTCTTGCTCCAATGTTCATCCTTCTCCAAGCTAGGCCCTTCATTTGTAAGCAAAACAAATGTATCCAATTTAGGCAGCATCATATTCTCATGAACATTAGAATCATTACCAAGAAACGAAAGTACCTGGTAATTTAGTTGGCGTGCACGAGCTCTAGTAATTGGTCCAGTATGTATAGCAGCAGGGGCTGTGGGTGTAACAATTGTATTGATGTCCTCATCACCCTCTTAATGACAGCTCCTGGATTCGCGCGTTTGACCTAGCTCGGTTGCCTTATAAATAAGACCGAAGGGTCATTTCCTTTCTCTTCCCCATCGTCCCTTCTTCTTTTTCTTTCTCACATCGCCGGCTTTGGAGCTCCGCCACCACCGTCGACCTCTGCCTCGTCTCGGGCCGCTGCATCAACCTGAACGTACCAGAGTGTTGCGGCGTCTTTCCGCATCTTCTCCGTTCCCGGTAAGTCCTCTCTCCTTCTTAACCTAGATCTGTTCTTAGGGTTCCATGTTCTTGCTATGTTCATTGCGCGTTCATAGCTGTTCTCTGACCTTGAATGCATCTGTGAACTCTTGCTGTGCTTAGTAGCGATCCCTTTAGCATCCGCCTGCTATTTCTCATCCAAGCGCATAGATCTCAAGCACATATCCGCTCAATGGTTCACTTCTGTTTCCGCCTTAGTCTTCGAAATATTTCCTGTTTTTGTGAGCTTGCTGTAGATCCGCGGCTGTAACACGATTTTGTGAAATTTGTTTCTGCATAACTAGTTATCCATAGTTTCAATTGCTTCCGATGCTTAGGCTAGGCGGTTTAACTTCACCATAGAGAAAAAATTGCTAAACCAGTATATATGTCATTAGTCCCCTGGTTGAACCGCCAGAATCCATCTGATGCCGCGTTGTAGAAGACCGGTTTATGGGTACTGCCTCCAGTTTACCGTATTTAGATCAACACCTTTTTATCCGGCATGTCCTTGAACCAGATCACCTATTTCTTGTAGATCTCGTCATGGCCAAACAAGTGTACGAGTGCAACTGGGTTCCCTCCCGTGTCACAGAATCACAGCTGGACGATCTAGTCCTGATCGGCGCTTTGGATAGCAAAGATACGATTCACTGGAGGGTTCCTGGAGATGAATGTCCTCCCATGCCCCAGGAAGGAGAGGTCGTGGTCTTCGCAGATCACATGGCCCGGGGCTTCAAACCGCCCGGCTCTAAATTTTATCGGGATGTGTTAGCCAACTTTCAACTCCGTCCACAGGATACTGGCCCCAACTTCGTCACCAATCTATGTCACTTTCAAGTACTTTCTGAGGCATACCTTCAAGAGGAGCCTTCAGTCGAGTTATTTAGAGATCTCTTTCATCTAAACCGCCGTACTGAATTCACCGACGGCCCTAATACCGAACTGGGCGGTATGGCCATTCAGAAGAGGAAGGAAATCACCTATCCCCACGTCAAACTCCATACTCACCCCAAGGAGTGGAACGCAACTTGGTTTTATTGCAAGGATACCTCCCCTGACAATGAAAATCCCTTGCCTGGCTTCCGTCCGGAACGGCTCAGCAACACTCACCCTTTTCCACAAAGGCTAAGCGCCAAGGAGAGAATTAAATATGCCCCTCAACTGTCCAAGCTCCGGGCCTTCATGGCCAATGGTTTAACAGGAATAGACCTTGCACGCTGCTGGATATCATGGAGCATTCTGCCTCTAAGCCGGCGCCCTGGTTTGATGTGCGAATACACTGGCAGTGTCGATGACCCACTCCGACATATCAAAATCCAGGTCTCCGACGACGAAGTCACAGAATCTATAAAGAAGATGTTGAATGAACCGGAGCACCTCTGTGCTCAAACCTGTCTGCTTCCTTACTGCACCACCAACGAACCGCCAGCGGTAAGATTTTTCTTGCTTTATTATTGAACCTGTTACTGCTTTATCTGTCTGACCTTTAATTATTGCTGATCCAGAGTGACAATCCGTTTTGGAGCAAGAAGCTTTCACAAGATAAAACGGAGAAGGCAGGGCGGCCAACTCGGCCCAAGACCAAGGCTATCAAGAAACCAGCTCGTAAAAGAAAGACCACCGCTTCATCTGACCCAGCCATTGATGATGATGTGGGTAATCCGGATCTTGAGGTAGAACTTGATTCACTTGGCTTACTTTTTACCCGCCTTATTGATGATGATGGTTGTCAGGATGACGCTGAGGCCAGCAATGCGGGCTTCGTTGAGGTAACTATTCTCTCTTCTGATTCAGAAATCTTGCCTTTGCCAAAATCTCGCCGGACAAACAGGAAAGTTAAATTTTCTCATCCTCTTGATTATTTGGATCCCAACTTTCTTATGAAGACCCAGCAACACGAAGCTCGCCACACAACCCGGCATAGCGGCCAGGTAGTTACTTCTGCCGGTTTACCGAACAGTCCGGTTCGAAAACGCCGCTCCGAGGTCTCCGACCTTTTTATTGATTTAAATCCTAAAGCGGGTTTCTTCCGTCAACCTCTTAATCCATCTGACTCCGATTACTAGGTCACTTCTCATTCATCGTCTGGTGAATCGTCGGCCACCCAGCTACCACCTTTGAAAACAGTTGCTGGGTAAGTTAAACCGAACATATGCTTCCAGTATACTGCGCAATGGCTTACGCTTTTCCTTGACTTTTTATTTTTCTTTCAGGGCTAAACCGAAACCAAGCAAGAAGGCCCGCCTGGATAGAGCGGCTGGAGAAGATGTGGCCCCAGAACATGATCAAGCACCTGATCATGAAGTGTTTACTTGTGAAGATATCCCCAATGATCCTCCTCTGCAAGACGATGTTATCCCTGAAGAAGGTCTTATTAATACTCCAGCCTCTGCTGATCCGCCTGCCAGCTCTGTCCAGATTGAGAAATCCCACACTCCTGCTGACAAACCGGCCGCGGCAATCCAAACCGGCGAGTCAAAAGATGATGATGTTGTGATTACCGGCGTAGGCCGCTCTAAACCCGGGAATCCTGTCACCCTTACCAGGCATACCATCAAAGAGGATTCTTCCCCTTTGAACAAAGGAAAATGGGATGTTGAATTAGAGACATACGCCGCTCTGAATGCTCAAGATCTTCACTCTGGCTATTTAAACCGGCTTTACACTAGCCGTGACTGTGAAGCTGGCCTGGTCAAAATGATGAGGGATAAATTTGAGGTAAATTCCTTCTTTCCTTTCTGCCATTGCATTCATCCTTGTAGCCCCCAAGGGCCGGTTTGTGACCTTGGTCAAACCGGGACTTGATCCTGAACATTTTTGAAATTCATCGGCATAACCCTCGAGGGCCGGTCTAACTTAGCATAAGTAAACCGGGGCTCAAAAATAAAAAGCTGTCCTTAGAACATAACTTGATCAAATAGCTATTAGCCCCCAAGTGCCAAGTTGAATACTTGTATTGAGCTTGGGACTTTGTAATCTAGCAATATACAAAAAATTGAAGGTGCATTAGCCCCCAAGTATCAGGCATATAACTTTGTTATGTGGTTGATACTTCCATTTCTTGGATCGCCTGTGCAAAGCTTAAAATGCCATCTGTATGCAGGCTGAGGTGAAAATCAAGGAGGACCAGATTGCCGATTTGCAGGAGGCCCTGAAGACCCAGCAGGCTGAAACAGATAAGGCCAAGCAAGAATTAACCAGTGCTTTGAGCACTGCTGAACGGCTGAAAGAAGGCTTCAAGAAAGAGCGGGCTGACTGGGCCACTGAGAAGGCCGGTTTAACCAAAAGAGCGGAAAATGCTGAAGCGGCCCTTAAACCGGTGGTGGATGAACTGACGGCCGTACAGCGGCAAATACACTCCATGACTGCTGCAATCTTTGGTAAGCTCCTTGTAACTTCTGTGATAAATTTGAATCTGCTGTATCGTAAATCCGGTTTGAGACCATTCCAATCTTGTTGTAGGCACACGTATTGGGCATTTAGGAAATGATGTGCGGAAGAAATTGAAAGCTGCCTACACCTTGGTGGAACAATTGTATACCGGAGCCCAACGGATCATCACCACAGCTTCTCACAACAACCCGGCGCCCTCTTTAATCCAGGACACTCTTAGCAAGTTGTCAATGCTTCCAGCCCGGATTGAGGAGCTGAAAAAATACGCTGCCCGAACCGGAGCCATCAATGCCTTAATCCGGGCAAAGGCATGGGTGCCCGACTTTGATCCTGTGGAAGCAGCTCAAGGCTATCCCAGTCTGAAAGAAGATGGCTCTGAATTCAACGAAGAAGACTTAAGGGCCATAAACCGTGCAGTGCGCCCTCTGGCTTGCCAGCTAGCTGAAGAGGCAGATTTGACGCATTATCAAGCGCAATATAATAATCAAAACAAGCGAGTGCCTGCCCCAACTGTTGAAGCGGAGAATCTGATTCCTCCAATCCGTAAGCACACTTACGCCCCCGATATTGAACCGTCTTCCCTGATCCATGAAGAGGCTGTTTTCCAAGCTTTAATGGGAATCGACTGGACCACTGTTGATTTCCAGCCAATGGGTAGAGACGAGGAAGCTGAAGCGGCGGAGGATGAGGAGCAGGCTTGAACCGGAAGCCGGTTTGAAGAGCTATTTGCAACATCCTTCCATAAAAACAATGATTTTGTTTGAGCACCATGCTGCCTTGTAATAGGATAGTTAAAACTTCTGCCTGGAATATGCCTTCGTGCATAAGTACTGAAGCTTTTGCTTGAAAAACTTTAATTCATATTTCCTGCAATCAGAAAAATTTGAACTTCGGTGGCGGTTATACCGTCAGCCGGATTATGATCTTGATATGTGTATCAGTAATATAACAAATAGATGATACATAAATACCTGCCATGTTTGAGCATAAAGCTGGCTTTAGCCAAGCCTGAAGCGGTGGTTTTATAAACCATTACCGTCAAAAAGGGAGAAAGTAGCTCCCGTACAAACCGTACTGACTTAATACGAGCCCCCTGGTTACTCCATGATGTTAACAGGGAAAAGGTAAACCAGGTAGACTCCTCCGGATTTAAAGGGGGATCAAAAATCATTGGCTGAACCGGAAAAAATATGCTTGTTGACATAAAAGAAATCCAACAAAAGCAAAGAACGAACAAACCATGGAAACAACATGGAAGCAAAGGCAATGATAAAAACCATTTGCAAAAATATGCTATACTGAGTTGTTCAGATGGTATTACCATGGTCGGACAGGATCGAGGCCCCCAATAGGAGTGACAATGATTCAAGTCAGCCAGGTCCCCAAATGACTCGTGGCATATATGCCAGATGAAGAGGCGTGACAATGGTTCGGGTTCGACCATGCCCCCAAGTGATTTTGTGGCCTTAGGCCGACCAAGAGGCGTGACTGGTTCAGACTTGACCATGTCCCCAAATGATCTGGTGGCTGTCGCCTATCAAAGGGTGTTCGTTGGTTCGGACACGACCAAGGCCCCTAGTGATATATAAAAAACAAATGTCAAGGGGTAAACCGGAGGTCGCTTTAAACAGAACCACTCCGCGTAACCTCGCATGATGAGAAAGACAGAGACCCCGCTTTAGCTGAGGCTCTGGTTTGATATATCAAAGATAATATATACATTGTCATGATATGTACATAGATAGAGCCGATGTCTCAAGTATAGTAAGGCCGAAGATGAGCTATATTCCACGGCCTGTTGGTCTCCTCCTCTGATGTACGTGAGTCTTGATGCCCTCGAATATCAATCAGATAGTACGACCCATTGTGCAAATTCTTGCTGACCATGAAAGGTCCCTCCCAAGGTGGGGATAACTTGTGCATATCCGTTTGATCTTGGATGAGTCGAAGCACCAAATCTCCTTCTTGAAAAGTTCTGGTTCTAACCCGGCGACTGTGATAGCGACGAAGATCTTGCTGGTAAATCGCCGAACGGGCAGCCGCTATATCACGCTCCTCGTCCAATTGGTCCAAAGCGTCTTGCCGTGCTGTCTCATTGTCTGCTTCAACATAAGCTGCCACACGAGGCGAATCGTGCCGGATGTCACTAGGGAGAACTGCCTCTGCTCCATAGACCATGAAAAATGGCGTGTATCTTGTGGACCGGTTTGGCGTAGTATTGATACTCCATAATACAGATGGTAGCTCTTCAACTCAACATCCTGGTGTTCTTTGCAATGGGACCATAAGCCGGGGTTTGATGCCTCGCAAGATTTCCTGATTAGCTCGTTCTGCCTGTCCATTGGACTGGGGGTGTGCCACTGACGACACGTCAAGTCGGATGTGCTCACGTTCACAGAACTCCTTCATAACGCCCTTGGATAAATTGGTACCATTGTCAGTAATGATACTGTGTGGAAAACCAAACCGGAAAATCACCTTCTTGATGAACTGCACCGTTGTTGCTGCATCACACTTGCTGACAGGCTCCGCTTAAACCCACTTGGTAAATTTGTCAACTGCCACCAAAAGGTGGGTTTTCTTATCCTTAGATCTTTTAAAAGGCCCAACCATATCCAGCCCCCAAGTTGCAAACGGTCATGTTATTGGGATCATCCTCAATTCTTGAGCCGGCACATGAGCACGCCTTGAAAATTTCTGACATCCATCACACCGTTTAACCAAGTCCTCCGCGTCAGCATGCGCTGTCAACCAGTAGAACCCGTGACGAAACGCCTTTGCCACCAGAGACTTTGAACCGGCGTGGTGTCCACAATCCCCTTCATGGATTTCTCTTAAGATTTCACAGCCTTCCTTAGGAGAAACACAACGTTGAAACGCCCCTGATACACTGCAATGATGTAATTCACCATTGACAATCGTCATAGACTTGGATCGCCGGACTATCTGCCTGGCCAGAATCTCATCCTCTGGTAACTCCCCCCGGTTCATATACGCAAGATAAGGAACTCTCCAATCTGGAATAACATGTAGGGCTGCCACCAATTGAGCCTCCGGATCAGGGATAGCCAAATCCACCTCACCTGGGAGCTTGACTGACGGGTTGTGCAACACGTCCAAAAAGACGTTAGGCGGGACCGGTTTACGCTGAGAGCCCAACCGGCTTAAAGCATCCGCCGCTTCATTCTTCCGATGGTCCACATGATCCACTTGATAACCCTTGAAACAACCTGCAATATTATCCACTTCCCGACGATATGCAACCATGAGCGGGTCCTTAGAATCCCAAGTGCCAGACACCTGTTGAGCCACTAGGTCCGAGTCACCAAAGCACTTAACCCGGCTTAAATTCATCTCTTTAGCCATCCGGAGACCATGGAGCAAGGCTTCGTACTCAGCTGCATTATTAGTACAAGGGAACATTAAGCGGAGAACATAACAAAACTTATCACCTCGTGGGGAAGTTAATACGACTCCAGCCCCCGAGCCTTCCAATTGCCTAGATCCGTCAAAATGAATAGTCCAATATGTGTGATCCTGCTTCTCCTCTGGTGCTTGTAACTCCGTCCAGTCATTGATGAAATCAACAAGTGCTTGAGACTTCACTGCCGTCCGAGGCACGTACTTCAGTCCGTGTGGCCCAAGCTCTATAGCCCACTTGGCAATCCGGCCAGTCGCCTCCCGATTCTGTATAATATCACCCAAGGGAGCTGAACTGACCACTGTGATGGGGTGCCCTTGAAAATACTGCTTCAACTTCCGACTGGCCATAAAAACACCATAGACCAGCTTCCACCAATGCGGATACCTTTGCTTGGATTCAATAAGCACCTCGCTGATATAATAAACCGGCCGCTGAACCGGATATTCCTTGCCTGCCTCTTTGCGTTCCACCACAATAGCCACGCTAACTGCCCGAGCATTGGCCGCTACGTATAATAATAGTGGCTCCTTGTCGACCGCAGCTGCAAGAACAGGCGGATTGGCTAACTGCCGCTTCAGGTCCTCAAATGCCTCATCAGCAGCTGGACTCCAGACGAAATTGTCTGTCTTCCTCAGCATTTGGTACAAAGGGATAGCCTTCTCCCCGAGGCGGCTGATAAACCGGCTCAGCGCAGCGATTTGGCCCGCCAAACGCTGAACATCGTTGATACACTTCGGTTTAGCTAGGGATGTAATAGCCGTAATCTTCTCCGGATTAGCCTTGATTCCTCTGTTAGACACCAGGAAACCCAGTAACTTGCCTGCCGGAACACCAAAAACACACTTGGCCGGATTAAGCATCATCTTGTAAGCTCGCAAGTTGTCAAAGGTCTCCTTCAAATCATCCACCAGCGTCTCCTTCTGTCTTGATTTTACTACAATATCATCCACATAGGCGTGCACATTGCGGCCGATCTGCTCATGCAGGCAATTCTGTACACACCGTTGATAGGTGGCTTGGGCACTCTTGAGCCCGAAGGGCATAGATACATAGCAGAAGGCTCCAAAGGGAGTAATAAATGCTGTTTTCTCCTAGTCTTTAACCGCCATCTTGATCTGATGATATCTAGAGTATGCATCCAAAAAACTCAAACGCTCACAACCCGCCGTGGCATCAATGATCTGGTCAATACGGGGGAGGGCAAAAGGATCTGCCGGACAGGCTTTGTTAAGATCTGTGTAATCCACACACATACGCCAAGTGCCGTTTTTCTTAAGAACCAGCACAGGATTAGCAAGCCACTCTGGATGGAACACCTCAATAATAAAACCAGCTGCTAAAAGCCTGGCCACTTCCTCTCCAATGGCTTTGCGTCTTTCTTCGTTAAACCGGCGGAGGAACTGTTTCACCGGTTTATACTTAGGATCCACATTAAGAGTGTGCTCAGCGAGTTCCCTCGGTACACCTGGCATGTCAGACGGCTTCCATGCAAAAATGTCCCGATTCTCACGGATGAACTCGATGAGCGCGCTTTCCTATTTGGGATCCAGGTTGGCACTGATAGTGAACTGCTTGGACGAATCGCCGGGCACGAAGTCAACAAGCTTGGTCTCAGCTGCCGATTTGAACTTCAGATCTGAATCATGCTCTGTAGTTGGCTTCTTTAAAGGGGTCATATCCGCCGGATCGACATTGTCCTTATAATACTTCAACTCTTCCGTGGCACAGACCGACTCTGCGTAAGCCGCATCACCCTCTTCACATTCCAAAGCGATCCTACGGTTCCCGTGAACCGTTATCGTCCCCTTGTAACCCGGCATCTTGAGCTGTAAGTAGATATAACAAGGCCGCGCCATGAACTTGGCATAAGCCGCCTGCCCAAACAAGGCGTGATACGGGCTCCGGATCTTCACCACTTCGAAGTTTAATTTTTCCGACCGAGAGTCGTGCTCATCCCCAAAAGCCACATCTAGGGCTATCTTACCAACAGGATATGCAGATTTGCCTGGCACAACACCATGGAATACCGTATTCGACGGTCTGAGATCCTTGTCTGTTAGTCCCATGCGCCGGAATGTCTCATAGTATATATGTTAATACTGCTTCCTCCATCCATGAGCACCTTGGTGAACTTATAACCCCCCACCTGAGGGTCCACTACTAATGCTAATTGGCCCGGATTATCAACCCGGGGCGGGTGATCTTCTCTGCTCCACACGATGGGCTGCTCTGACCAGCGTAAGTAACGTGGTAAGGCCGGTTCAACAGAATTCACCGCTCGCTTGTGGAGTTTTCGGTCGCGCTTATCCAAGCCAGTTGTGAAGACATGGTATTGCCCATTGCTCAACTGCTTTGGCTGGCTCTGATAACCTGACTGCTGCTGCTGCTGCTGCTGGCCGTTCTGATTATTCTGGCTATTGTGACCGCCCTGATTGAAACCTGAACCGGAAGCTCCATCGTGACCCGGACCGTGTAAACCGGATCCTGAACCGCCACCTGACCCATGGTCATACCGGAAGGCATTAGAGTTTTTAAACTCCTGCATAATATAACAATCCTTCCAAAGGTGGTTAGCCGGTGTCTTCTTCGTCCCGTGCTTTGGGCAAGGCTGATTCAACAAATAATTCAAACGGCTTGCGTTAGGATTGGGGGCCCCATTACGATTTGCCGCCTTACCTCTGCGCCGCTGCCCCCTGTCCTGTGCATTAGCGTTGGCCACAAAATCCATGCTACCCTCCGCCTTGCGTTTGCCTCCGTTTCCATGACCCGCCGGTTTGTACTGCTGCTGTTTAGAGTTGCTATTCTTCCTTCCCTTCCCTGTTTCATCATCATCAGGTTCGGGATCCTTGGTACTGTCTGAATCGGCATACTTCACTAAAGCAGCCATGAGGGTTCCCATGTCATTACAGAACCGCTTCATGCGTCCCAATTTCAATTTTAGAGGCTCAAACCGGCAGTTGCCTTCCAGAGTTAAGATCGCAGAGTCAGCATTAATCCTGTCAGTTGAGTGCAAAATTTCCGAAATGCGGCGCACCCAACGGGTCGTTGATTCTCCTTCCTCCTGGACACAAGCCGCCAGGTCTACTATGGACTTGGGCTGCTTACATGTATCCTTAAAATTTTGTATAAACCGGGCCCGCAACTGGGCCCATGAGCTGATAGAATTGGGTGGCAGGCTCTTTAACCAAGTACGAGCCGTGCCCTCAAGCATCATGGTGAAGTATTTTGCACATGCGGCCTCATCCACGTCCAGCATCTCCATGGCCATCTCATAACTCTCTACCCATGCTTCAGGGGGTAAATCAGTGGTGTAATTCGGCACCTTGCGTGGACCCTTGAAATCTTTGGGCAGGCGCACATTACGTAAAGCTGGGATTAAGCAAGGCACTCCCAAAGTGGATATGATCCCTGGTCCGACAAAGGTTGTAGAACGAACCGGTGTAAGTTGGCCCGCATTATCCTGTGCTGCTAACTCGGCCTCCCTTTGTGCCCGGGCCCGGTCCACCACATCCTGAGCATCGCCAACACCACCTGCCGGGTCATTACCACGGGCCGCTTCACGGCCTCGCGCATTGCTTGATATGGCCGGTTCATCCATGCGCCTGCTATAGCTCCGGCTCGGACGGGGCGTAGAATGAATCCGATCACGGCTATATGAGTATGCCTCCTGCTGAATCAGCGCAGTCCGGAGAAGCTCCTTAACCCGGCGTGTCTCTATCGCTTGCGGAGAGTCCCCTTCAACTGGGATAGCCTCTAATCGCGCGGCAGCTGCAACAAGGTTGTCCATAGGATTAGAATAATGACCTGGGGGCGTCTGGACCGGCGAAAAATTCATAATGTTCTGCTGAGGACCGTCCCCCCTGGTCCTGGTGCCTCAATCCGGTTTATCTCCGGGTACTGTTGCGGATTACTGGGTCCAGCCCCTGGAGTGTGAAAGAGATTTCGGGGGTCAAACCCTAACGGCACGCATGATCTGTGCTTCCGCTTCAAAACCTCCTGTGATGCATTCTGGTCAAGCACGAGTTTATAGGCCTGGGCGTCCAAAGCGGCCCGTTCTGCAGCCATCCTGTCTTTTTCTGCTGCAAGATCCGCTTTGGCTTGCACAATCTGCTCTTTCACCTTTGCGATTTCTGCATTATGGGCTTCCTGATCCGCCGGATTGTCCTCTGCCATAAGCGCGGCTAGTGCATCAAACAGATCAGATAGAACTTGAACCGGCGGGCGCACAAGGCCTCCTGCCCCTGCTGCGGCTGCCCCTGCTGATCCGGAGAGCATTGTTGCGGCGGTCGAAGAGTGATTCGCCGCCTGTGTGCCGGCCATGAATATTCCAACCCGGTTGACCTGGCCCGGGGGGTCCGGAATACTGTCGCCATCGGAACCGCCCCTAATCTGGTCGTCTTGCAACTGGTATAGCGATTCGGTCTCTCCGGTCGAGGACTCGTCATCGGAATAGACGACGGTCTCATTACCGTGTTCTGATTCGTCCTCACGCTCTCCTTCGTGGACGACTCCAACGAAGACACGCTTCACGGCCGGTTTAACCCGGGTAGATCTCGCACGCTGAGCCATCTCGATGAGGTTGGTGCAGATGTCCGGCTCAGGCCCAGGCTCACCGATTTTGCCAATGAAAACGTGTATGCCACCAAAGGGGACCCGGTACCCGTACTCGATAGAATCGGCCTCGGGACCCCATCCCGCGTCGTCGATGTAGATCCTGCCCCGACGACCCTTGGTCATCCGGCCCACAACATAGCCTTCGAGTCCCTTGAGCTTGCCCTCCAAGATCATCAAACCATCATGCGATAGCCCCACGGTGGGCGCCAACTGTCGTGGATTTGTCACGGCAGATGTCCTAGCGAAAGGATTTAGTCGTGGAGCCATCGCTACGAGTTTACTTGAAGGGGTTAAAGCAGACACAAAGACACGAGGATTTTATACTAGTTCGGCCCCTTCGATGAAGGTAAAAGCCTACGTCTAGTTGTGATGGAATTGATATGATCTCGATGGCTAGGGAGCAAACAAGCTTCGCCTAGGCTCGAGTTGTGGTTGTCTGTCTTGAACCGCCACCGGGTCGTCCCCTTATATACACGGGTGACGCCCATCGGTCCATAGAGTCCTAACCGGTTCATACTCGTATTCCGGTTGCTATCTCTCTATTCCTTACTTACAATACAAGTCATACATCAGGCCGGTTTACGGCTACATGTTCTAACCGACTACAGGCCTTGGGCCTTCATCTGTTTACGCCACTAATGAAGTTAACCCGGCCCAAGTAGGCCGGTTTACGCCTAGTGGTAATATCCCCAACACTCGGGAAACGCGCCAGATCCAGATCTGGATCTCGTGTGGGTTGACTTTTACCCCCGAAACCCTAGTTCATTTGCTCCTGTTCATCGCATCGTCACTTTGCATCTGTAGCTCCGTTTTGGGCATATAGCATATCAAAATGTTCGTCTCAGAGAGTACATCATTTCATTCCATTGCATCATTTTCATTTGAGTTCATCTTGATTCCCAAAATGCTGTTAGAAGAGTGCTACTTGAGATAATTGTCAGATCTGCTGCTCCATTTAGTTATTTGTCATTTTTGCCATGATTATTGTGTGCATGATATGCCCATGAGCTCTACATATGTTTTGTTAAGGGTTTTGCCATCTTTCCAGAGGTGCAACCCATGTATTTTTGTGATGTGTGTGGTGACTAGCACAAGCTTGCAAAATGAGGCACTTGGTAATGCTGATTTCAGGGACTTAGCATTCCCACTAAGTCATTGAGCTGTTTATCTCATATGGCCATATGTTCATGTTGTTTTCTAGTGATCCGTGCCTCCTTTGAGGATGATCAGGAAGGATGTTTTGTTAATCTTGTAGTACTCTATACATCCATGTCTTTGTTTGCAATTATGGATCACCCTAGATTGAGTCAATCGAGCTCTACTTTTGCTACTTCGTGAATCTGGGCAGATTGTCTACTTGTTAGCGATTTTGCCGAGGATGTTGTAGTTGATCCGTGCATGCTATGTTATTGTTCTTGCCATGTCTAGCTTGAATTTTGTGTATTCTTGATGGATGTATGCTTAGTTTCATGACTTGCTCTCTGGTGAGTGCATCGAGCTCGTAAACATGCCTACTTGATATCTGTTTTCAGCATGCTCCAGTTTCCACTAAGTCTGAGAACTGATTATGTTTTTGCCATGTTCACATGCTTGCAAATGTATTTTCTGATCCCTTTTGGCTCAAGGTCACTAAGGGACTTTTGTTAATCTCTTTGAGTAGCTCCATGCCATGCTTTACTTTGCCATGTTCAGGTCCTGTAGCATACAGTTTTGTTGCTCCAAAGTGTGCTACCTGATCTGAAATTTCAGACAAGTGTTAATTTCACTAAGTCTGAGATCTGTTTACCATATGCATTTTTTCCATGCTTGTTTGAACCTGTTAATGAATGAATTGTCCGTAGCTCAGTGCTAAACTTTTGTTAAGCATCATGAGTGCATCCCTTCCATGTATTTTGTTGCCATGTTTGGGTGCTGCAGCTTGTTCATCTCATTGCATTTAGATGGCTACTTGCTGTAAATCGCAGAACGTGATCATATTTGAATTGCTTGCCATTTCCAAACTGTAACTTCGATTTCGGCGTTCTTTATATCGTTTTCAAGCGATTTCATCTCATCTTTCCAGTGGAACACTTGGATTTCCATGTTGAGGCCAGGTTCATGCATTCCTTGTCAAATCTTGCATATGCATCCCGCATCGCATCCCGCATAGCGTACCATCCTTGCATCATGTTGTTTGAGTTTTGCACGTGGTTGATTGTATTTCGTTTGCTTGTTTGTCTTGTTTGGGTAGAGCCGGGAGACGAGTTCACTAACAAGGAGCCCGTTGAGTTTGCTTTCGAGGATCCAGTCAACTCTAACAACTTTTCTGGCAAGATGATCATACCCTCGAAATCACTACTATCTTTGCTTTGCTAGATGCTCGCTCTTTTGCTATGCCAATGCTACGATGCGTACCACTTGCTTTCAAGCCTCCCAAATTTCCATGTCAAACCTCTAACCCACCATGTCCTAGCAAACCGTTGATTGGCTATGTTACCGCTTTGCTCAGCCCCTCTTATAGCGTTGCTAGTTGCAGGTGAAGATTGGAGACCGTTCCTTGTTGGAACATTATTTACTTGTTGGGATATCATTATATTGCCATGTTATCTTAATGCATCTATATACTTGGTAAAGGGTGGAAGGCTCGGCCTCTCGCCTAGTGTTTTGTTCCACTCTTGTCGCCCTAGTTTATGTCATATCGGTGTTATGTTCCCGGATTTTGCGTTCCTTACGCGGTTGGGTTATAATGGGAACCCCTTGATAGTTTGCCTTGATTAAAGCTTTTCCAGCAATGCCCAACCTTGGTTTTATCATTTGCCACCTAGCCTCTTTTTCCCTTGGGTTTCCGGAGCCCGAGGGTCATCTTATTTAAACCCCCCCCCCTCCCCGGGCCAGTGCTCCTCTGAGTGTTGGTCCGACCGAGTAGACTGCGGGGCCACCTCAGGGCAACTTGAGGGTTGGTTTTACTCGTCTGAGTGTGCCCTGAGAACGAGATATGTGCAGCTCCTATCGGGATTTCTCGGCACATTCGGGCGGTGTTGTTGGTCTAGTTTTAACCTATCGAAGTGTCTTGAAGAACCGAGGTACCGAGTCTGATCGGAACGTCTCGGGAGGAGGTCTATTCCTTCGTTGACCGTGAGAGCTTGTCATGGGCTAAGTTGGGACTCCCCTGCAGGGATTTGAACTTTCGAAAGCCATGCCCGCGGTTATGGGCAGATGGGAATTTGTTAATGTGCGGTTGTAGATAACTTGAACCTTAACTTAATTAAAACGAATCAACAGTGTGAGTTACCGTGATGGTCTCTTCTCGGCGGAGTCCGGGAAGTGAACACGGTGTTGGAGTAATGCTTGCGTAGGTTGTCCTCTAGTTTCTCGATCGCGCCTTGCCTCCTCTTCTCGCTCTCTTTTGCGAACAGGATAGCCACCATATATGCTAGTCGCTTGCTGCAGCTCCACATTTTTTACGTTGCCTTACCTATAAGCTTAAATAGTCTTCATCGCGAGGGTGCAAGATTGTTGAGTCCCTGTGGCTCACAGATTATTATTACACCAGATGCAGGGCCTGATGATTCCGCTCCAGGTGACGCGCTTGAGCTCAAGTGGGAGTTCGACAAGGACTCTCAACAATATTATGTTTCTTTCCCTGATGATTAGTAGTGGTGCCTAGTTGGGGGTGATCGGGACCGTGTCGCATGTTGGGTTATCTTTTATTTTGGTGCCGTAGTCGGGCCATGAGTGTTTGGATGATGTAATGTTATTTATGTACTTGATTGACGTGGCGAGTGTAAGCCAACTATGTTATCTCCCCTTTTATCATATATATATTACATGGGATGTTGTGATGATTGCCTAACTTGCGACATATGACTTCAATGCGATTATGTCTCTAAGTCGTGCCTCGACACGTGGGAGCTATAGTCGCATCGAGGGTGTTATAACAATACCCTCGAAATCACTTCTATCTTTGCTTGCTAGTTTCTCGCTCTTTTGCTATGCCTATACTGCGATACCTACCACTTGCTTATCATGCCTCCCATATTGTTAAGCCAAGCCTCTAACCCACCTTGTCCTAGCAAACCATTGTTTGGCTATGTTACCGCTTTGCTCAGCCCCTCTTATAGCGTTGTTAGTTGCAGGTGAAGATTGGAGTTCATTCCTTGTTGGAACATGGATATTTTGTTGGGATATCACAATATCTCTTATTTAATTAATGCATCTATATACTTGGTAAAGGGTGGAAGGCTCGGCCTTATACCTGGGGTTTTGTTCCACTCTTGCCGCCCTAGTTTCCGTCATATCGGTGTTATGTTCCCGGATTTTGCGTTCCTTACGCAGTTGGGTTATAATGGGAACCCCTTGACAGTTCGCCTTGAATAAAACTCCTCCAGCAATGCCCAACCTTGGTTTTACCATTTGCCACCTAGCCTCTTTTCCCTTGGGAGTCGCGCTCCCGAGGGTCATCATTATTTTAACCCCCCCCCCCCACGGGCAGTGCTCCTCTGAGTGTAGGTCCGACCGAGTAGACTGTGGGGCCACCTCGGGGCAACTTGAGGGTTGGTTTTACTCGTAGGATGTCTCATCTGAGTGTGCCCTGAGAACGAGATACGTGCAGCTCCTATCGGGATTTGTCGGCACATTCGGGCGGTGTTGCTGGACTTGTTTTATCATTGTCGAGATGTCTTGTAACCTGGATGCCGAGTCTGATCGGAATGTCTTGGGAGAAGGAATATCCTTCGTTGACCGTGAGAGCTTGTGATGGGCTAAGTTGGGACACCCCTGCAGGTATTTGAACTTTCGAAAGCCGTGCCCGCGGTTATGAGCAGATGGGAATTTGTTAATGTCCGGTTGTAGAAAACCTGAAGTTTATCTTAATCAAAAAACATCAACCGCGTGTGTTACCGTGATGGTCTCTTCTCGGCGGAGTCCGGGAAGTGAACACGGTGTTGGGGTAATGCTTGACGTAGGTTGTTCCAGGATCACTTCTTGATCATAGATTTCTCGAACGTGCTTTGCCTTCTCTTCTCGCTCTCTTTTGCGTATGTTAGCCACCATATATGCTAGTCGCTTGCTGCAGCTCCACCTCATACCTTTTACCTTACCCATAAGCTTAAATAGTCTTGATCGCGAGGGTGTGAGATTCCTGAGTCCCTGTGACTCACAGATACTTCCAAAACCAATTTGCAGGTGCTGTTGAACCATGCAGATGACGCAACCGAGCTCAAGGAGGTGCTCGATGAAGATCTTGACCTTTGTGTTGTTCCGTTTCCAGTTGATCAGTAGTGGAGCCCAGTTGGGTCGATCGGGGATCTGTGTAGCATTTGGGGTAGTATTCTTTTATTTTGGTTCCATAGTCAGACCTTGTGTGTATCTGAATGATGTAATGCTTTATTCATGTATTGTGTGAAGTGGCGATTGTAAGCTAACTACGCATCTCTTTCCCTTATGTAATACATGGGTTGTGTGAAGATTACCTCACTTGCGACATTGCTTTCAATGTGGTTATGCCTCTAAGTTGTGCTTCGACACGTGGGAGATATAGCCGCATCGAGGGCGTTACAACAACGAGATGGTTGAGCATGGGATTTTCCCTTCGACCACGGCGCCATATGATGACTTGAGTGACTTTAGCCACCATATTGAGAGCGAGAGTGACTTCACCACTAGCCCCATATATGATGTGTTGCCACAATTCCCATGTGCGGAGAGACACAACCCCCACCACTTGAGTGAGATGAGTGACTCCACCATACGTGAGATTGAGTGCACCTACCTTGAGGGAGTGAGTGAACCATCACATAGAGAGAGTGAGAGAGTTGATAGGTCATGTGAGGCCACTTTCAACAATAACGACTTGATCTCTACCTCTATTGTGTCTTCTCATTTGGTGCTAGGTCCCTTATATGATGAAGCGCCGATTCTCGACGACTTCGTCCTACCTTTGGACAAGATGATGGCCATGGTGGAATGTGATGCACCCTCCACATGGTTCCATCAAGATATAGATGACCACCATTTGGTCTTTCCCACCTCACCTACACCACATGAGTGGAATGACAAAGGTAACATAGGTGAAGGTGATGCTCTAGTCCCACTAGTGGACATTCTTAACGTTCATTGCTTGCATGACGTTGATCAACATATTTCCATGCTTCATGCTAGTGTGACTTCCCCATGCGATGATTTACCCATTTATGATGAATATGATGATTGCCATGTGGAGTCTGTTAGTTGTGATGCCATGTTACATAGGATTTCTTGTGCTAATTCTCTCGGTCACATCATGTTTGCCAATCTGCTTGACTTGTCATATGCAATGCATGAGATCGACCACATGTCATATTTGCAATCTCTTCATAGTGACTATGCATATGCCATTAAGATTAACCCAATTTGCACTTATGGCATAGATGACAAGCCCATGGTTATTGGCATTTGTTTTTCTTGTGATGATATTGATATGCTCCCTTTGCATCCTTTATCGCATATGCCATGCCATGACCACCTAGCTTCGAATATGCATTGTTTTGGATGTTGGCCATTTTCTCCATATGATGTTTCCAATATTGCTCATGAGGAGACCCCCATAGTTTACTCATACATTTTAGGAGATTTTGATCACTCCCATCCATTGCATGATCCTTATACTTGTATGCTCAATTTGCATCCCCATAGTGTTATACACAATAACTATTCTTTCATGATGGATGACATGTTCTTATACCATGCATCAAATTTATTTGAGCAATGCTTACCTTGTGCTAACTCACACGTGCACATACACATCATGATGGATGATGTGTACATTTACCACACACAATTTCTTTGGCTTGTGTCTCTTTTGTGTAGGTACCCACGACTACTTGTCAACCTCACAATGTCATGAGTTGACAAAACGAGCTCTAGAGAGCAATGATGACTTGGGATCCCATGGATTGTCTTTCACACCGCTCTCTTCGCGCAAAGACTTCGCGCATCTCTTCTACATGACCCTCCCTTGGCTATGGGTTATTGTCCATTACATATTCTATGCCCATCTTGCCATGTTCACTTTGCATGATATGCTCATTCCTATGCCTTTGCCATGCATTTGTGACCCATGCTTTGCATTACACATGATGATTGATTGTACTACTTGTATGTGTATTTGCAAGCTTGGTGGAGATATCACTTGTTATTACCATATTTGCTTTGTGCCTCATGCCTATGATGATACTATGATCTTGCTTTGTGTTCGGCTTGCGATATGTCATGTGCATTGTCTATCCCTATTATTTTCTCACATGACATGATTAAAATTATATCCTCTAGTATGTTGCATCTTCGCACTACTAGCTTGCACAACTTGATTACTACGATTGCTTATGTTGCATCACCGATGATTCATACTTGCTCATTTAATGCGTTTGATGACAACCATCTAGATGCTTATCACATGATTGTTATTGCTTGCCGTCATATATCTCCATATGTTGCCTCTCTCATGCTAGATGATTTGCCATGTATTGAGTGCAATTATGCCTTTAGTCTTGATAATGAGTTTCCCCCATAGCATTCTCGCATATATTTGGAGATTTTGACATTTCTCTTGTGAAGCATGCTTGTCTTACCTCTTTGCACCATATACCTAGTGCCATGAATATTGCCATTTTTGCATCATATTATTCATGCACTTGTGCTTCTAATGGTTATGTGCAAGAGAAAAGAACCATCATGATGGATGATGTGTTTATCTACCATGCGCATACGTTCTTTCTTATGTTGTGTGCATGTGTAGGATACTTGAACCTCGTGTCAACTTCCACGCCACGTGAGTTGACAATCCGAGCTCCTGAGAGCGAACCACCTTCTACCATGACGATTCTACAACGCACTTGCTTGTACTTCGGCATTGTGAAGGACACACAAGGACATGCCTACAAGGTGACATCTTTCTTGAGCATGGATATGACGGATCATACCACTTGTGTTGCTTGCACCATGAGACTTATTGTTCATCTTGGAGCACTTGATTGCACACATGTTAGAGATCTTGCTTCGACTTGTCATTTTCACCGTTCCATGCGTCATGATATATATGCCTTGTGTGTTGCATCCAATTCTTGGATTACTTGCTCCTCTCATATGCTTGGTTGCAACAATGTCATCACTTCACATATGCCATGTCCCATTGATTGCTACATGCTTGCCTTTATTGCCTCACACATGATGAACAATTACTCTTTCCATTGTGTTGAGTGTCACACGATATTCACTACACCCCATGCACATTATGCTTGGATTGTCTTGCACTTCACCCATGTGTTTATACACTTCATTTTATTTGGTGTTGTGAATGATTCTTATGCCTACCATAGACCTTTCATTGAGCGCTTTTCCCATTCTTGCTATGACTTTGAGGTAGATGCTTATTCTTTTGTTACACATATTTGCATCACTACCTCACATTTACATGCTTGTCCCCATGATATCTTTGCTTGTGCTCGATTGATATGCTTACATGCCATGTCACAATCCCTTGTCACACCATATGCTTTGCATGATGAAGACACTTGTTTGGTCACTCACCTCTTGAATGCTTGGTTTTGCACTAACGCTAACCACATTTATTTTTCCAAGTGTTTGTTGTCCTTACTCCTTTTGAAGGAACCACAAGATGGTGCGACATTGGAGAGTGCCCATTTCGAGCTTCAAGATGATAAGTACTTGGTGAACGTCCACTTCTACACGGCGAAGCCATCTCTTTCCCATGGTGATTTGGTTTTTGATCCAAGGTCGGATCTTTCCCAAGGGAGGGGAGATGATGCGGAGCATCCTATGGACATCACCATGTCAAGAGTCCATTCGGCGGGTGACACGTGCGACATCTACTTCACATACACAAAGGTGAATCATCTTCTATACACGTGCTCACTTGACCCCTTCGAGGATGGTATACTACTTGACACTCCACTCGTGTGCATGCATAGGTATTGTCGGAACACCACGGACGACGAGGAGGAGTGTAAGCGCCAAGGAACAACTACACCATCCGCGAGGGAAGCCTGGAAGCAACGACGGAAGAAGACGGCGTTGCTGAAGCTACAACGGCCAGACATCCGGGCCAGAGGCCGGACATCCAGCGCCTGTGCAGCCGCCCAACTACTGCACCAACAGTCGGCCGAACAAGCCTCGGCGGCCGGACATCCGGTGCCAACCCGGACATCCGGTGCCAACCCGGACATCCGGCACCTCCCAACAGCCCAGACATCCGGCATCTCCCCTAGAAATCCAGCACCGACGTATCCAGAGAGCAGCTGAACCTCCACTTCAGCCCGGACATCCGGCCACGACCCCGGACATCCGGCTCGTCCCAAAGCCCCGGACATCCGGACCCCAGCCCGGACGTCCGGCACCTGCGCGTGCCTAACCGGGCCAAAGGCCCGTGTATCCCCTCCTCACTTACCCCTTCGTGGCTCTAGACTATATATACTCCTCCACCTCCTTCTAGTTAGGGTTAGCGTTGTGATAGCTCATTTGAGAGATAGAGGTTCGCTCATCCATATCGGATCTACTCCACAAGAGAGACCGTGGCCCCTCTACGGAGAAGATCCACCTTGGATTCAAGACCTCCTCATGGAGAAGACATCAAGACCTCCTCACAGAGAAGAACCGGTTACCCTTTGTATCTTCCCTTCTTGATCATGGATCTTGTATCTCTCTTTGTGTTTCGAGGATCTAGCACATGTGTGATCATTCTTGTTGGTTTTAGTGTTTCTCTCGTGTTTCCCCTCGTGATTCCCCTTGTTTTCCCCCTCGTGTTCTTCGTGTTCATCGTGGGATCCGCTCCTTTCGTGAAAGATCGTCCGATTAGGGTTCTACCCTACATCATCTTATTCATTTCAAAAGATTGACAATGTTCATCATTAAACCATCCCAACATTGATGAATAAACCTTACTTGCATCAAATTTACATGCTACAACATGCTTAAATAAGCAAACATGCAATAAGTCATTGGACATAGAATCATCACCAAGAATAGAGGTCATATCCAAATGATTAAATATTGGTTCTTTTGCATCAGCAGTTAATTCAATGGGTGCACTCAAAATTGTTGGTATTTCAGTTATTTGATCACATGAAGCATTCATGACAGTAACAAGATTCTCTAAAATAGGTGGTGTGCTCAAATAAACAGGTAACTCAACACATGATGCATTCAAGTTAACTAGGCATGCATCATTCTCATGTGAAGTTATATCATCAATACCTTTATTGTTACCTTATCGCAAAGACGTAGATGATGTAGGTATGGACGTTGACAATGTACCATACTCTAGAGATGATGTCGCGCTCACAATCCGAGGTGGGGCTACTCTAGTAGGTGCAATGGTGGAGAAACCAACCGGCAGTGGTGAGCATGAACTGGAATTGTAGTTGTTGTTGTCACCCAATGCATCCTCCCGTATCTGTCTCTCAAAGGTACAAGCACGAACATACATACCAGTAATGCAACGAGGAATATACTGAATCTTGCATGGATATCATGGTTCAAACCACCAAAAAATCTATTCATTGTATCATCCTCAGATTCTTCCATGTCACAATGATGCATATAAGATTTGAACTCTTGGTAGTAAGCATGAACAGTCTTACTGCCTTGTTTTAATTGTTCCAATTTGCGAAGCAATTCACGACGATAGTAAGGAGGAAAAAATTGTTGTCTCATTACAGCTTTCAAAACTTTCCAAGTTGTGGGTTGGTATCAATGTTTTTCTTACAATGTACACTCCACCAAACAGAAGCAAAACCAGTAAATGCTCTAGTGGTAGCTCGTACCCTCTCAAGTTCAGAAAAATCATGGTGAGTAAAAACTTGTTCTACTTCAAGCTCCCAAGATAGATAAATAGCAGGATTAAATCTACCCTCAAATGATGGTAAAGAGATAACCTGACCATGTGCATTTGTGTGTTGTCCCAACTCTCGTGATGGTGAAGATGTGTCCATCGTCCAAGAACTTCTATCTACGGAACCTAGTATGATTAGTAGAAACAAGAAACAAAATTCGAGAATAATGTTCCTATGAACTACTAGGATGTGGTTGTAAAGTGCTCACAGTAAAGAAAATATCAATATCTTACAAATTCTTACCATGCGGCAGGTGGTGACAGGCAACTAGCGGTGTCAAATAGCTTCGAAGATTGTGTAAAGGGATTGTCAGGGGAACATACGTATACACAGTGTAGAAATATGTGGAGCTGGGTTGGCTATATCTGGAAGCAAAAGATTAGCAATAATCAATTCAGAGATGCGATGTTAAATAAACGCTCGACGACGATACTGTGCTGGTCCTAGGCTAGACCGTACTAGAGATGCGAGCCTAGAACACTAATGAGGTCACGGCGTAGCACAACTAGCATCAATGAAGGATACTAAGTAGCTCTGGACATCAAGATATAAGTGAAGATCACAACCGCAGTAAAGATAATGATGTGAAATAATAGCCAAGCAGGATATATCAACAACTTTGTCTCCAGCTTTCATCTGGAAAAGTTTGTGCCAATTTTTTGATAATTTTTTCAAGAATGGTATTGACTCAAGCTTTTAAACGCAAAAGGAATCACTCAATTCCGAGTTGATATGAGGAGTCAAAAAATTCAAAAACTGGCATGAAAAACTGGAATAAGCTGTGTTCGTGCACTTCGGAGAGCAAAAAGACATATTTAGAAGCCGATTTTGAGGTGCCAATTGATGAACGATGGGTAGGATGTGGTGGAAATTGATGGATGGGTGATGGACAGCGGAAGGGATAATGATGCAGCGGCGGCGTCACTAATGTGAACAGAACTCAAAACTCTAAACGAACTAGACACTTAGACCAGCAACTCGACACGACTATGCAACCGATAATTCAACTATGCAAGCAATAAAGGAAAATTGCAAAGGCTCAGACTGCCTTGGACAAAGGATGAATAGATCTAACTTTTTTGTGGCTTTTTCTTGGACAATAGGTAAGAAAATAAATCTAATCTAGGAAAAACTGGAAATTCTCACCGAGCAACCTGAAAACTGATGCCACTTGGTAGAGCGAGGGTGTCACGATCTTTCGATGAGATGATAACTATCGATTTGGTGGAGTCAACTTTGACGATCCGACTACAAACATGCATGACGTTGCGCCTTAGCAATCGCTAAACCAATCTCCTGAGGTTACCGACAATGCCGGAAGCACGATCAGCCTGAACACGAAGGTCTATTCCTGCAAGCAATCGAAGAACACGCAAGAATATGATAATGCAATCTGAATATTGCGAATATAGATGAAGTATTAATAAAGGTGAGAATCTGAAAGCGGTCTTGGTCTGGTCGTTGGACACAAACGAAGTACAGGAAGTTGCAATGGCTAACTTTTAACTAAACAAATCCCAAGGAAAAGCTACTAGATGGATCTACTTATATAGGAGCGAGGGTGTCCCGATCTTTCGATGAGATGATAACTATCAATTTAGTGGAGTCAACTTTGACGATCCGACTACAAACGTGCACGACGTTGTGCATTAGCAGTCGCTAAACCAATCTCCTGAGGTTACCAACGATGCCGGAAGCACGATCAGCCTGGCCATGAAGGTCTATTCCTGCAAGCAATCAAAGAACAAGTAAGAATATGATAATGCAATCTGAATATTGCAAATATAGATGAAGTATTAATAAAGGTGAGAATCTGAAAGCGATCTTGGTCTGGTCGTTGGACACAAACGAAGTACACGAAGTTGCAATGGCTAACTTTTAACTAAACAAATCCCAAGGAAAAGCTACTAGATAGATCTACTTATATAGGAGCAAGGGGTGGCGGCCAAGGAGGTTGGAGGATGTCCCAAGGTAGCCTAAAACTAACCCTATGTCGTACAAGGCTCATGGGCCCAAGTGGAGGTGGTGCAACATCTTTGGACTTGTTGTTTGCCTCGGATTCTGTTGCAGCGTCAGATTGTTTCATCGATATCTCAATGCTCCGGACGAATTTGAAGGTGACTCCAAATCGGTTGGAAAGAGCACGAAATCTACTTTCCAACAAATAAAGAATCACCCAATTCGGAGTCCGTATAAAAAAGTTGTTGACGTTTTGAGTCAGGTATGTATGTGATAGAGGCAAAGGTGTCCCGTCTTTCGATGAGATGGCGGATTTCGCTTTGGTGGAAGTCGACTTTGACGATCCGACTACGAACGTGCGAGGACGTCGCGCCTTAGCAATCGCTAAACCAACTCCGAGAAGTTATTGACCACGCCGGAGCACGATCAACCTGACCACGAGGGTCTGTTTCCTGCGAGCAAACGAAGAACAAGCAAGAAACTAAGATTGCAATCTGGATATTGCGAAAATAAGATGAAAGCTTTATTGATCAAGGTGGGGATCTGTGACGCCTTTGTCTGGTCGTTGAACACAAACGAAGTACGCGAAGTTGCAGCTATGGCGAACTTTTAATCTAAACAAAACCCAAAGTCTAAACGATGCCCTAAGGGCTGTATATATGGAGGAAGAGGGGGGAATTTCGTGGCCCTTGGTGGAGGAGTCCGAAATCAACCCTATCTCTTGTTTCCCCACACATACGGACTCTAAAAATAGCCTATACTTATGTATTTCGAAATTACATGGGCCTGGCCCAATAATAAGGTGACGCAGCACCTAAAAGAGCCTCGGGACGAAACTTATGAAGTGGCATCTTGTATATTTCGTCCAAGGCTTCATGCACCCATTATGGTGGCTTCAAAGTCCTGAAATCATCACTTGTAACTCCGTTCTTGTTTCCCTTGCGCATGCCATCATCTCCATGCTTGTTCTTGCTCCAATGTTCATCCTTCTCCAAGCTAGGCCCTTCATTTGTAAGCAAAACAAATGTATCCAATTTAGGCAGCATCATATTCTCATGAACATTAGAATCATTACCAAGAAACGAAAGTACCTGGTAATTTAGTTGGCGTGCACGAGCTCTAGTAATTGGTCCAGTATGTATAGCAGCAGGGGCTGTGGGTGTAACAATTGTATTGATGTCCTCATCAGAAACATGGCAACATTATTTATGGCCCAAAGAGTTTGTTATACATTCTGATCATGAATCTTTGAAACATATTAAAAGTCAAGCTAAACAGAATCGTAGACATGCTAAATGGGTTGAATTCATTGAGACTTTCCCTTATGTCATTAAACACAAGAAGGGAAAAGAAAATGTTATTGCTGATGCATTGTCTCGTCGCTATACTATGCTTTCACAACTTGACTTCAAAATATTTGGTTTGGAGACCATCAAAGATCAATATGTGCATGATGCTGATTTTAAAGATGTAATGCAGAATTGTAAAGAAGGAAGAATGTGGAACAAGTTTGTCGTTAACGATGGATTTGTGTTTCGTGCTAACAAGCTATGCATTCCAGCTAGCTCCGTTCGTCTTTTGTTGTTGCAGGAGGCGCATGGAGGAGGATTAATGGGACACTTTGGCGTGAAGAAGACGGAGGACGTACTTGCTACACATTTCTTTTGGCCAAAGATGAGACGGGATGTTGAGCGTTTTATTGCTCGATGCACTACATGTCAAAAAGCTAAGTCACGACTCAATCCTCATGGTTTATATATGCCTTTGCCTGTACCTAGTGTTCCTTGGGAGGATATATCTATGCACTTTGTTTTAGGTTTACCTCGAACAAAGAAGGGGAGGGATAGCATATTTGTTGTCGTGGATAGATTCTCGAAAATGGCACACTTTATACCATGTCATAAAAGCGATGATGCTGTTAAGGTTGCTGATTTGTTCTTTCGTGAAATTATTCGCTTGCATGGTGTGCCAAATACTATTGTTTCAGATCGTGATACTAAATTTCTTAGCCACTTTTGGAGATGTTTATGGGCTAAGTTGGGGACTAAACTGCTTTTTAGTACTACTTGTCACCCCCAAACTGATGGACAAACTGAAGTAGTCAATAGAACGTTGTCTACTATGCTTAGGGCTGTTTTGAAGAATAATAAGAAAATGTGGGAGGAATGCTTGCCTCATATTGAATTTGCTTATAATCGTTCATTGCATTCTACTACTAAGATGTGCCCTTTTGAAGTTGTGTATGGTTTCCTACCTCGTGCACCTATTGATTTGTTGCCTCTTCCATCTTCGGAGAAGGTTAATTTTGACGCTAAACAACGTGCTGAATTGATTTTAAAAATGCATGAGTTAACTAAGGAAAACATTGAGCGCATGTGATAGAGGCAAAGGTGTCCCGTCTTTCGATGAGATGGTGGATTTCGCTTTGGTGGAAGTCGACTTTGACGATCCGACTACGAACGTGCGAGGACGTCGCGCCTTAGCAATCGCTAAACCAACTCCGAGAGGTTATTGACCACGCCGGAGCACGATCAACCTGACCACGAGGGTCTGTTTCCTGCGAGCAAACGAAGAACAAGCAAGAAACTAAGATTGCAATCTGGATATTGCGAATATAAGATGAAAGCTTTATTGATCAAGGTGGGGTTCTGTGACGCCTTTGTCTGGTCGTTGAACACAAACGAAGTACGCGAAGTTGCAGCTATGGCGAACTTTTAATCTAAACAAAACCCAAAGTCTAAACGATGCCCTAAGGGCTGTATATATGGAGGAAGAGGGGGGAATTTCGTGGCCCTTGGTGGAGGGGTCCGAAATCAACCCTATCTCTTATTTCCCCACACATACGGACTCTAAGAATAGCCTATACTTATGTATTTCGAAATTACATGGGCCTGGCCCAATAATAAGGTGACGCAGCACCTAAAATAGCCTCGGGACGAAATTTATGAAGTGGCATCTTGTATATTTCGTCCAAGGCTTCATGCACCCATTATGGTGGCTTCAAAGTCCTGAAATCATCACTTGTCACTCCGTTCTTGTTTCCATTGCGCATGCCATCATCTCCATGCTTGTTCTTGCTCCAATGTTCGTCCTTCTGCAAGCTAGGCCCTTCATTTGTAAGCAAAACAAATGTATCCAATTTAGGCAGCATCATATTCTCATGAACATTAGAATCATTACCAAGAAACGAAAGTACCTGGTAATTTAATTGGCGTGCACGAGCTCTAGTAATTGGTCCAGTATGTATAGCAGCAGGGGCTGTGGGTGTAACAATTGTATTGATGTCCTCATCAGTGATGATTCTGTGTTGAATGACTTATTGCATGTTTTCTTATTTAAGCATGTTGTAGCATGTAAATTTGATGCAAGTAAGGTTTATTCACCAATGTTGGGATGGTTTAATGATGAACATTGTCAATCTTTTGAAATGAATAAGAGCTTCACTTATATGTGCAAACTGAGTTGCAATATTTTCATGCCTTCTACTTCTTGTGCTAATTTTTTGGCTTTAGATTTTATGAACTATGCAAGTTACTCATCTATTCATGTGTCATATATGCAAAAATCAAGGGAAGTAAAAATGGATGACATATACATATACAACATGTACACCTTGTCTCTTTTGTTAGCCACATTTCCGATTAAGCAACGCCGAGGACGGCTTTATTTTCAAGAAGGGGAGGATGATGAGGACATGACTACCTTGGATATGACCAAAAATATTGCATATATGCATATTTGTCAGGTGATTTCTAGTGCAAACTATTCAATAATCTATTTATGTTATCCAGAACAAAAATACTTCACACACTTTTGTGTTTTGTCTAATTGCAGGTGTATGGGACATTTGTACAATCCACATATGAAGATAAGGAAGAAAGAGATGTTTATTTGCTGTCCAAAAAGTTCTCTCACGTCACTTTTGGCCCAAGAGAAGATAGAGTCCAAGTCTCTCACGTTCTGGATTCAGATTCGGACTGCACAGACACACCTGACTCAAAACGCACACAAGTTTTTCATACGGACACCGAATTGGATGATTCTTTTTTTGTTGGAAACTAGATTTCGTGCACTTTCCAACCCAATTGGAATCACCTTCAAATTCGTCCAGAGCGTTGAGTTGTGGACGAAACAATCTGATGCTGCAGCAGAATCCGAGTCAAACTACAAGTCCAAAGGTGTTACATCACCTCCACTTGGGCCCATTGGCCCTGTACGACCTAGATTTAGTTTTAGGCTGCCTTGGGACGTCCTCCCACCTCCTTGGCCGCCACCCCTTGCTCCTATATAAGTAGATCCATCTAGTAGCTTTTCCTTGGGATTTGTTTAGTTAAAAGTTAGCCATTGCAACTTCGTGTACTTCGTTTGTGTCCCACGACCAGACCAAGACCGCTTCCGGATCCCCACCATTATCTATACTTCATATATATTCGCAATATTCAGACTGCTTTATCATATTCTTGCTCGTTCTTCGATTGCTTGCAGGAATAGACCTTCGTGGTCAGGTTGATCGTGCTACAGCATGGCCAATAACCTCTCGGAGTTGGTTTAGCGATTGCTAAGGCGCAACGTCGTGCACGTTTGTAGTCGGATCGTCAAAGTCGTCTCCACCAAATCGATAGTTATCATCTCATCGAAAGATCGGGACACCCTCGCCTCTATTAGGAGGGGTCCGAAATCAACCCTATCTCTTGTTTCCCCACACATACGGACTCTAAAAATAGCCTATACTTATGTATTTCGAAATTACATGGGCCTGGCCCAATAATAAGGTGACGCAGCACCTAAAATAGCCTCGGGACGAAATTTATGAAGTGGCATCTTGTATATTTCGTCCAAGGCTTCATGCACCCATTATGGTGGCTTCAAAGTCCTGAAATCATCACTTGTAACTCCGTTCTTGTTCCCCTTGCGCATGCCATCATCTCCATGCTTGTTCTTGCTCCAATGTTCATCCTTCTCCAAGCTAGGCCCTTCATTTGTAAGCAAAACAAATGTATCCAATTTAGGCAGCATCATATTCTCATGAACATTAGAATCATTACCAAGAAACGAAAGTACCTGGTAATTTAGTTGGCGTGCACGAGCTCTAGTAATTGGTCCAGTATGTATAGCAGCAGGGGCTGTGGGTGTAACAATTGTATTGATGTCCTCATCAGTACCTGAGGTGGTGGTGCAGGCCTACCATTACGAATATATACCTGAGGTCGACCTGCTGGTGGCGGTACAGGTGGCTGCACGTAGTGTTGATTTTGATCAACCTCATCCTCATAATCTCCCACATAATCATCCTCCTCCGCATCAGCAGCAGGAGCCACAGAAGTATCAACAGCAGCACCAACAGTTTGGCCAAACGCAAGAGGAACACGGCTTGCTCGGCGGAGGTCTGCTTCGCGACGTGGAGGTAGTCGTTGTTGTTGTTGTTGGAGAGGTGCGTTAGGTGCAGCGGGTGGTGGTGGTGGAAGACGCGCGAGCAATTCATTAAACTTGTTATCGAGCTTTGTTTCGAACGTCTTCTCAAGGCCAGTGATCTTCTCCATGGCCTCTTCAAAATTGTTCAGCACATCTTGCACCTGTTCAGTCATCATTTGCTGAAACTTATCATGAAGCTCCTTGTTCGATAAATTCTCCCAGTCAATCTCGTCGGCTTGTGATCCTGGCATGGTTAGCAGCAATAGAAACACACAAGAATATGATCCGACAGACTACGAACAAGTGGTGGTGGTGGGTGTCACAAATCCGTCAAGCAAATCTCAAATTCTTACCAGTTCTTACCCAGCAGCAGGTGGTGATCGGCAACCGTTGTAGTCAAAAAAACTCTCAAAGCTTGGATAGAGCGATTACCAGGGAGAGTCAAACGCACGACGTAGATGTATGTGGAGCTGGGAAGGCTTATAATATGGTAGCAAAAAGTGATAGAGGCAAAGGTGTCCCGTCTTTCGATGAGATGGTGGATTTCGCTTTGGTGGAAGTCGACTTTGACGATCCGACTACGAACGTGCGAGGACGTCGCGCCTTAGCAATCACTAAACCAACTCCGAGAGGTTATTGACCACGCCGGAGCACGATCAACCTGACCACGAGGGTCTGTTTCCTGCGAGCAAACGAAGAACAAGCAAGAAACTGAGATTGCAATCTGGATATTGCGAATATATGATGAAAGCTTTATTGATCAAGGTGGGGTTCTGTGACGCCTTTGTCTGGTCGTTGAACACAAACGAAGTACGCGAAGTTGCAGCTATGGCGAACTTTTAATCTAAACAAAACCCAAGGTCTAAACGATGCCCTAAGGGCTGTATATATGGAGGAAGAGGGGGTGGATTTCGTGGCCCTTGGTGGAGGGGTCCGAAATCAACCCTATCTCTGGTTTCCCCACACATACGGACTCTAAAAATAGCCTATACTTATGTATTTCGAAATTACATGGGCCTGGCCCAATAATAAGGTGACGCAGCACCTAAAATAGCCTCGGGACGAAATTTATGAAGTGGCATCTTGTATATTTCGTCCAAGGCTTCATGCACACATTATGGTGGCTTCAAAGTCCTGAAATCATCACTTGTAACTCCGTTCTTGTTCCCCTTGCGCATGCCATCATCTCTATGCTTGTTCTTGCTCCAATGTTCATCCTTCTCCAAGCTAGGCCCTTCATTTGTAAGCAAAACAAATGTATCCAATTTAGGCAGCATCATATTCTCATGAACATTAGAATCATTACCAAGAAACGAAAGTACCTGATAATTTAGTTGGCGTGCACGAGCTCTAGTAATTGGTCCAGTATGTATAGCAGCAGGGGCTGTGGGTGTAACAATTGTATTGATGTCCTCATCATCCTCCCCTTCTTGAAATGAAGTCGTCCTCGACGGAAGTTCATCTTCCTCACCCACATAATGCTTCAAATCTGCAATGTTAAAAGTGGGACTAACCCCAAAATCTGCAGGCAACTCAAGTTTATATGCATTATCATTTATTTTCTCTAACACCTTAAAGGGACCATCAGCACGTGGCATTAGCTTTGATTTGCGCAAATCAGGAAATCTATCCTTACGCAAATGTAACCAAACAAGATCTCCAGGTGCAAACACAACATGTATTCTACCCTTATCTCCAGCAAGTTTATATTTAGCATTCATACGCTCAATGTTTTCCTTAGTTAACTCATGCATTTTTAAAATCAATTCAGCACGTTGTTTAGCATCAAAATTAACCTTCTCCGAAGATGGAAGAGGCAACAAATCAATAGGTGCACGAGGTAGGAAACCATACACAACTTCAAAAGGGCACATCTTAGTAGTAGAATGCAATGAACGATTATAAGCAAATTCAATATGAGGCAAGCATTCCTCCCACATTTTCTTATTATTCTTCAAAACAGCCCTAAGCATAGTAGACAACGTTCTATTGACTACTTCAGTTTGTCCATCAGTTTGGGGGTGACAAGTAGTACTAAAAAGCAGTTTAGTCCCCAACTTAGCCCATAAACATCTCCAAAAGTGGCTAAGAAATTTAGTATCACGATCTGAAACAATAGTATTTGGCACACCATGCAAGCGAATAATTTCACGAAAGAACAAATCAGCAACCTTAACAGCATCATCGCTTTTATGACATGGTATAAAGTGTGCCATTTTCGAGAATCTATCCACGACAACAAATATGCTATCCCTCCCCTTCTTTGTTCGAGGTAAACCTAAAACAAAGTGCATAGATATATCCTCCCAAGGAACACTAGGTACAGGCAAAGGCATATATAAACCATGAGGATTGAGTCGTGACTTAGCTTTTTGACATGTAGTGCATCGAGCAATAAAACGCTCAACATCCCGTCTCATCTTTGGCCAAAAGAAATGTGTAGCAAGTACGTCCTCCGTCTTCTTCACGCCAAAGTGTCCCATTAATCCTCCTCCATGCGCCTCCTGCAACAACAAAAGACGAACGGAGCTAGCTGGAATGCATAGCTTGTTAGCACGAAACACAAATCCATCGTTAACGACAAACTTGTTCCACATTCTTCCTTCTTTACAATTCTGCATTACATCTTTAAAATCAGCATCATGCACATATTGATCTTTGATGGTCTCCAAACCAAATATTTTGAAGTCAAGTTGTGAAAGCATAGTATAGCGACGAGACAATGCATCAGCAATAACATTTTCTTTTCCCTTCTTGTGTTTAATGACATAAGGGAAAGTCTCAATGAATTCAACCCATTTAGCATGTCTACGATTAGTTTAGCTTGACTTTTAATATGTTTCAAAGATTCATGATCAGAATGTATAACAAACTCTTTGGGCCATAAATAATGTTGCCATGTTTCTAAAGTCCGAACAAGAGCATATAATTCTTTATCATAAGTAGAATAATTCAGACTAGGCCCACTCAATTTTTCAGAAAACTATGCAATAGGTTTGCCATCTTGTAATAACAGACCTCCTAATCCAATTCCACTAGCATCACATTCAAGCTCAAAAGTCTTATTAAAATCAGGAAGTTGGAGTAAAGGAGCATGTGTCAACTTATCTTTCAATACCGTGAAGGCTTCTTCCTGTGCGGTACCCCAAACAAAAGGCACATCCTTCTTTGTAAGCTCGTTGAGAGGTGCAGCAATGGTGCTGAAATCTCTCACAAAACGCCTATAGAATCCAGCGAGGCCAAGAAAACTCCTCACTTGTGTGACCGTTTTGGGCTGCGGCCAACTCTCAATAGCTTCAATCTTGGCTTTGTCAACTTCAATTCCCTGTGGAGTAACAACATAGCCAAGAAAAGATACTCGGTCGGTGCAAAAGGTGCACTTCCCAAGGTTACCAAACAAACGTGCATCACGTAGAGCAATAAAAACAGCACGTAAATGTTCCAAATGTTCTTCCAAAGATCTACTATAAATCAGTATGTCATCAAAGTAAACTACCACAAATCGTCCAATGAAAGCACGTAAAACTTCGTTCATTAATCTCATGAAAGTACTAGGTGCATTAGTTAACCCAAAAGGCATGACTAACCACTCATATAATCCAAACTTAGTTTTAAATGCTGTTTTCCATTCATCTCCCAATTTCATACGAATTTGGTGGTAGCCACTACGCAAATCAACTTTGGAGAATATTGTAGAACCACTCAATTCATCAAGCATATCATCTAGCCTTGGAATAGGATGACGATAACGAATAGTAATATTATTAATGCCTCTACAATCAACACACATACGTGATGTACCATCCTTTTTCGGCACTAGAATAATAGGAACAGCACAAGGACTAAGGGATTCACGTATATAACCTTTGTCGAGAAGCTCTTGTACTTGGCGCATAATCTTCTTCGTCTCCTCTGGATTGGTACGGTATGGTGCACGGTTTGGCAGTGAAGCACCGGGAATTAAGTCAATCTGGTGCTCAATCCCTCGAATAGGCGGTAATCCCGGTGGCACGTCTTGTGGAAAGACGTCAGCGAACTCCTGCAAAATGTTAGTGACAGCAGGAGGCAAAGAGGAAGGCACATCCTCGAATGAAAATAATGCCTCTTTGCACACAAAAGCATAGCAAACAGATTTGCCGAAATCTAGCTCATCAATATCAGATTTGGTGGCAAATAAACATGCACTTTTCAATTTAATTTCAGAAGCAACACTAGATGGTTTATTGTTAGGCTTCATTTGTTGCTCAAATTCTTTTGCCACAATCTGATTTTCACTCTTATTCGTCTCCTGTTTTGCTTTATTAGCTCTATTAATATCATCTTTCAAAATGGAATCAGGAGTCATAGGAAGCAAAGTAATATTTTTATCCTTATGAACAAGAGTATAGTGATTGTTTCTACCATGGTGTACAGAATTTTTATCAAATTGCCATGGTCTACCAAGTAATAAGGAACATGCTTGCATAGGTACCACATCACAATCAACATAATCAGCATATGTAGAGATACTAAAATGCACACGAACAATACGTGTTACCTTAACCTTGCCACTGTTGTTGAACCATTGGATGTAGTAAGGATGTGGATGTGGTCTTGTGGTGAGAGAAAGCTTCTCCACCATCTCCATGCTAGCCAAGTTGTTGCAGCTCCCTCCATCTATTATGACGCGCACAGAACGTTCCTTCACAACTCCCTTGGTATGGAACAAATTGTGCCTCTGATTTTGCTCAGCTTGTGTGACCTGCACACTCAAAACACGTTGAGCAACTAAACATTCATACCTGTCAGCGTCTTCAGGAGCCATGTATTGCGTCTCATGATCAGAATCATCTCCACCATGTTCTTCACGTGTAATAAGAGCCAAAGTCTCCTCATCATAGTCACTAGCGGACTCATATCCACCATCCGCGGTAGAATTCATCACACGCGGAGATTTGCATTCTCTCGCATAATGACCTCCTCCCTTACAACGACGACAAATAATATCACTTGTGTGCCCTGTTGATGCCATGGAAGAAGAAGAACGCTGTGCAGGCCCCGCAGGTGCGCTCTTGGCAGATAATGGTGGTTGTGCCTGTTTTCTTGTATCACGGCTGGAGGTGGCACCGGATGGAGGTGCTGGTGCAGTTGAAGTAGAAGATGCACGTGGTGTCCATGATGAAGGTCGGCCTGCAGAAAAGTTAGTTCGCCCCAATGCTTGTCGATCCTGCACTTCACGTTCAGCTTTACAAGCAAGATGGAATAAACGAGTGATATTAGTATACTCCTTATAGTCTAGAATGGTCTGAATCTCTCTATTTAATCCACCCAGAAAACGTGCAAGCATAGCTTCATTCTCCTCAACAATACCACATCTAATCATGCCAGTTTGTAATTCCTGATAATATTCTTCTACAGAATTTTTTCCTTGTCTTAAACGCTGCAATTTTTGAAGCAATTCACGTTGATAATATGGTGGAACCCAACGCGTACGCATAGCAGTTTTCAAAGCAGACCAAGTAGTTGGAATAGGATACAATCTACAATGTTCAGACCACCATACACATGCAAAACTAGTGAAAGCACAAACAGCAGCAGCAACTCGTCTCTCCTCAGGATATTGTAAACATGTAAATCGTTGTTCAGTTTCTAACTCCCAAGTAAGATATATATCAGGAACATATCTACCCTCAAAAGGTGGAATATTCAATTTCAGTTTAGGAATATGGACATCATCTCGTACCTGAGGTGGTGGTGCAGGCCTACCATTACGAATATATACCTGAGGTCGACCTGCTGGTGGTGGTACAGGTGGCTGCACGTAGTGTTGATTTTGATCAACCTCATCCTCATAGTCTCCCACATAATCATCCTCCTCCGCATCAGCAGCAGGAGCCACAGAAGTATCAACAGCAGCACCAACAGTTTGGCCAAACGCAAGAGGAACACGGCTTGCTCGGCGGAGGTCTGCTTCGCGACGTGGAGGTAGTCGTTGTTGTTGTTGTTGTTGGAGAGGTGCGTTAGCTGCAGCGGGTGGTGGTGGTGGAAGACGCGCGAGCAATTCATTAAACTTGTTATCGAGCTTTGTTTCGAACGTCTTCTCAAAGCCAGTGATCTTCTCCATGGTCTCTTCAAAATTGTTCAGCACATCTTGCACCTGTTCAGTCATCATTTGCTGAAACTTATCATGAAGCTCCTTGTTCGATAAATTCTCCCAGTCAATCTCGTCGGCTTGTGATCCTGGCATGGTTAGCAGCAATAGAAACACACAAGAATATGATCCTACAGACTACGAACAAGTGGTGGTGGTGGGTGTCACAAATCCGTCAAGCAAATCTCAAATTCTTACCAGTTCTTACCCAGCAGCAGGCGGTGATCGGCAACCGTTGTAGTCAAAAAAACTCTCAAAGCTTGGATAGAGCGATTACCAGGGAGAGTCAAACGCACGACGTAGATGTATGTGGAGCTGGGAAGGCTTATAATATGGTAGCAAAAAGGGTCAGCAATAATCAATTCAGAGATGCAAAGTTGAATAAACGCTCAACGACGGTACTGTGCTGGTCCTAGGCTAGACTGTGCTAGAGACGCGAGCCTAGAACACTAACAAAATCACGGCGCGGCACGTAAACAAGGGAAAAGCACACTCTGGAATTTTTTTTTCGCTCTTTTTTTTGCGCTCTTTTTTTTTGCGCTGCTTTTTTTTTTGCGAAAAATCACTATAATGGCGAGTGTCTCAAAACTCTTCTTAGCTCAAACTGACAGGATGGGCACGAAATTTTTTCGACCAATTTTTTTTTTTTTTTACTGCCCGGACCCAAAAACTGGAAACGGGTCAAAAAAAACTTCCTATAATGGCACCTGTCTCAAAACACTCAAAAACACCTAAAAATAGGATAGCCAGAAATTTTTTCGAAAAATGCGTTTTCGAAAAATTTTGGGCCTAAACGGAGCGTGGCTACCCGACTCCTACTCCGGCAAGGAAACACGAATCGGAAACTAGATGGATCTCGGAAACAAACCTAATAAGCAAGGAACTCGGATTGGTGGTAGATATATGGTGGTGGTATATGGCAGCGGTGGTGGTAGCGGTGGTAGTATATGGATATGGATCGGTGGTGGTATATGGATACGGATTCGGAGCGGTGGCGGATAAGCGGTGCTGGTAGATGGCAGGGGCGATGATGATGGTGCGGCGGCGGCGTGACAACTTATGACCAGAACTCGAAACTCTAAAAGACTAGACTCTAAGACCAGCAACTAGACACGACGATGCAACCGCAAATTCAACAAAGCAAAACCCTAAAAAGATTATGCAAAGGCTCAGATTGGTTCGGATATGATGAACTAACCCTAATTTTTTTTGTGGCTTTTTCGTGGACTATAGGTATGAAGAACAGACTCGATCTAAACTACGAAAAACTGTAAAATCTCACCGAGCAACCTGGAAATCTGATACCACTTGATAGAGGCAAAGGTGTCCCGTCTTTCGATGAGATGGCGGATTTCGCTTTGGTGGAAGTCGACTTTGACGATCCGACTACGAACGTGCGAGGACGTCGCGCCTTAGCAATCGCTAAACCAACTCCGAGAGGTTATTGACCACGCCGGAGCACGATCAACCTGACCACGAGGGTCTGTTTCCTGCGAGCAAACGAAGAACAAGCAAGAAACTAAGATTGCAATCTGGATATTGCGAAAATAAGATGAAAGCTTTATTGATCAAGGTGGGGATCTGTGACGCCTTTGTCTGGTCGTTGAACACAAACGAAGTACGCGAAGTTGCAGCTATGGCGAACTTTTAATCTAAACAAAACCCAAAGTCTAAACGATGCCCTAAGGGCTGTATATATGGAGGAAGAGGGGGGGAATTTCGTGGCCCTTGGTGGAGGAGTCCGAAATCAACCCTATCTCTTGTTTCCCCACACATACGGACTCTAAAAATAGCCTATACTTATGTATTTCGAAATTACATGGGCCTGGCCCAATAATAAGGTGACGCAGCACCTAAAATAGCCTCGGGACGAAATTTATGAAGTGGCATCTTGTATATTTCGTCCAAGGCTTCATGCACCCATTATGGTGGCTTCAAAGTCCTGAAATCATCACTTGTAACTCCGTTCTTGTTCCCCTTGCGCATGCCATCATCTCCATGCTTGTTCTTGCTCCAATGTTCATCCTTCTCCAAGCTAGGCCCTTCATTTGTAAGCAAAACAAATGTATCCAATTTAGGCAGCATCATATTCTCATGAACATTAGAATCATTACCAAGAAACGAAAGTACCTGGTAATTTAGTTGGCGTGCACGAGCTCTAGTAATTGGTCCAATATGTATAGCAGCAGGGGTTGTGGGTGTAACAATTGTATTGATGTCCTCATCATCGAGGAAGGCACGTCCTCGAATGAAAATAATGCCTCTTTGCACACAAAAGCATAGCAAACAGATTTGCTGAAATCTAGCTCATCAATATCAGATTTGGTGGCAAATAAACATGCACTTTTCAATTTAATTTCAGAAGCAACACTAGATGGTTTATTATTAGGCTTCATTTGTTGCTCAAATTCTTTTGCCACAATCTGATTTTCACTCTTATTCTTCTCCTGTTGTGCTTTATTAGTTCTATTAATATCATCTTTCAAAATGGAATCAGGAGTCATAGGAAGCAAAGTAATATTTTTATCCTTATGAACAAGAGTATAGTGATTGTTTCTACCATGGTGTATAGAATTTTTATCAAATTGCCATGGTCTACCAAGTAATAAGGAACATGCTTGCATAGGTACCACATCACAATCAACATAATCAGCATATGTAGAGATACTAAAATGCACACGAACAGTACGTGTTACCTTAACCTTGCCGCTGTTGTTGAACCATTGGATGTAGTAAGGATGTGGATGTGGTCTTGTGGTGAGAGAAAGCTTCTCCACCATCTCCATGCTAGCCAAGTTGTTGCAGCTCCCTCCGTCTATTATGACGCGCACAGAACGTTCCTTCACAACTCCCTTGGTATGGAACAAATTGTGCCTCTGATTTTGCTCAGCTTGTGTGACCTGCACACTCAAAACACGTTGAGCAACTAAACATTCATACCTGTCAGCGTCTTCAGGAGCCATGTATTGCGTCTCATGATCAGAATCATCTCCACCATGTTCTTCACGTGTAATAAGAGCCAAAGTCTCCGCATCATAGTCACTAGCGGACTCATATCCACCATCCGCGGTAGCAATCATCACACGCGGAGATTTGCATTCCCTCGCATAATGACCTCCTCCCTTACAACGACGACAAATAATATCACTTGTGTGCCCTGTTGATGCCATGGAAGAAGAAGAACGTTGTGCAGGACCTGCAGGTGCGCTCTTGGAAGATAATGGTGGTTGTGCCTGTTTTCTTGTATCACGGCTGGAGGTGGCACCGGATGGAGGTGCTGGTGCAGTTGAAGTAGAAGATGCACGTGGTGTCCATGATGAAGGTCGGCCTGCAGAAAAGTTAGTTCGCCCTAATGCTTGTCGATCCTGCACTTCACGTTCAGCTTTACAAGTAAGATGGAATAAACGAGTGATATTAGTATACTCCTTATAGTCTAGAATGGTCTGAATCTCTCTATTTATCCACCCAGAAAACGTGCAAGCATAGCTTCATTCTCCTCAACAATACCACATCTAATCATGCCAGTTTGTAATTCCTGATAATATTCTTCTACAGAATTTTTCCCTTGTCTTAAACGCTGCAATTTTTGAAGCAATTGACGTTGATAATATGGTGGAACCCAACACGTACGCATAGCAGTTTTCAAAGCAGCCCAAGTAGTTGGAATAGGATATAATCTACAATGTTCAGACCACCATACACATGCAAAACTAGTGAAAGCACAAACAGCAGCAGCAACTCGTCTCTCCTCAGGATATTGTAAACATGTAAATCGTTGTTCAGTTTCTAACTCCCAAGTAAGATATATATCAGGAACATATCTACCCTCAAATGGTGGAATATTCAATTTCAGTTTAGGAATATGGACATCATCTCGTACCTGAGGTGGTGGTGCAGGCCTACCATTACGAATATATACCTGAGGTCGACCTGCTGGTGGTGGTACAGGTGGCTGCACGTAGTGTTGATTTTGATCAACCTCATCCTCATAATCTCCCACATAATCATCCTCCTCCGCATCAGCAGCAGGAGCCACAGAAGTATCAACAGCAGCACCAACAGTTTGGCCAAACGCAAGAGGAACACGGCTTGCTCGGCGGAGGTCTGCTTCGCGACGTGGAGGTAGTCGTTGTTGTTGTTGTTGGAGAGGTGCGTTAGGTGCAGCGGGTGGTGGTGGTGGAAGACGCGCGAGCAATTCATTAAACTTGTTATCGTGCGTTTGACTCTCCCTGGTAATCGCTCTATCCAAGCTTTGAGAGTTTTTGACTACAACGGTTGCGGCACGTAAACAAGGGAAGAGCACACTCTGAATTATTATTTTTCGCTCTTTTTTTTTGCGCTGCTTTTTTTTTTGCGAAAAATCACTATAATGGCGAGTGTCTCAAAACTCTTCCTAGCTCAAACTGACAGGATAGGCACGAAATTTTTTTCGACCAATTTTTTTTTTTTCGACTGCCCGGACCCAAAAACTGGAAACGGGTCAAAAAAAACTTCCTATAATGGCACCTATCTCAAAACACTCAGAAACACCTAAAAATAGGATAGCCAGAAATTTTTTCGAAAAATGCGTTTTCGAAAAATTTTGGGCCTAAACGGAGCGTGGCTACCCGACTCCGGCAAGGAAACACGAATCGGAATCTGGATGGATCCCGAAAACAAACCTAATAAGCAAAGAACTCGGATTGGTGGTGGATATATGGTGGTGGTATATGGCAGCGGTGGTGGTAGCGGTGGTAGTATATGGATATGGATCGGTGGTGGTATATGGACACGGATTGGTGGTGGTATATGGATACGGATTCGGTGCGGTGGTGGTAGATGGCAGGGGCGATGATGATGGTGCGGCGGCGGCGTGACAACTTATGACCAGAACTCGAAACTCTACAAGACTAGACTCTAAGACCAGCAACTAGACACGACGATGCAACCACAAATTCAACAAAGTAAAACCCTAAAAAGATTATGCAAGGCTCAGATTGGTTCGGATATGATGAACTAACCCTAAATTTTTTTTTGTGGCTTTTTCGTGGACTATAGGTATGAAGAACAGACTCGATCTAAACTACGAAAAACTGTAAAATCTCACCGAGCAACCTGGAAATCTGATACCACTTGATAGAGGCAAAGGTGTCCCGTCTTTCGATGAGATGGTGGATTTCGCTTTGGTGGAAGTCGACTTTGACGATCCGACTACGAACGTGCGAGGACGTCGCGCCTTAGCAATCGCTAAACCAACTCCGAGAGGTTATTGACCACGCCGGAGCACGATCAACCTGACCACGAGGGTCTGTTTCCTGCGAGCAAACGAAGAACAAGCAAGAAACTAAGATTGCAATCTGGATATTGCGAATATAAGATGAAAGCTTTATTGATCAAGGTGGGGTTCTGTGACGCCTTTGTCTGGTCGTTGAACACAAACGAAGTACGCGAAGTTGCAGCTATGGCGAACTTTTAATCTAAACAAAACCCAAAGTCTAAACGATGCCCTAAGGGCTGTATATATGGAGGAAGAGGGGGGGAATTTCGTGGCCCTTGGTGGAGGAATCCGAAATCAACCCTATCTCTTGTTTTCCCACACATACGGACTCTAAAAATAGCCTATACTTATGTATTTCGAAATTACATGGGCCTGGCCCAATAATAAGGTGACGCAGCACCTAAAATAGCCTCGGGACGAAATTTATGAAGTGGCATCTTGTATATTTCGTCCAAGGCTTCATGCACCCATTATGGTGGCTTCAAAGTCCTGAAATCATCACTTGTAACTCCGTTCTTGTTCCCCTTGCGCATGCCATCATCTCCATGCTTGTTCTTGCTCCAATGTTCATCCTTCTCCAAGCTAGGCCCTTCATTTGTAAGCAAAACAAATGTATCCAATTTAGGCAGCATCATATTCTCATGAACATTAGAATCATTACCAAGAAACGAAAGTACCTGGTAATTTAGTTGGCGTGCACGAGCTCTAGTAATTGGTCCAGTATGTATAGCAGCAGGGGCTGTGGGTGTAACAATTGTATTGATGTCCTCATCAGTATGTGCAGTCCGAATCTGAATCTAGAACGTGAGAGACTTGGACTCTATCTTCTCTTGGCCCAAAAGTGATGTGAGAGGACTTTTTGAACAGAACCTAAACTTCTCCTTTTCCCTTATCTTCGTATGTGGATTGTACAAATGTCCCATACACCTGCAATTAGACAAAACACAAAAGTGTGTGAAGTATTTTTGTTCTGGATAACATAAATAGATTATTGAATAGTTTGCACTAGAAATCACCTGACAAATATGCTTGTATGCAATATTTTTGGTCGTATCCAAGGTAGTCATGTCCTCATCAGGCGAGAGCTGGTCAACCACTCGATGACTTATCAGAACCTCTAGCGATTCCTCCGTGTCATACGAAGGACCTCTTTTCGGTCAAATATGTACACGCATCGTATGAAAAAGCCGCATACATACCAGGGGCTATGTCGTAGACCCGCCATAAAACTCCTATGGCTAAGTGAAAGTGTTAACACCCTATAGTCTGGTTGCCTGGTTCGCCGCATTAACACCTCCATCACGGACCGAGACGTTGGGTCAAGAGTGATCAAATGCTTTTCTGAACACCCCCGTACTTCCCACAAGGGGGCTGAAGCCGACAACTGGAAAACTTTCAGATTATATTAAAACGGCCGCACAGGAGGAACACAAACTTTCGAGCAATATATAAAAACAGATTAACTATAAAATTGTCTCGTACAATTCTCATACACCTCACTCAAACATTATGTCTTTCGAGCACTGACCCTCTATCAAGCGGGCAGCCACTAGGACGTCTTCAAAATAATGCTCTGGTTCTTGGTGGTCCTTGCCCTTGGGTGGAGTCTTCATTGCAACATCGATGGCCTTCATCTTCCCCCAGAAGGTCTTGACTCGGGCAAAGGCCATCCATGCACCCTCGATGCACACCGACCGCTTCACAGGGTCGATACGTGGCACCGCGTCAACAAGCCGTTGCACCAAGCCGAAGTAACTATTCGGAACAGGCTTAGTTGGCCATAACCGCATTATGACATTCTTCATGGCAGCGCTGGATATCCTATGAAGCTCGGCCCACTGGGACATCTGCTCATTTAGCAACAGGGGCGCTTCGACGCGCTGAATTGTGATCAGAAAATCTTCTCCGTTGCATACCCCTCTCGCGCCTGGTAAAATTGCGCCGCATCGAAAGAACTCTTCGGCAAGCCTAAAAACTCGTCCGGAGAACTCCACAATTAGTTAACCTGAGCATAGTTCGGATCCCCGAACTTAGTCTGTAGCAAAAATGGCTCACCAGCCGCAATCTCCCTAGCTTGCCGGATCTCCTCACGGGCAGTTCTGGATTCAGACCACGCTTCTCTCGCCTCTCGTAAGGCCTTGTCAACTTCAGCCGTTTTGGCTTCATTCTCCTTCTCATGGAGTAAACAGCGGCTAGCGGCATTTTTTAATTCGAGCACCATCGTGGATATCTTCTCCTTGTCTTGACGCCGAGCAGCTCGTTCGGCTTTTAACTCAGCCAATGCCTTTTCGGTATCCACATTACTACACCGGGCCTGCTCCTTGGCCCGGGCCAGCTCCGCCCAAAGAGTTTCAACGGTGGGAACACCATCTGCAGTCATGCATATTACAATATATAAATTTCAGCATTATACTTATATCACAAAAATGTATGTGAAGGGACTGCCCCGAATACATAACTTGTGATTCGTCAAGACGCACATTGATTAACGCAATGTCATCCCCGGCCATATCAAGCTTCCTTTGCAGCTCGGCAATATTCGTAGTCTGGGAAGTAGCCAGGGGGAAGCAGCCTATGTTCAAGTTAATTAGATTAGTCCTTGAATGTTTCTTCTTGATCCTCCGTTCGCCTCCCATGGGAAGCCAACCTGAGTCTCAAGGGCTACTATCTATACACAAGTGTATTTTGCGAATAAAACACAATTGCAAATATTGCAATACAAACCTCGAAGCCTCTTAGTAGGCTCATAAAGGCCTCATCCAATCCTCTCTTCGCGGACTAGACCTTTTCAACCACCGTACTCATTAAGTTACGATGTTCCTCTGAGACGGATGCCTGCCGCAGCATGTTCGTCAAGATATTCGGTGCCTCTGGGTCTCCGGAGGCTGCCGTAGGAGTACGGCCACACTTTGAAGTGATCGTTCATACGTCTCCGGCTGTATACGGATTGTCCAGGGCCCTCATTGTTGTTCCCTGGACCCTGGGCCACCGAAGTACCACCTTCGAGTAATGCCTTCATCATCCCTTTGCACCACTTGTTAGTCAGGGGAGGCCCTTTGCGACGATGCCTCTAAGTCGTCCGCACTATTGAATGGAGAAGCCGGTGGGGGCGTCTCGCTTTCCATCATCTCTAGGAGAAGGTCCCCCGAGGAAGAGGATTGTTGAGGAAGACTGCGTGCTGAGCTGCTAGATATATAAAAAACAAGGGGACACATTTAAAACAGCCTTGATTCACTTACGATTTGGCCTAAGGCTTGTCCTCGTCATGAGACTGCGCTTCGACGTCCTCCAAGCCCGAGCCAGCCACCTGAGGCATCTTGCCTCGCTTAGGAGCCTGCTTCTCCCGATCTTCGGAGGCGACCCTTCTCTTCCTAGGAGGAAAGGAGACAGTGGTCCCCCCTTCACTTTTGTCTTCGGATGAGGGGACTTTGATTCCTCCGGACACAATGTCTGATGCACCCTTGGAATAGGGGCCATCTTTGGTCCTCTCACTCTCCACCTCGCCCTCCTTCACAGGCATCTGGTATGGTGCCAGGGCCAGCATCCTTGTTAGAACAAGATTTGATGGGCCCTCGGGCAGATGGGCCGAACACATGATTAGTTCCACCTTCTTTGTCCAGCCCTGGAAGAACATAGCTTGCTTAGTACCATATTACGGTATGCATAATTACAAAGTGTTCGGGAGATAAGTGCTTACCGGGGTATCCGGACGGTTGCAGTTAAGGCCAGCGTCCTCAATAGTGTCCGGCCAATGTTTCCACTTCCCGAAAAATAACTTCAACATCCCTTTGTGTGTGGTGCCGAAGAAGTGTTGGAGTGTTTGTGGTCCTTCTGGATTAAGCTCCCACATACGGCGAGACCTGCGCTAGCATGGCAGGATTCGGCGAACTAACATCACTTGGATCACGTTGACAAGATCGATGTCTCTCTCGAGGAGGGTTTAGATGCGGCTCTGTAAAGTCTGCACTTCATCAACTGATCCACAGTCCAGCCCCTTGTTGACCCATGACGCAAGCTGTAACGGTGGGCTAGGACAGAATGTGGGTGCAGCTACCCACTTGGTGCTGCGGGGCTCTGTAACGTAAAACCACTCTTGCTGCCAGTGATTGGAAGTTTCGGTAAAAATAACCTTTTGGCCAAGGAGTGCTGGTGAGTTGGCTGATCGTAGCACCGCCGCACTCCACCTGTTCCCCATCGACTACCTTCGGCTTCACACTGAAGGTATTGAGCCACAAGCCGAAGTGTGGGGGGATTCGGAGGAAGGCCTCGCATGTAATGAAAAATGCCGAGACGTGGAGGATACAGTCCGGGTCTAGGTCATGAAAATCTAGTCTGTAATAAAACATTAGCCCCTAGACGAAGGGGTGAAGAGCGAACCCTAGCCCCCGGAGGAAGTGGGAGATGAATACAACCCTCTCGCCAGGTCTAGGGGTCGGAATAACCTACCCTTGAGCAGGAAGCCTATGGTGGACCTCCGCAGTCAAATATCTAGCTGCCCGAAGCTTTGCGACATCCTCCTCCGTAATAGAGGAAGCCACCCATCAGCCTTGGGAGCTGGGTTCGGACATGATGAGGATGCTCGAAATGATGAAGTCGACCCTTGGGTGCTAGAACTCGAGGTTGGGAAGGCTGAGGAGAGGCTTGGCATAAAAGACAGCCCTTGGTTCCTTTATAAAAGCAGCGGGTATTAAACGCCTCCTCCTAAGCCTAAGAACCTCCCTATTCCTAAGGAATCATTCCCGCAGGACAGTTGGGTTACCCACGCTCGTATTAATGAAAATCCCGCAATTAGGGGACACGATCTCTGCTTAGACAAGACGTGTCAATGACAACCACGCCCCAAAAAGTGGGACGACGGGACGGGAAACGGTTCGAAATAATGGCCAAGAAGCATGACGTCACATTACTAAAAGTTGTCAGCGGATTGGATTCGTAGAATACTATATGCTCTACGGCTATATGTTACAGGTCCGGACACAATCAATTCGTCTGAAGACTATTCTAGAGTTCGGAAGGAGGAACCCGTCTTGCAATGCCGAAGACAGCACTGCGCGCCGGATACCTTGTCATTGAAGCCAGGTTCATGGGCTACTGAGGGAGTCTTGGGCTAAGGGGTCCCCGGGCGTCTGGCCTGTTGGCCATGGGCCGGACTGATGGGCTCTGAAGATACGAAGACCGAAGACTGCACCCGTGTCCGGACAGGACTCTCCTTGGCGTGGAAGGCAAGCTTGGCGACTGGATATGTAGATTCCCTTCTTTGTAACCGACCTTGTGTAACCCTAGATCCTCCTGATGTCTATATAAACCGGAGGACTTAGTCCGGATAGGACACTCATTATCATAGCCATACAAGATAGACTTCTAGGGTTTAGCCACTACGATCTCGAGGTAGATCAACTCTTGTAATACTCATATTCATCAATATCAATCAAGCAGGACGTAGGTTATTACCTTCATAGAGAGGGCCCAAACCTGGGTAAACATCATGTCCCTTCTCTCCTGTTACCATCAACCTTAGATGCACAGTTCAGGACCCCCTACGCCGGTTTTGACACCGATAGGGGGATGTCAAGAGCTTCAAAACGAGCTAAAGAACGTCAAAAACGGACTCCGGATGAATTAGATATGGCCAAAACAAAATTTCAGCCCTGTCAATTCCAGGGTTACCCGGACATCCGGGAGTAGGTCCGGATGATCCGGGTTGGTCAACTGGATTTCTGTCGTGCGGGGCATCCGGACATCCGGGAGATGGTGCAGCTGATACGGGTGGATCCGGGTGATCCGGGAGCACTTCCGGATGATCCGGGCAGGTCAAACTGCTAGAGATTTCCTCTCGGGGACGAATTTTTGGGCGGAAATTGGATGATTTTTGGGGCAAAATTGAGGAGATTTTGTGGGTGGAAGGTGGGGAAACTTGGGGAGATGCTAGATCCACTCGAAACCAAGCAAATCCATGGATCAAAATCAACAAAACATCATCAAAACTCACAAATCGCAAAAAAAATTGGGGGCTATTTTTGGTGGGGATTTTCGAATTTAGGACGAAATCAACAAAATCAAGCTAGAAAACGAAAAGGGGAGGCTCCGAAATCGTGATCAACATGGATCATGATACCAAGATGATGTAGGGTGGAACCCTATACAGCCGATCTTTCACGAAAGGAGCGGATCCCACGAAGAACACGAAGAACGCAAGGGGAAGCACGAGAGAATCACTCAAACCAACAAGATAGATCACACATGCGCTAGATCCATGAACACAAAGGGAGATCCATGATCCATGATCAACAAAAGACGATACAAGAGGTAATCGGTTCTTTCTCCGTGAGGAGGTCTGATAGAGGCGGGGTGTCCCGATCTTTCGATGAGATGATAACTATCGATTTGGTGGAGACGACTTTGACGATCCGACTACAAACGTGCACGACGTTGCGCCTTAGCAATCGCTAAACCAACTCTGAGAAGTTATTGACCACGCCGGAGCACAATCAACCTGACCACGAAGGTCTATTCCTGCAAGCAATCGAAGAACAAGCAAGAATATGATAAAAGCAATCTGAATATTGCGAGTATATATGAAGTATTGATAAAGGTGGGGATCCGTAAGCGGTCTTGGTCTGGTCGTTGGACACAAACGAAGTACACGAAGTTGCAATGGCTAACTTTTAACTAAACAAATCCCAAGGAAAAGCTACTAGATGGATCTACTTATATAGGAGCAAGGGGTGGCGGCCAAGGAGGTGGGAGGACGTCCCAAGGCAGCCTAAAACTAAATCTAGGTCGTACAAGGCCAATGGGCCCAAGTGGAGGTGATGTAACACCTTTGGACTTGTAGTTTGACTCGGATTCTGCTACAGCATCAGATTGTTTCGTCCACAACTCAATGCTCCGGACGAATTTGAAGGTGATTCCAATTGGGTTGGAAAGTGCACGAAATCTAGTTTCCAACAAAAAAATAATCACCCAATTCGAAGTCCGTATGAAAAACTTGTGTGCGTTTTGAGTCAGGTGTGTCTGTGCAGTCCGAATCTGAATCCAGAACGTGAGAGACTTGGACTCTATCTTCTCTTGGGCCAAAAGTGACGTGAGAGAACTTTTTGGACAGCAAATAAAGATCTCTTTCTTCCTTATCTTCATATGTGGATTGTACAAATGTCCCATACACCTGCAATTAGACAAAACACAAAAGTGTGTGAAGTATTTTTGTTCTGGATAACATAAATAGATTATTGAATAGTTTGCACTAGAAATCACCTGACAAATATGCATATATGCAATATTTTTGGTCATATCCAAGGTAGTCATGTCCTCATCATCCTCCCCTTCTTGAAAATAAAGCCGTCCTCGGCGTTGCTTAATATGAAATGTGGCTAACAAAAGAGACAAGGTGTACATGTTGTATATGTATATGTCATCCATTTTTACTTCCCTTGATTTTTGCATATATGACACATGAATAGATGAGTAACTTGCATAGTTCATAAAATCTAAAGCCAAAAAATTAGCACAAGAAGTAGAAAGCATGAAAATATTGCAACTCAGTTTGCACATATAAGTGAAGCTCTTATTCATTTCAAAAGATTGACAATGTTCATCATTAAACCATCCCAACATTGGTGAATAAACCTTACTTGCATCAAATTTACATGCTACAACATGCTTAAATAAGCAAACATGCAATAAGTCATTCAACACAGAATCATCACCAAGATTAGAGGTCATATCAAAATGATTAAACATTGGTTCTTTTGCATCAATAGTTAATTCAATGGGTGCACTCAAAATTGTTGGTATTTCAGTTGTTTGATCACATGGCAAAGTCAAATTATCAACGTAGTCCTCTAAAATAGGTGGTGTGATCAAAGTAGTGGGTAGCTCATCAGATGGTGCATTCAAATTGACAAGGCATTCATCTTTCTCATGTAGAGATGGAAGATCAGTACCTTTGTCATTACCTCTTATGATCAACTCAGATGATGTAGCCACTCTCGGGGCCGATGTGTCACATGGTGGAGGCGATGTAGTCCTGATAACAACGGATGTGGTTGTCATAGTATGCCTAGTAGTTGAAGGAACAATCATATCAACTCTTGGAATGTGCACCGTGCGCTTGTTCTCCTCGTGGCCAACACGTCGTTTTATTTCCTGTTCAGCTTTGCAAGCAAGATGAAACAAATGGTCCATAGGATAACACTCTTCATGAATTAGTATCTCTTGAATATCACGGTTTAATCCTCCCCAAAATCTATCCATAAAATCATCTTCACTTTCTTCTAAAGATGATGGAGACGGGGGTGTCCGATCTTTCGATGAGATGATAACTATCGATTTGGTGGAGACGACTTTGACGATCCGACTACAAACATGCACGACGTTGCGCCTTAGCAATCGCTAAACCAATCTCCTGAGGTTACTGACGATGCCGGAAGCACGGTCAGCCTGACCACGAAGGTCTATTCCTGCAAACAATCGAAGAACGAGCAAGAATATGATAAAGCAATCTGAATATTGCAAATATATATGAGGTATTGATAATGGTGGGGATCCGTAAGCGGTCTTGGTCTGGTCGTTGGACACAAACGAAGTACACGAAGTTGCAATGGCTAACTTTTAACTAAACAAATCCCAAGGAAAAGCTACTAGATGGATCTACTTATATAGGAGCAAGGGGTGGCGGCCAAGGAGGTGGGAGGACGTCCCAAGGCAGCCTAAAACTAAATCTAGGTCGTACAAGGCCAATGGGCCCAAGTGGAGGTGATGTAACACCTTTGGACTTGTAGTTTGACTCGGATTCTGCTGCAGCATCAGATTGTTTCGTCCACAACTCAACGCTCCGGACGAATTTGAAGGTGATTCCAATTGGGTTGGAACGTGCACGAAATCTAGTTTCGAACAAAAAAAGAATCACCCAATTCGGAGTCCGTATGAAAAACTTGTGTGCGTTTTGAGTCAGATATGTCTGTGCAGTCCGAATCTGAATCCAGAACGTGAGAGACTTGGACTCTATCTTCTCTTGGGCCAAAAGTGACGTGAGAGAACTTTTTGGACAGCAAATAAACATCTCTTTCTTCCTTATCTTCATATGTGGATTGTACAAATGTCCCATACACCTGCAATTAGACAAAACACAAAAGTGTGTGAAGTATTTTTGTTCTGGATAACATAAATAGATTATCGAATAGTTTGCACTAGAAATCACCTGACAAATATGCATATATGCAATATTTTTGGTCATATCCAAGGTAGTCATGTCCTCATCATCCTCCCCTTCTTGAAAATAAAGCCGTCCTCGGCGTTGCTTAATCTGAAATGTGGCTAACAAAAGAGACAAGGTGTACATGTTGTATATGTATATGTCATCCATTTTTACTTCCCTTGATTTTTGCATATATGACACATGAATAGATGAGTAACTTGCATAGTTCATAAAATCTAAAGCCAAAAATTTAGCACAAGAAGTAGAAGGCATGAAAATATTACAACTCAGTTTGCACATATAAGTGAAGCTCTTACTCATTTCAAAAGATTGACAATGTTCATCATTAAACCATCCCAACATTGGTGAATAAACCTTACTTGCATCAAATTTACATGCTACAACATGCTTAAATAAGCAAACATGCAATAAGTCATTCAACACAGAATCATCACCAAGATTAGAGGTCATATCAAAATGATTAAACATTGGTTCTTTTGCATCAATAGTTAATTCAATGGGTGCACTCAAAATTGTTGGTATTTCAGTTGTTTGATCACATGGCAAAGTCAAATTATCAACGTAGTCCTCTAAAATAGGTGGTGTGATCAAAGTAGTGGGTAGCTCATCAGATGGTGCATTCAAATTGACAAGGCATTCATCTTTCTCATGTAGAGATGGAAGATCAGTACCTTTGTCATTACCTCTTATGATCAACTCAGATGATGTAGCCACTCTCGGGGCCGATGTGTCACATGGTGGAGGCGATGTAGTCCTGATAACAACGGATGTGGTTGTCATAGTATGCCTAGTAGTTGAAGGAACAATCATATCAACTCTTGGAATGTGCACCGTGCGCTTGTTCTCCTCGTGGCCAACACGTCGTTTTATTTCCTGTTCAGCTTTGCAAGCAAGATGAAACAAATGGTCCATAGGATAACACTCTTCATGAATTAGTATCTCTTGAATATCACGGTTTAATCCTCCCCAAAATCTATCCATAAAATCATCTTCACTTTCTTCTAAAGATGATGGAGACGGGGGTGTCCGATCTTTCGATGAGATGATAACTATCGATTTGGTGGAGACGACTTTGACGATCCGACTACAAACATGCACGACGTTGCGCCTTAGCAATCGCTAAACCAATCTCCTGAGGTTACTGACGATGCCGGAAGCACGGTCAGCCTGACCACGAAGGTCTATTCCTGCAAACAATCGAAGAACGAGCAAGAATATGATAAAGCAATCTGAATATTGCAAATATATATGAGGTATTGATAATGGTGGGGATCCGTAAGCGGTCTTGGTCTGGTCGTTGGACACAAACGAAGTACACGAAGTTGCAATGGCTAACTTTTAACTAAACAAATCCCAAGGAAAAGCTACTAGATGGATCTACTTATATAGGAGCAAGGGGTGGCGGCCAAGGAGGTGGGAGGACGTCCCAAGGCAGCCTAAAACTAAATCTAGGTCGTACAAGGCCAATGGGCCCAAGTGGAGGTGATGTAACACCTTTGGACTTGTAGTTTGACTCGGATTCTGCTGCAGCATCAGATTGTTTCGTCCACAACTCAACGCTCCGGACGAATTTGAAGGTGATTCCAATTAGGTTGGAAAGTGCACGAAATCTAGTTTCCAACAAAAAAGAATCACCCAATTTGGAGTCCGTATGAAAAACTTGTGTGCGTTTTGAGTCAGGTATGTCTGTGCAGTCCGAATCTGAATCCAGAACGTGAGAGACTTGGACTCTATCTTCTCTTGGGCCAAAAGTGACGTGAGAGAACTTTTTGGACAGCAAATAAACATCTCTTTCTTCCTTATCTTCATATGTGGATTGTACAAATGTCCCATACACCTGCAATTAGACAAAACACAAAAGTGTGTGAAGTATTTTTGTTCTGGATAACATAAATAGATTATTGAATAGTTTGCACTAGAAATCACCTGACAAATATGCATATATGCAATATTTTTGGTCATATCCAAGGTAGTCATGTCCTCATCATCCTCCCCTTCTTGAAAATAAAGCCGTCCTCGGCGTTGCTTAATCTGAAATGTGGCTTTGTCATTACCTCTTATGATCAACTCAGATGATGTAGCCACTCTCGGGGGCGATGTGTCACATGGTGGAGGTGATGTAGTCCTGACAACAACGGATGTGGTTGTCATAGTATGCCTAGTAGTTGAAGGAACAATCATATCAACTCTTGGAATGTGCACCGTGCGCTTGTTCTCCTCGTGGCCAACACGTCGTTTTATTTCCTGTTCAGCTTTGCAAGCAAGATGAAACAAATGGTCCATAGGATAACACTCTTCATGAATTAGTATCTCTTGAATATCACGGTTTAATCCTCCCCAAAATCTATCCATAAAATCATCTTCACTTTCTTCTAAAGAGGAATGCAACAAGGTAGTTTGTAAATCATCATAATATTTTGTTACAGTTTCACTACCTTGTTTTAAGTGTTGCAACTTCTTAATCATGTCACGAGTATAATAAGCAGGGAAGAAAGTATGTCACATGGCAAGTTTCAAATCATCCCAAGTAGTAGGTATATAATCAGGGTGTAACCGACAATATTCACTCCACCAAACCAAAGCATAACCAGTGAAAGAACCAACCGCAACCTTAACCTTTTTATGTTCATCGAAATTATGGGAAGCAAATATATTTTTTATGTCAAACTCCCATTCAATATATAAAGCAGGTTTAAAACGGCCATTAAATGGTGGTATAGATACATTAACCTGATCATGTGCATTTGGATGTTTGTGCACCTCTCGTGACGGTTGTGGTATTTGCAAAGGTGGTGGCACGTCTCCCGCGATCGACAAAGCCCATGAATTGACTCTGGATCCTGTCATGATTAGTAGAACAAGAAACAAAATCCAAAAATAATGTTCCTATAACTACTAGGATGTGGTGGTAAAACGCTCACAGTAAAGCAAATATCAATGTCTTACAAGTTCTTACCATGCAGCAGGCGGTGATCGGCAACCAGCGGTGTCAACTAACTCCGAATATTGAGTAAAGCGATTGCCAGGGGAGCATACGTATACACGGTGTAGAAATATGTGGAGCTGGGTTGGCTATATATGGTAGCAAAAGATTAGCAATAATCAATTCAAAGATGCAATGTTGAATAAACGCTCAACGACGGTACTGTGCTGGTCCTAGGCTAGACCGGACTAGAGACGCGAGCCTAGAACACTAATGAGGTCACGGCGTAGCACAACTAGCATCAATGAAGGATACTAAGTAGCTCTTGACAGCAAGATATAAGTGAAGATCACAACGGCAGTGAAGATAATGATGAAAAACAACTGCCAAGCAGGATATACAACAACTCTCTCTCCAACTTTCCTCTTGAAAAGTTTGAGACAATTTTCTGATAAATTCTTTCAAAGAATGCTACTAACTCAAGCTTTCCAATGCAAAAAGAATCACTCAATTCCGAGTTGATATGAGGAGTCAAAGAATTCTAAAACTGGCCTGAAAAATTGGAACAAGTTGTGTTCACGAACTTCGGAGAGCAAAAAGACCTATTTAGAAGCCTATTTTGAGGTGTCAAATATTGAACTAGCTTCTGCAACTATGTAGATGCGGCTCGTCGCTATCTTCAATTTGAGTACTCACGGAGCCAAAACGGACTTCGTATGAGGAAGATACACCTGATTTACTGAACAGTGCGCAAAACAAATTCCAATTCGAATTCAGGTACGAGATTGATTCTAGATAGATCCAATTTTTTTTCTTCTCTCTTTTTTTTCTCACCCTTTTTTTCTTTTTCTTCTCTCTCTTTTTCTTTTTTTTCTTTCCTTTTTTCTCTTTTTTTTCTCTATCTTTTTTTTCTTTCCAAGACAAACTAGATAAGATGCAGATTGGATCAGGCGAAGATGTGAATGACCTCAACTATGATTATGACAATGAACAGTGCGTAGCACGTGGTGGAAATTAATAGATGGGATGGTGGACAGCGGAAGGGATAATGATGCAGCGGCAGCGTGACTAATGTGAACAGAACTCGAAACTCTAAAGGAACTAGACACTAAGACCAGCAACTCGACACGGCGATGCAACCGATAATTCAATAATGCAAACAATGAAAAGAAAATTGCAAAGGCTCAGTCTGGCTAGGACAAAGGATGAATAGATCTAACTTTTGTTTTGTGGCTTTTTCTTGGACAATAGGTAAGAAAATAAATCTAATCTAGGAAAAACTGGAAATTCTCACCGAGCAACCTGAAAACTGATACCACTTGATAGAGACGGGGGTGTCCGATCTTTCGATGAGATGATAACTATCGATTTGGTGGAGACGACTTTGACGATCCGACTACAAACATGCACGACGTTGCGCCTTAGCAATCGCTAAACCAATCTCCTGAGGTTACTGACGATGCCGGAAGCACGGTCAGCCTGACCACGAAGGTCTATTCCTGCAAACAATCGAAGAACGAGCAAGAATATGATAAAGCAATCTGAATATTGCAAATATATATGAGGTATTGATAATGGTGGGGATCCGTAAGCGGTCTTGGTCTGGTCGTTGGACACAAACGAAGTACACGAAGTTGCAATGGCTAACTTTTAACTAAACAAATCCCAAGGAAAAGCTACTAGATGGATCTACTTATATAGGAGCAAGGGGTGGCGGCCAAGGAGGTGGGAGGACGTCCCAAGGCAGCCTAAAACTAAATCTAGGTCGTACAAGGCCAATGGGCCCAAGTGGAGGTGATGTAACACCTTTGGACTTGTAGTTTGACTCGGATTCTGCTGCAGCATCAGATTGTTTCGTCCACAACTCAACGCTCCGGACGAATTTGAAGGTGATTCCAATTAGGTTGGAAAGTGCACGAAATCTAGTTTCCAACAAAAAAGAATCACCCAATTTGGAGTCCATATGAAAAACTTGTGTGCGTTTTGAGTCAGGTATGTCTGTGCAGTCCGAATCTGAATCCAGAACGTGAGAGACTTGGACTCTATCTTCTCTTGGGCCAAAAGTGACGTGAGAGAACTTTTTGGACAGCAAATAAACATCTCTTTCTTCCTTATCTTCATATGTGGATTGTACAAATGTCCCATACACCTGCAATTAGACAAAACACAAAAGTGTGTGAAGTATTTTTGTTCTGGATAACATAAATAGATTATTGAATAGTTTGCACTAGAAATCACCTGACAAATATGCATATATGCAATATTTTTGGTCATATCCAAGGTAGTCATGTCCTCATCAAAAGAGGAATGCAACAAGGTAGTTTGTAAATCATCATAATATTTTGTTACAGTTTCACTACCTTGTTTTAAGTGTTGCAACTTCTTAATCATGTCACGAGTATAATAAGCAGGGACGAAAGTATGTCGCATGGCAAGTTTCAAATCATCCCAAGTAGTAGGTATATAATCAGGGTGTAACCGACAATATTCACTCCACCAAACCAAAGCATAACCAGTGAAAGAACCAACCGCAACCTTAACCTTTTTATGTTCATCGAAATTATGGGAAGCAAATATATTTTTTATGTCGAACTCCCATTCAATATATAAAGCAGGTTTAAAACGGCCATTAAATGGTGGTATAGATACATTAACCTGATCATGTGCATTTGGATGTTTGTGCACCTCTCGTGACGGTTGTGGTATTTGCAAAGGTGGTGGCACGTCTCCCGCGATCGACAAAGCCCATGAATTGACTCTGGATCATGTCATGATTAGTAGAACAAGAAACAAAACCCAAAAATAATGTTCCTATAACTACTAGGATGTGGTGGTAAAACGCTCACAGTAAAGCAAATATCAATGTCTTACAAGTTCTTACCATGCAGCAGGCGGTGATCGGCAACCAGCGGTGTCAAGTAACTCCGAATATTGAGTAAAGCGATTGCCAGGGGAGCGTACGTATACACGGTGTAGAAATATGTGGAGCTGGGTTGGCTATATATGGTAGCAAAAGATTAGCAATAATCAATTCAAAGATGCAATGTTGAATAAACGCTCAACGACGGTACTGTGCTGGTCCTAGGCAAGACCGAACTAGAGACGCGAGCCTAGAACACTAATGAGGTCACGTCGTAGCACAACCAGCATCAATGAAGGATACAAAGTAGCTCTGGACAGCAAGATATAAGTGAAGATCACAACGGCAGTAAAGATAATGATGTGAAACAAGAGCCAAGCTCTTTTACTGAACAGTGCACAAAACAGATCCGAATTCAGGTACGAAATTGATTCTAGATAGATCCAATTTTTTTCTTCTCTCTTTTTTTTCTCACGCTTTTTTTTCTTTTTCTTCTCCCTCTTTCTTTTTTTTTCTTTCCTTTTTTCTCTTTTTTTTTTCTTTATCTTCTTTTTCTCCCTCTTTCCAAGACAAACTAGATAAGATGCAGATTCGATCAGGCGAAGATGTGAGTGACCTCAACTATGATTATGACAATAAACAGTGCGTAGCACGTGGTGGAAATTGGTGGATTGGATGGTGGACAGCGGATGGGATAATGATGCAGCGGCTGCGTGACTAATGTGAACAGAACTCGAAACTCTAAAGGAACTAGACACTAAGACCAGCAACTCGACACGACGATGCAACCGATAATTCAACTATGCAAGCAATGAAAAGAAAATTGCAAAGGCTCAGACTGGCTTGGACCAAGGATGAATAGATCTAACTCTTTTTTGTGGCTTTTTCTTGGACAATAGGTAAGAAAATAAATCTAATCTAGGAAAACTGGAAATTCTCACCGAGCAACCTGAAAACTGATACCACTTGATAGAGGCAAAGGGTGTCCCGATCTTTCGATGAGATGATAACTATCGATTTGGTGGAGACGACTTTGACGATCCGACTACAAACGTGCACGACGTTGCGCCTTAGCAATCGCTAAACCAACTCTGAGAGGTTATTGACCACGCCGGAGCACAATCAACCTGACCACGAAGGTCTATTCCTGCAAGCAATCGAAGAACAAGCAAGAATATGATAAAAGCAATCTGAATATTGCGAGTATATATGAAGTATTGATAAAGGTGGGGATCCGTAAGCGGTCTTGGTCTGGTCGTTGGACACAAACGAAGTACACGAAGTTGCAATGGCTAACTTTTAACTAAACAAATCCCAAGGAAAAGCTACTAGATGGATCTACTTATATAGGAGCAAGGGGTGGCGGCCAAGGAGGTGGGAGGACGTCCCAAGACAGCCTAAAACTAAATCTAGGTCGTACAAGGCCAATGGGCCCAAGTGGAGGTGATGTAACACCTTTGGACTTGTAGTTTGACTCGGATTCTGCTGCAGCATCAGATTGTTTCGTCCACAACTCAACGCTCCGGACGAATTTGAAGGTGATTCCAATTGGGTTGGAAAGTGCACGAAATCTAATTTCCAACAAAAAAAGAATCACCCAATTCGGAGTCCGTATGAAAAACTTGTGTGCGTTTTGATTCAGGTATGTCTGTGCAGTCCGAATCTGAATCCAGAACGTGAGAGACTTGGACTCTATCTTCTCTTGGGCCAAAAGTGACGTGAGAGAACTTTTTGGACAGCAAATAAACATCTCTTTCTTCCTTATATTCATATGTGAATTGTACAAATGTCCCATACACCTGCAATTAGACAAAACACAAAAGTGTGTGAAGTATTTTTGTTCTGGATAACATAAATAGATTATTGAATAGTTTGCACTAGAAATCACCTGACAAATATGCATATATGCAATATTTTTGGTCATATCCAAGGTAGTCATGTCCTCATCAAGGTCTTGATGGTCTTCTCCGTGAGGAGGTCTTGAATCCAACGTGGATCTTCTCCGTAGAGGGGCCGCGGTCTCTCTCGTGGAGTAGATCCGATGTGGATGAGCGAGGCTCTATCTCTAATATGAGCTATCACAACGCTAACCCTCAAATGGAGGAGGAGGGGGTCTATATATAGTGCTAAGCCACGAAGGGGTAAATTAGGGACGAAGGGGTACATGGGCCTCGGCCCAAGTCATGCGCGCAGGCAAGGCCGGATGATCCGGGCATCGTCCGGATGATCCGGCTCCGTCGAGGGGATTCTACAAGCTTCGGCCGTCGAGGTTGGGGGATTACCCGGATCGTCCGGATGGGAGTCCGGATCGTTTGGGCTTGGTCTCGATCGTCCGGCTGCGGGTCTGATTCATCTGGGCAAGCTCTGTCTTGTCTATTCTTCTTCTTCCTTCTCCTCTTCCATGTTTGGCCTTGGTCCTTTGAATCTCCATGGTCATCTCGGATGTACCTGGGTATATGCAAGGTCCATGCAAGAGGTAGTAGCCATGTCTCATATGTGGAAAGTGACAGTTCGAAGAGGAGTGAGTTCACCTTGTGTCCAATGGCATATGGTCCAGGTCTCATCGTATGTCCTCTTGGGGCTTGGAGAGTAGTCGGAGTGTACATGGGGATGAACGTGGGATGCTCCGCATCAGAAGGGATGATCTAGCACATCGGCGGTAGGTATTTCCCTTAGATATGAAGCCAAGGTTATCGAACCAGTAGGAGAACCAAGCAACACAACCTAAACAACCCCTGCACACAGATAACAAATCCTCGCAACCCGACGTGTTAAAGGGGTTGTCAATCCCTTTCGGGTGACGGTGCCAGAAATCGGTGCGATGACGGGAGAAAGTTAAAATAGATTGAATAAATAGATCGCAAATAAATAAAGTGGAGCAAAGTATTTTTGGGTTTTTGGTTTAGTAGATTTGAAAATAGAAGAAAATAAAAATAGATCGCAAAGGCAAATATATGAGAAAGAAGACCCATGGCCGTAGGTTTCAATAGTGGCTTCTCTTAAGAAAAAATAGCAAACGGTGGGTGAACAAATTACTGTCGGGCAATTGATCGAACCTCAAATAATTATGATGATATCCAGGCAATGATCATTATATAGGCATCACGTCCAAGATTAGTATACCGACTCCTGCCTACATCTACTACTATTACTCCACACATCGACCACTATCCAGCATGCATCTAGTGTATTAAGTTCATGGAGAAACAGAGTAATGCAATAAGAACGATGACATGACGTAGACAAGATCTATCTATGTAGAGATAGACCCCATCGTTTTATCCTTAGTAGCCACGATACATACATGTTGTTTCCCTTTCTGTCACTGGGATCAAGCACTGTAAGATCGAACCCACTACAAAGCACCTCTTCCCATTGCAAGATAAATAGATCAAGTTGGCCAAACAAAACCCAAATATCGGAGAAGAAATAAGAGGTTATAAGCAATCATGCATATAAGAGATCAAAGAAACTCAAATAACTTTCATGGATATAAAAAGATAGATCTGATCATAAACTCGAAGTTCATCGGATCCCAACAAACACACCGCAAAAGAGTTACATCATACGGATCTCCAAGAGACCATTGTATTGAGAATCAAGATAGAGCGATGAAGCCATCTAGCTACTAACTACGGACCCGAAGGTCTACAAAGAACTACTCACCCATCATCGTGGAGGCACCAATGGAAGTGGTGAACCCCATCCGAGATGGTGTCTAGATTGGATCTAGTGGTTCTGGACTCTGCGGCGGATGGATGAATATTTCGTCGACTCCCCTAGGGTTCTGGGATTTTTGGGGTATCTATAGAGCAAAGAGGCGGTCCGAGGGGCACCTGAGGTGGGCACAACCCACCAGGGCGCGCCTAGGCCTCCTGGCGCGCCCTGGTGGGTTGTGCCCCCCTCGAGGCACTCCCCAGGCGTAGCCAGGGCCCGTTGTGTTCCTTTTGGCCCATAAAAAATTCTCCGTAAAGTTTCATGGCATTTGGACTCTGTCTGATATTGATTTTCTATGATGTAAAAAACACGGAAAAAACAGGAACTGGCACTTGGCACTATGTCAATAGGTTAGTACCAAAAATGATATAAATGACTATAAAATGATTATAAAACATCTAAGATTGATAAAATAACAACATGGGACAATCAAAAATTATAGATACATTCGAGACATATCAGCATCCCCAAGCTTAACTCCTACTTGTCCTCGAGTAGGTAAGTGAGAAAAACAGGATTCTTGATGTGGAATGCTGCCTATCATGTCATATCAAATTCTTTTCTATATAGCATGGACAATTGGACTTTTAGTTGTTCAAAGCAATAATCTAGTTTTGACATGATAATTTAGATACTCAAGCATATCAACAAGCAACCATGTCTTTCAAAATATGAACGCTAAAGTAAGTTATCCCTAGCCCATCATGCTCAAACATTAATCCATTCATGAAACACACTCGAATATTAGCTACACCCAATACTTAAGTAGGATCATATTGCCTCCTAGTTGCTGCTTTTATAAGAGAAGATGGAGACTCAAAATAAAAATTGCATAAAGTAAAAGAAAGGCCCTTCGCAGATGGAAGTAGGGATTTGTAGAGGTGCCAGAGCTCAAAGCGAAAAACTTAGAGATAAAAACATTTTGAGAGGTGTATCCATCCCACCAACGAAAATGACTTAGTGTTCCCAATACTTTCCATGCATAGATATATCATAGGTGGTTCCCAAACAGAATAAAGTTTATTCCTTTTTCCATCATACTTTGACTTTCCATGGCTAACTGTATCCACGGGTGCCCTCCATACCAACACTTTCCAAGGAATTTATTATTTGACAACATAAAGTAAATACATTTTTTTATTTCAGGACTGGGCATCCCTAATACCTTTTCCTTACTCTCGTGCAATGACAAGTGAATAAACACTCATCTTGAGAATAACACATCTAGCATGGAAAATATTAGCTACCCCTCACCGCTCCGCGAGTGAAACAAACACACAAAAGAGAAGTTTATTTTGAAAATTAGAGATGACACATGCAAATTTGCTTAGAATGGCAAAATAATACCGCATATAGGTAGATATAGTGGACTCATGTGGCAAAACTGGGTTGAATGGTTTTGGATGCACAAGTAGTGATCATACTTAGTGCAAAATGAAGGCTAGCAAAAGATTGGAAAACGACCAACTAAGAAATGAATAATCTCATAAGCAGGCATTAATCATAATTAACATCAAATAATGCACCATAAGTAGGATATAATTTCATTGTATGACTATTGACTTTCGTACTTGCATAGGGAATCACAAACCTTAACACCAATATTCTTACTAAAGCATAATTACTCACCAACATAACTCACATATCACATCATCATATCTCAAAACTATTACTAAGAATCAAGTTTATTTTGTCCAATGATCTTCATGAAAGTTTTTATTATATCCTTCTTGGATATCTATCACTTTGGGACTAATTTTCATGTATTGCTTTTGACACGCTCCAACAAATATAAGTGAAGATCATGAGCATAATATATTTTTCTTTCTCTCAAATTAATTTAAGTGAAGCAAGAGATAATTTCTTGAAAATTTTACCAACTCTCAAATAAATTTAAGTGAAGCAAGAGAGCATTTATTCAAAAATACTAAAGCACACCATGCTCAAAAAGATATAAGTGAAGCACTAGAGCAAGTCCATTGCTCATAAAAAAATTAAGTGAAGCATAGAGAGCAATTCTAACAAGTCATGACATAATTTTGGCTCTCTCAAATAGGTGTGTCCAGTAAGGATTGATGACTTAAAATACAAAATAAAACAAGCGAAGACTCATATCATACAAGACGCTCCAAGCAAAACACATATCATGTGACGAATAAAAATATAGTTTCAAGTAAAATACCGATGATTGTTGGAAGAAAGCGGGGATGCCACTCGGGGGCATCCCCAAGCTTAGTTGGTTGCTCATTTTTGGATAATAGCTTGGGATGCCGGGGAATGTCCAAGCTTAGGCTCTTCCATCCTTCCTTCATCCATCATGAGATAACCCAAAACTTGAAAACTTCAATCACACAAAACTCAACAAAACCTTCGTGAGATCCGTTAGTATAAGAATAATAAATCACTACTATAAATACTGTATCAAACCAATTAATATTTTGTTTTTGTATTATATCTATTGTATTCCAACTTTTCTATGGAAAAAACTCATCAAAGAAAACCATAGAGCCATCGAAATAAGCACACAACACAAAGAAAACAGAATCTGTCAAAACAGAACAGTTTGTAGCAATCTGACTATTTCAAATACTTATGTAACTCCAAAAATTCTGAAAATTAGGACGACCTGATAAATTTGTATATTGATCTAGTGCAAGTGGAATGGGTATTTTATCGCTCTTAGGTGAAAAATAAAAATTAATTTTGTGACGTAAAAGTTTCTCTTTTTTCAGCAAGATCAAACAACTATCACCCAAGAAGATCCTAAAGAATTTACTTGGCACAAACAGTAATTAAAACATAAAAGCACGATCATAATAGTACCATAATTGTGCTAACACTCAAGAACAGAAAGCAAAAAAGCAAAAATAAAAAGTATTCATTGGGCTGCCTCCCAACAAGCGCTATAGTTTTACGCCCTTAGCTAGGCATAAATCAAGGATCTAAGTTTTGTCATCTTTGGTTCGAGATCCATAAGACGCCCTCATGATTGATTCATAAGGTGGCTTAATTCTAGTTCTAGGAAAGTGTTACATACACTTCCTCAAAGGAAATTGGAACTTAATATTGCCTTCTTTCATATCAATCACGACACCAATAGTGCGTAAAAACGGTCTACCAAGACTAATTGGACAAGACGGATTGCAACCAATATCAAGAACAATAAAATCTATGGGCACATAATTCCTATTTTTAATAATAAGAACATTATTAATTCTTCCCATAGGATTTTTAATAGTAGAATCTGCCAAGTGCAAATTCAAAGAGCATTCTTCAAGATTAGTAAGACCAAGCACATCACATAAAGATTTCAGAATTGCAGAAACACTAGCACCCAAGTCACACAAAGCAAAACACTCATAATTTTTAATCTTGACTTTGATAGTATGTTCCCAGTCATCATGCAACTTTCTAGGAATTGAGACTTCTAATTCCAATTTTTCTTCAAGAGCTTTCATCATAGCATCAACAATATGTTTAGTGAAAGCTTTATTTTGTTCATAAGCATGGGGTGAATTTATCATGGATTGCAAAAAAGAAATACGATCAATAAAAGAGCAACTATCATAATTAACGTATTTGTAATCCAAAAGAGTGGGTACATCACTAGATAAAGTTTTGACCTCTTCAAAGCCACTTTCATCAATTTTTTCAACAAGATTTTCACCCTCCGAAATACTGAGATGCCTTCTACCTAAAGTTGAATCTTCTCCAGTCCCTTTTTCATCAATCTTAACTTTACTAAACAAGGAATCAATAGAGGAAACACCAATCATTTTAAGATCTTCATCACTTTTGCAAAAGAAATCACTAGAAAACGTTTTTTCTAAAAATTATCTTTTAGCTCTAAGCATAGCGGTTCTTTTCTTACTTTCATCCATAGAAACATAAAGACATTTAATTGATTCATCTACTTTACGCACACAAAAATTCATCTTGAGATTTTCCACATCATGAGCAATTCTATCAACACTTCTAGAAAAATCATCAATCTTACTCAACTATTCTTCTATGGAAGTGTTGAAAACATTTTGAGTGTTGATAAATTCTTTAATATTATTCTCAAGATTAGAGGTGTTCCTATTCTTATTATAAGATTGATTTCCTGTGACGCCCGGATAATTATGCTACATAATCTCATGCTAATGATGCCACATCACCGCAATTGCTGTTGTTAACCTCGCGATGATTCAATCACGTTCAAATTCGAAATTCAAAATTTAGTCAAACAGCAAAAGTAAATAAAAGAAAAGGAGAAAGCAAACAAAAAAATCAAACAAACAAAAGACCCCCTGGCCATCTGGGCCAACGGGCCCAAATGGCCACACACGCGGCCCAGCCAGCCCACCCCCGCTGCCCGTGGCCTATTAGGCCACACCCCCGAACCCTAACCACCAGAACCCCCCACTTCCCACATGCACCCACGCTCCTCTCCT
>NC_041390.1:292471536-292488117 GCF_002162155.2 Triticum dicoccoides
CACCCCCTTGACCCGAGCTGGATCGGGGGCTCGGCCCCGCGGCACCCCAAGCCTCGACGCCGCGCCATCGCCGCTCCCCACCACCTCGTCGCCATCGCCTCACCTCGCCCCTGACGCCCATCCGTGCTCCACCCTCGATCTGGAACGGGACTCGGCCCCTAGGCCACCACCGCTCGGAGTCCCCCTCGCTGGAGCCACGACACTATCGGACTGCGTCCTCGTCCCATCCTCGCGCAGCTTCATCAAGCCTCGCCGCCCCCGTTCCTCTATGCGCCCATGAGCTCACCCTCCTTCCTTCCCCTGGCCTTGGCCATCTCCCGACATCGCTAGTGCCCGCACGCCCCGGTCCTTGCAGCCGCACACGCCCGCGTCGGCCCCGGGCCGTCCCTCTCGCGCCCCCCGGCTTTCTTCCCTCACTGCGGCCACATGCTCGTCACGCTCCCCACTCCAGCTGCGTGCTGTCCGGGCCGCCACGCGCCTTCCCTCCTCGCGCCTCTGCCATCCCACACCGTGAGCTCCGGTCGAGCTCGTGGTCAGCCCACGGTCGCGTCCCCTCGCTCGCCGCCCCTGCTTCGCCTCCGCCTGCCGCGGCCGGCCGGCAAGTAGCGCCACCAACCACGCGCCCGGCGCCGGCGCCCCGACGCACACACGTGCCCGTGCCTCGTTCGGGCGGGCGCCCACACTCGCCCCGCTTCGCCCGTTACCACGCACTCGCGCGCCCGCTATGGCCCCTGTGCCACTGAACGCTGGGGCCCACACCCTGAAAGTTTTAAATAAATAAATAAATAAATAAAATATGTTTAATAATAATAATTAATTAATTAATTAATTAATTAGATTAATCTGGTTTAATTAGGCTAATTACCTTGTTTAACTAATTAAAATTGTTGGTTAGTCAAATGTGTCCATGATAGGGGGGCCCCACCTCCCTGTTGACCAGTCAAACGTTGACTGGTCAACTGGGACCCCCTGGACCTGCTTGTGATGAGGACATCAATACCATTGTTACACCCACAGCCCCTACTGTTACATATACTGGACCAATTACTAGAGCTCGCGCACGCCAATTAAATTACCAGGTACTTTCGTTTCTTGGTAATGATTCTAATGTTCATGAGATTATGATGCTGCCTAAATTGGATACATTTGTTTTGCTTACAAATGAAGGGCCTAGCTTGGAGTAGGATGAACATTGGAGCAACACGCATGGAGTTGATGGCATGCGCAAGGGGATCAAGAACGGAGTTACAAGTGATGATTTCAGGACTTTGAAGCCGCCATAAGGAGTGCATGAAGCCTTGGACGAAATATACAAGATGCCACTTCATAATATTCGTCCATAGGCTATTCTAGGTGCTGCATCACCTTATTAATGGGCCAGGCCCATGTAATTTCGAAATACTTAAGTATAGGCTATTTTTAGAGTCCGTATGTGTGGGGAAACAAGAGTTAGGTTGGTTTCGGACCCCACCCTCAAGGGCCACGAAATTCCCCCCTCTTCCTCCATATATACAGCCCTTAGGGCGTCGTTTAGACTTTGGGTTTTGTTTAGATTAAAAAGTTCGCCATAGCTGCAACTTCGCGTACTTCGTTTGTGTCCAACGACCAGACCAAGACGTCACAGAACCCCACCTTGATCAATAAAGCTTTCATCTTATATTCGCAATATCCCGATTGCAATCTCAGTTTCTTGCTTGTTCTTTGTTTGCTCGCAGGAAACAGACCCTCGTGGTCAGGTTGATCGTGCTCCGGCGTGGTCAATAACGCTCGAAAGTTGGTTTAGCGATTGCTAAGGCGCGACGTCTCGCACGTTCGTAGTCGGATCGTCAAGGTCGACTCCCACAGAAAACGGTAGCCACCATCTCATCGAAAGATCGGGACCCTCGCCTCTATCAAGTGGTATCAGATTTCCAGGTTGCGCGGTGAATTTTTACATTTTTTCGTAGATTAGATCGAGTCTGTTCTTCATACCTACAGTCCACGAAAAAGCCACAAAAAAAATTTAGGGTTAGTTCATCATATCCGAACCAATCTGAGCCTTTGCATAATCTTTTTAGGGTTTTTGCTTTGTTGAATTTGCGGTTGCATCGTCGTGTCAAGTTGCTGGTCTTAGAGTCTAGTCTTTTAGAGTTTCGAGTTCTGGTCATAAGTTGTCACGCCGCCGCCGCACCATCATCATTGCCTTGCCATCTACCACCATTGCTTATCCGCCACCGCTCTGAATCCGTATCCATATACCACCACCAATCCGTATCCATATACCACCACCAATCTGTATCCATCTACCACCACCGCTACCATATACCACCACCGCTGCCATATACCACAACCATATATCCACCACCAATCCGAGTTCTTCTCATATTAGGTTTGTTCTTGAGATCAATCTAAATTTCGATTCGTGTTTCCTTGCCTGCGTAGGTGTCAGAAAAAAAAAGAGTCTGGAGACCCCCGGGCAGTTTTTAGGCCAAAATTTTCACGGGCAAATTTTTTTTCCCTATCCTATTTTTAGGCTTTTCTGAGTCTTTTGAGCCACGTGCCATCATAGTGATTTTTTGTCGCACTTTTTCGTCGTCGCTGCCCTGATTTCCGAAAAAAGTGAAAAAAAAATTCCGTGCCCATCCTATCAGTTTGACGAGGGAAGAGTTTTGAGACACTCGCCATTATAGTGTTTTTTCGCAAAAAGAAAAAGAAAAAAAGAGAGTTCCAGAGTGTGCTTTTCCCTTATTTACGTGCAGCGCCGTGATTTTGTTAGTGTTCTAGGCTCGCGTCTCTAGCACGGTCTAGCCTAGGACTAGCACAGTACCGTCGTTGAACGTTTATTCAACTTCGCATCTCTGAATTGATTATTGCTGACCCTTTTTGCTACCATACTATAAGCCTTCCCAGCTCCACATACATCTACGTCGTGCGTTTGACTCTCCCTGGCAATCGCTCTATCCAAGCTTTTGAGAGTTTTTGACTACAACGGTTGCCGATCACCGCCTGCTGCTGGGTAAGAACTGGTAAGAATTTGAGATTTGCTTGACGGATTTGTGACACCCGCCACCACCACCACTTGTTAGTAGTCTGTAGGATCATATTCTTGTGTGTTTCTATTGCTGCTAACCATGCCAGGATCACAAGCCGACGAGACTGACTGGGAGAACTTGACGAACAAGGAGCTTCATGATACGTTTCAGCAAATGATGAATGGACAAGTGCAAGATGTGATAAACAGATTTGAAGAGGCCATGGAGAAGATAGATGGCATGGAGAAGACGTTTGAAACAAAGCTCAATAACAAGTTTGTTGAATTGCTTTCGCGTTTTCCACCACCACCACCGGCTGCTCCTGCCACACCTCCGCAACAACAGCAACAACACCGACTACCTCCACGTCGGGAAACAGCCCTCCGCCGAGCGAGCCGTGTCCCTCTTCAGTCGGGCCAAACTTCTGGTGCTGCTGTTGATACTTCTGTGGCTCCTACTGCTGATGTGGAGGAGGATGCTTATGTGGGAGATTATGAGGATGAGGTTGATCAAAATCAGAACTACGTGCCACCAACAGCACAACAACCACCAGGTCGTCCACATGCAAATAATGGCAATGGTAGGGCTCACCCTCAGGTACGAGATCATGACCATCTCCCTAAACTAAAATTGAATATTCCACCATTTGAGGGTAGATATGTTCCTGATATATATCTTACTTGGGAGTTAGAAACTGAACAACGATTTACATGTTTACAATATCCCGAGGAGAGACGTGTTCCTGCTGCTGTTTGTGCTTTCACTAGTTTTGCATGTGTTTGGTGGTCTGAGCATTGTAGATTATATCCTATTCCGGCTACTTGGGCTGCTTTGAAAACTGCTATGCGTACTCGTTGGGTTCCACCATATTATCAACGTCAATTACTTCAAAAATTGCAGCGCTTAAGACAGGGGAAAAATTCTGTAGAAGAATATTATCAGGAATTACAAACTAGCATGATTAGATGTGGTATTGTTGAGGAGAATGAAGCTATGCTTGCACGTTTTATGATAGAGGCTAAGGTTTCCCGTCTTTCGATGAGATGATGGATATCGCTTTGGTGGAAGTCGACTTTGACGATCCGACTACGAACGTGCGAGGACGTCGCGCCTTAGCAATCGCTAAACCAACTCCGAGAGGTTATTGACCACGCCGGAGCACGATCAACCTGACCACGAGGGTCTGTTTCCTGCGAGCAAACGAAGAACAAGCAAGAAACTGAGATTGCAATCTGGATATTGCGAATATAAGATGAAAGCTTTATTGATCAAGATGGGGTTCTGTGACGCCTTTGTCTGGTCGTTGAACACAAACGAAGTACGCGAAGTTGCAGCTATGGCGAACTTTTAATCTAAACAAAACCCAAAGTCTAAACGATGCCCTAAGGGCTGTATATATGGAGGAAGAGGGGGGAATTTCGTGGCCCTTGGTGGAGGGGTCCGAAATCAACCCTATCTCTTGTTTCCCCACACATACGGACTCTAAAAATAGCCTATACTTATGTATTTCGAAATTACATGGGCCTGGCCCAATAATAAGGTGACGCAGCACCTAAAATAGCCTCGAGGCTTCATGCACCCATTATGGTGGCTTCAAAGTCCTGAAATCATCACTTGTAACTCCGTTCTTGTTCCCCTTGCGCATGCCATCATCTCCATGCTTGTTCTTGCTCCAATGTTCATCCTTCTCCAAGCTAGGCCCTTCATTTGTAAGCAAAACAAATGTATCCAATTTAGGCAGCATCATATTCTCATGAACATTAGAATCATTACCAAGAAACGAAAGTACCTGGTAATTTAGTTGGCGTGCACGAGCTCTAGTAATTGGTCCAGTATGTATAGCAGCAGGGGCTGTGGGTGTAACAATTGTATTGATGTCCTCATCATCCTCCCCTTCTTGAAATGAAGTCGTCCTCGACGGAAGTTCATCTTCCTCACCCAAATAAGGCTTCAAATCTGCAATGTTAAAAGTGGGACTAACCCCAAAATCTGCAGGCAGCTCAAGTTTATATGCATTATCATTTATTTGCTCTAACACCTTAAAGGGACCATCAGCACGTGGCATTAGCTTTGATTTGCGCAAATCAGGAAATCTATCCTTACGCAAATGTAACCAAACAAGATCTCCAGGTGCAAACACAACATGTTTTCTACCCTTATCTCCAGCAAGTTTATATTTAGCATTCATACGCTCAATGTTTTCCTTAGTTAACTCATGCATTTTTAAAATCAATTCAGCACGTTGTTTAGCATCAAAATTAACCTTCTCCGAAGATGGAAGAGGCAACAAATCAATAGGTGCACGAGGTAGGAAACCATACACAACTTCGAAAGGGCACATCTTAGTAGTAGAATGCAATGAACGATTATAAGCAAATTCAATATGAGGCAAGCATTCCTCCCACATTTTCTTATTATTCTTCAAAACAGCCCTAAGCATAGTAGACAACGTTCTATTGACTACTTCAGTTTGTCCATCAGTTTGGGGGTGACAAGTAGTACTAAAAAGCAGTTTAGTCCCCAACTTAGCCCATAAACATCTCCAAAAGTGGCTAAGAAATTTAGTATCATGATCTGAAACAATAGTTTTTGGCACACCATGCAAGCGAATAATTTCACGAAAGAACAAATCAGCAACATTAACAGCATCATCGCTTTTATGACATGGTATAAAGTGTGCCATTTTCGAGAATCTATCCACGACAACAAATATGCTATCCCTCCCCTTCTTTGTTCGAGGTAAACCTAAAACAAAGTCCATAGATATATCCTCCCAAGGAACACTAGGTACAGGCAAAGGCATATATAAACCATGAGGATTGAGTCGTGACTTAGCTTTTTGACATGTAGTGCAGCGAACAATAAAACGATAAACATCCCGTCTCATCTTTGGCCAAAAGAAATGTGTAGCAAGTACGTCCTCCGTCTTCTTCACGCCAAAGTGTCCCATTAATCCTCCTCCATGCGCCTCCTGCAACAACAAAAGACGAACGGAGCTAGCTGGAATGCATAGCTTGTTAGCACGAAACACAAATCCATCGTTAACAACAAACTTGTTCCACATTCTTCCTTCTTTACAATTCTGAATTACATCTTTAAAATCAGCATCATGCACATATTGATCTTTGATGGTCTCCAAACCAAATATTTTGAAGTCAAGTTGTGAAAACATAGTATAGCGACGAGACAATGCATCAGCAATAACATTTTCTTTTCCCTTCTTGTGTTTAATGACATAAGGGAAAGTCTCAATGAATTCAACCCATTTAGCATGTCTACAATTCAGTTTAGCTTGACTTTTAATATGTTTCAAAGATTCATGATCAGAATGTATAACAAATTCTTTGGGCCATAAATAATGTTGCCATGTTTCTAAAGTCCGAACAAGAGCATATAATTCTTTATCATAAGTAGAATAATTCAGACTAGGCCCACTCAATTTTTCAGAAAAGTATGCAACAGGTTTGCCATCTTGTAATAACACACCTCCTAATCCAATTCCACTAGCATCACATTCAAGCTCAAAAGTCTTATTAAAATCAGGAAGTTGGAGTAAAGAAGCATGTGTCAACTTATCTTTCAATACCGTGAAGGCTTCTTCCTGTGCGGTACCCCAAAGAAAAGGCACATCTTTCTTTGTAAGCTCACTGAGAGGTGCAGCAATGGTGCTAAAATCTCTCACAAAACGCCTATAGAATCCAGCGAGGCCAAGAAAACTCCTCACTTGTGTGACCGTTTTGGGCTGCGGCCAACTCTCAATAGCTTCAATCTTGGCTTTATCAACTTCAATTCCCTGTGGAGTAACAACATAGCCAAGAAAAGATACTCGGTCGGTGCAAAAGGTGCACTTCCCAAGGTTACCGAACAAACGTGCATCACGTAGAGCAATAAAAACAGCACGTAAATGTTCCAAATGTTCTTCCAAAGATCTGCTATAAATCAATATGTCATCAAAGTAAACTACCACAAATCGTCCAATGAAAGTACGTAAAACTTCGTTCATTAATCTCATGAAAGTACTAGGTGCATTAGTTAACCCAAAAGGCATGACTAACCACTCATATAATCCAAACTTAGTTTTAAATGCTATTTTCCATTCATCTCCCAATTTCATACGAATTTGATGGTAGCCACTACGCAAATCAACTTTGGAGAATATTGTAGAGCCACTCAATTCATCAAGCATATCATCTAGCCTAGGAATAGGATGACGATAACGAATAGTAATATTATTAATGCCTCTACAATCAACACACATACGTGATGTACCATCCTTTTTCGGCACTAGAATAATAGGAACAGCACAAGGACTAAGGGATTCGCGTATATAACCTTTGTCGAGAAGCTCTTGTACTTGACGCATAATCTCCTTCGTCTCCTCTGGATTGGTACGGTATGGTGCACGGTTTGGCAGTGAAGCACCGGGAATTAAGTCAATCTGATGCTCAATCCCTCGAATAGGCGGTAATCCAGGTGGCACGTCTTGTGGAAAAACATCAGCGAACTCCTGCAAAATGTTAGTGACAGCAGGAGGCAAAGAGTAAGGCACGTCCTCGAATGAAAATAATGCCTCTTTGCACACAAAAGCATAGCAAATAGATTTGCTAAAATCTAGCTCATCAATATCAGATTTGGTGGCAAATAAACATGCACTTTTCAATTTAATTTCAGAAGCAACACTAGATGGTTTATTATTAGGCTTCATTTGTTGCTCAAATTCTTTTGCCACAATCTGATTTTCACTCTTATTCTTCTCCTGTTGTGCTTTATTAGCTCTATTAATATCATCTTTCAAAATGGAATCAGGAGTCATAGGAAGCAAAGTAATATTTTTATCCTTATGAACAAGAGTATAGTGATTGTTTCTACCATGGTGTACAGAATTTTTATCAAATTGCCATGGTCTACCAAGTAATAAGGAACATGCTTGCATAGGTACCACATCACAATCAACATAATCAGCATATGTAGAGATACTAAAATGCACACGAACAATACGTGTTACCTTAACCTTGCCGCTGTTGTTGAACCATTGGATGTAGTAAGGATGTGGATGTGGTCTTGTGGTGAGAGAAAGCTTCTCCACCATCTCCATGCTAGCCAATAAGAGTGAAAATCAGATTGTGGCAAAAGAATTTGAGCAACAAATGAAGCCTAATAATAAACCATCTAGTGTTGCTTCTGAAATTAAATTGAAAAGTGCATGTTTATTTGCCACCAAATCTGATATTGATGAGCTAGATTTCAGCAAATCTGTTTGCTATGTTTTTGTGTGCAAAGAGGCATTATTTCCATTCGAGGACGTGCCTTCCTCTTTGCCTCCTGCTGTCACTAACATTTTGCAGGAGTTCGCTGACGTTTTTCCACAAGACGTGCCACCGGGATTACCGCCTATTCGAGGGATTGAGCATCAGATTGACTTAATTCCCGGTGCTTCACTGCCAAACCGTGCACCATACCGTACCAATCCAGAGGAGACGAAGGAGATTATGCGTCAAGTACAAGAGCTTCTCGACAAAGGTTATATACGCGAATCCCTTAGTCCTTGTGCTGTTCCTATTATTCTAGTGCCGAAAAAGGATGGTACATCACGTATGTGTGTTGATTGTAGAGGCATTAATAATATTACTATTCGTTATCGTCATCCTATTCCTAGGCTAGATGATATGCTTGATGAATTGAGTGGCTCTACAATATTCTCCAAAGTTGATTTGCGTAGTGGCTACCATCAAATTCGTATGAAATTGGGAGATGAATGGAAAATAGCATTTAAAACTAAGTTTGGATTATATGAGTGGTTAGTCATGCCTTTTGGGTTAACTAATGCACCTAGTACTTTCATGAGATTAATGAACGAAGTTTTACGTACTTTCATTGGACGATTTGTGGTAGTTTACTTTGATGACATATTGATTTATAGCAGATCTTTGGAAGAACATTTGGAACATTTACGTGCTGTTTTTATTGCTCTACGTGATGCACGTTTGTTCGGTAACCTTGGGAAGTGCACCTTTTGCACCGACCGAGTATCTTTTCTTGGCTATGTTGTTACTCCACAGGGAATTGAAGTTGATAAAGCCAAGATTGAAGCTATTGAGAGTTGGCCGCAGCCCAAAACGGTCACACAAGTGAGGAGTTTTCTTGGCCTCGCTGGATTCTATAGGCGTTTTGTGAGAGATTTTAGCACCATTGCTGCACCTCTCAGTGAGCTTACAAAGAAAGATGTGCCTTTTCTTTGGGGTACCGCACAGGAAGAAGCCTTCACGGTATTGAAAGATAAGTTGACACATGCTTCTTTACTCCAACTTCCTGATTTTAATAAGACTTTTGAGCTTGAATGTGATGCTAGTGGAATTGGATTAGGAGGTGTGTTATTACAAGATGGCAAACCTGTTGCATACTTTTCTGAAAAATTGAGTGGGCCTAGTCTGAATTATTCTACTTATGATAAAGAATTATATGCTCTTGTTCGGACTTTAGAAACATGGCAACATTATTTATGGCCCAAAGAATTTGTTATACATTCTGATCATGAATCTTTGAAACATATTAAAAGTCAAGCTAAACTGAATTGTAGACATGCTAAATGGGTTGAATTCATTGAGACTTTCCCTTATGTCATTAAACACAAGAAGGGAAAAGAAAATGTTATTGCTGATGCATTGTCTCGTCGCTATACTATGCTTTCACAACTTGACTTCAAAATATTTGGTTTGGAGACCATCAAAGATCAATATGTGCATGATGCTGATTTTAAAGATGTAATGCAGAATTGTAAAGAAGGAAGAATGTGGAACAAGTTTGTCGTTAACGATGGATTTGTGTTTTGTGCTAACAAGCTATGCATTCCAGCTAGCTCCGTTCGTCTTTTGTTGTTGCAGGAAGCGCATGGAGGAGGATTAATGGGACATTTTGGCGTGAAGAAGACGGAGGACGTACTTGCTACACATTTCTTTTGGCCAAAGATGAGACGGGATGTTGAGCGTTTTATTGCTCGATGCACTACATGTCAAAAAGCTAAGTCACGACTCAATCTGATGAGGACATCAATACAATTGTTACACCCACAACCCCTGCTGCTATACATACTGGACCAATTACTAGAGCTCGTGCACGCCAACTAAATTACCAGGTACTTTCGTTTCTTGGTAATGATTCTAATGTTCATGAGAATATGATGCTGCCTAAATTGGATACATTTGTTTTGCTTACAAATGAAGGGCCTAGCTTGGAGAAGGATGAACATTGGAGCAAGAACAAGCATGGAGATGATGGCATGCGCAAGGGAAACAAGAACGGAGTTACAAGTGATGATTTCAGGACTTTGAAGCCACCATAATGGGTGCATGAAGCCTTGGACGAAATATACAAGATGCCACTTCATAAATTTCGTCCCGAGGCTATTTTAGGTGCTGCGTCACCTTATTATTGGGCCAGGCCCATGTAATTTCGAAATACATAAGTATAGGCTATTTTTAGAGTCAGTATGTGTGGGGAAACAAGAGATAGGGTTGATTTCGGACCCCTCCACCAAGGGCCACGAAATTCCGCCCCTTTTCCTCCATATATACAGCCCTTAGGGCATCATTTAGACTTTGGGTTTTGTTTAGATTAAAAGTTCGCCATAGCTGCAACTTCGCGTACTTCGTTTGTGTTCAACGACCAGACAAAGACGTCACAGAACCCCACCTTGATCAATAAAGCTTTCATCTTATATTCGCAATCTGGATATTGCGAATATAAGATGAAAGCTTTATTGATAAAGGTGGGGTTCTGTGACGCCTTTGTCTGGTCGTTGAACACAAACGAAGTACGCGAAGTTGCAGCTATGGTGAACTTTTAATCTAAACAAAACCCAAAGTCTAAACGATGCCCTAAGGGCTGTATATATGGAGGAAGAGGGGGGGGATTTCGTGGCCCTTGGTGGAGGGGTCCGAAATCAACCCTATCTCTTGTTTCCCCACACATACGGACTCTAAAAATAGCCTATACTTATGTATTTCGAAATTACATGGGCCTGGCCCAATAATAAGGTGACGCAGCACCTAAAATAGCCTCGGGACGAAATTTATGAAGTGGCATCTTGTATATTTCGTCCAAGGCTTCATGCACCCATTATGGTGGCTTCAAAGTCCTGAAATCATCACTTGTAACTCCGTTCTTGTTCCCCTTGCGCATGCCATCATCTCCATGCTTGTTCTTGCTCCAATGTTCATCCTTCTCCAAGCTAGGCCCTTCATTTGTAAGCAAAACAAATGTATCCAATTTAGGCAGCATCATATTTTCATGAACATTAGAATCATTACCAAGAAACGAAAGTACCTGGTAATTTAGTTGGCGTGCACGAGCTCTAGTAATTGGTCCAGTATGTATAGCAGCAGGGGCTGTGGGTGTAACAATTGTATTGATGTCCTCATCATTTTATGGGTGGATTAAATAGAGAGATTCAAACGATTCTAGAGTATAAGGAGTATACTAATATCACTCGTTTATTCCATGTTGCTTGTAAAGCTGAACGTGAAGTGCAGGATCGACATGCATTGGCGCGGACTAACTTTTCTGCAGGTCGACCTTCATCATGGACACCACGTGCATCATCTACTTCCACACGTTCTGCTACACCGGCGCCTCCGTCGGCTGCCACCTCCAACCGTGATACAATAAAACAGGCACAATCACCACTATTTGCCAAGAGCACACCTTCTGGGCCTGCAAAGAGCTCTTCTTCATCCATGGCATCAACAGGGCAAACACATGATATTATTTGTCGATGTTGCAAGGGTGGAGGTCATTATGCGAGAGAATGCCCATCTAAGCGTGTGATGATTGTTACTGAGGATGGTGGGTATGAGTCCGCTAGTGACTATGATGAGGAGACTTTGGCTCTTATTACACGTGACGAACACGGTGGAGACGATTCTGATCATGAGACGCAATACATGGCTCCTGAAGATGCTGACAGGTATGAATGTTTAGTTGCTCAACGTGTTTTGAGTGTGCAGGTTACACAAGTTGAGCAAAATCAGAGGCATAATTTGTTCCATACAAAGGGAGTTGTGAAGGAACGTTCTGTTCGCGTGATCATAGATGGAGGGAGCTGCAATAACTTGGCTAGCATGGAGATGGTGGAGAAGCTATCTCTCACCACAAGACCACATCCACATCCTTACTACATCCAATGGTTCAACAACAGCGGCAAGGTTAAGGTAACACGTACTGTTCGTGTGCATTTTAGTATCTCTACATATGCTGATTATGTTGATTGTGATGTGGTACCTATGCAAGCATGTTCCTTATTACTTGGTAGACCATGGCAATTTGATAAAAATTATGTACACCATGGTAGAAACAATCAGTATACTCTTGTTCATAACGATAAAAATATTACTTTGCTTCCTATGACTCCTGATTCCATTTTGAAAGATGATATTAATAGAGCTAATAAAGCAAAACAGGAGACAAATAAGAGTGAAAATCAGATTGTGGCAAAAGAATTTGAGCACCAAATGAAGCCTAATAATAAACCATCTACTGTTGTTTCTGAAATTAAATTGAAAAGTGCATGTTTACTTGCCACCAAATCTGATATGGATGAGCTAGATTTCAGCAAATCTGTTTGCTATGCTTTTGTGTGCAAAGAGGCATTATTTTCATTCGAGGACGTGCCTTCCTCTTTGCCCCCTGCTGTCACTAACATTTTGCAGGAGTTCGCTGACGTCTTTCCACAAGACGTACCACCGGGATTACCACCTATTCGAGGGATTGAGCATCAAATTGACTTAATTCCCGGTGCTTCGCTACCCAACCGTGCACCATACCGTACCAATCCAGAGGAGACGAAGGAGATTATGCGTCAAGTACAAGAACTGCTCGACAAAGGTTATATACGTGAATCCCTTAGTCCTTGTGCTGTTCCTATCATTTTAGTGCCGAAAAAGGATGGTACGTCGCGTATGTGCGTTGATTTTAGAGGCATTAATAATATTACTATTCGTTATCGTCATCCTATTCCTAGGCTAGATGATATGCTTGATGAATTGAGTGGCTCTACAATATTCTCCAAAGTTGATTTGCATAGTGGATACCATCAAATTCGTATGAAATTGGGTGATGAATGGAAAACAGCATTTAAAACCAAGTTTGGATTATATGAGTGGTTAGTCATGCCTTTTGGGTTAATTAATGCACCTAGTACTTTCATGAGGTTAATGAACGAAGTTTTACGTGCTTTCATTGGACGATTTGTGGTAGTTTCCTTTGATGACATATTGATTTATAGCAAATCTTTGGAGGAGCATTTGGAACATTTACGTGCTGTTTTTATTGCTCTACGTGATGCACGTTTGTTTGGAAACCTTGGGAAGTGCACCTTTTGCACCGACCGAGTATCTTTTCTTGGCTATGTTGTTACTCCACAGGGAATTGAAGTTGATAAAGCCAAGATTGAAGCTATTGAGAGTTGGCCGCAGCCCAAAACGGTCACACAAGTGAGGAGTTTCCTTGGCCTCGCTGGTTTCTATAGGCGTTTTGTGAGAGATTTCAGCACCATTGCTGCACCTCCCAACGAGCTTACAAAGAAGGATGTGCCTTTTGTTTGGGGTACCGCACAGGAAGAAGCCTTCACGGTATTGAAAGATAAGTTGACACATGCTCCTTTACTCCAACTTCCTAAATTCAATAAGACTTTTGAGCTTGAATGTGATGCTAGTGGAATTGGATTAGGAGGTGTGTTATTACAAGATGGAAAACCTGTTGCATACTTTTCTGAAAAATTGAGTGGGCCTAGTCTGAACTATTCTACTTATGATAAAGAATTATATGCTCTTGTTCGGACCTTAGAAACATGGCAACATTATTTATGGCCCAAGGAATTTGTTATACATTCTGATCATGAATCTTTAAAACACATTAAAAGTCAAGCAAAACTGAATCGTAGACATGCTAAATGGGTTGAATTCATTGAGACTTTCCCTTATGTCATTAAACACAAGAAGGGTAAAGAAAATGTTATTGCTGATGCCTTGTCTCGTCGTTATACTATGCTTTCACAACTTGACTTTAAAATATTTGGTTTGGAGACCATCAAAGATCAATATGTTCATGATGCTGAATTTAAAGATGTATTGCAGAATTGTAAGGAAGGGAGAACTTGGAACAAGTTCGTTCTTAACGATGGATTTGCGTTTCGTGCTAACAAGCTATGCATTCCAGCTAGCTCCGTTCGTCTTTTGTTGTTGCAGGAGGCGCATGGAGGAGGCTTAATGGGACACTTTGGCGTCAAGAAGACGGAGGATATACTTGCTACACATTTCTTTTGGCCAAAGATGAGGCGGGATGTTGAGCGTTTTGTTGCTCGCTGCACTACATGTCAAAGAGCTAAGTCACGACTCAATCCGCATGGTTTATATATGCCTTTGCCAGTACCTAGTGTTCCTTGGGAGGATATATCTATGGACTTTGTTTTAGGTTTACCTCGAACAAAGAAGGGGAGGGATAGCATATTTGTTGTCATGGATCGGTTCTCGAAAATGGCACACTTTATACCATGTCATAAAAGCGATGATGCTGTTAATGTTGCTGATTTGTTCTTTCGTGAAATTATTCGCTTACATGGTGTGCCAAATACTATTGTTTCAGATCATGACACTAAATTTCTTAGCCACTTTTGGAGATGTTTATGGGCTAAGTTGGGGACTAAGCTGCTTTTTAGTACTACTTGTCACCCCCAAACTGATGGACAAACTGAAGTAGTCAATAGAACATTGTCTACTATGCTTAGGGCTGTTTTGAAGAATAACAAGAAAATGTGGGAAGAATGCTTGCCTCATATTGAATTTGCTTATAATCGCTCATTGCATTCTACTACTAAGATGTGCCCTTTTGAAATTGTGTATGGTTTCCTACCTCGTGCACCTATTGATTTGTTGCCTCTTCCATCTTCAGAGAAGGTTAATTTTGATGCTAAAGAACGTTCTGAATTGATTTTAAAAATGCATGAGTTAACTAAGCAAAACATTGAGCGTATGAATGCTAAATATAAACTTGCTGGAGATAAGGGTAGAAAACATGTTGTGTTTGCGCCTGGAGATCTTGTTTGGTTACATTTGCGTAAAGATAGATTTCCTAATCTGCGCAAATCAAAGCTAATGCCACGTGCTGACGGTCCTTTTAAGGTGTTAGAGAAAATAAATGATAATGCATATAAACTTGAGCTACCTGTAGATTTTGGGGTTAGTCCCACTTTTAACATTGCAGATTTGAAGCCTTATTTGGGTGAGGAAGATGCGCTTCCGTCGAGGACGACTTCATTTCAAGAAGGGGAGAATGATGAGGACATCAATACCATTGTTACACCCACAACCCCTACTGTTACATATACTGGACCAATTACTAGAGCTCGCACACGCCAATTAAATTACCAGGTACTTTCGTTTCTTGGTAATGATTCTAATGTTCATGAGATTATGATGCTGCCTAAATTGGATACATTTGTTTTGCTTACAAATGAAGGGCCTAGCTTGGATAAGGATGAACATTGGAGCAAGAACACGCATGGAGTTGATGGCATGCGCAAGGGGATCAAGAACGGAGTTACAAGTGATGATTTCAGGACTTTGAAGCCGCCATAAGGAGTGCATGAAGCCTTGGACGAAATATGCAAGATGCCACTTCATAATATTCGTCCATAGGCTATTCTAGGTGCTGCGTCACCTTATTAATGGGCCAGGCCCATGTAATTTCGAAATACTTAAGTATAGGCTATTTTTAGAGTCCGTATGTGTGGGGAAACAAGAGTTAGGGTTGGTTTCGGACCCCACCCTCAAGGGCCACGAAATTCCCCCCTCTTCCTCCATATATACAGCCCTTAGGGCGTCGTTTAGACTTTGGGTTTTGTTTAGATTAAAAAGTTTGCAATAGCTGCAACTTCGCGTACTTCGTTTGTGTCCAACGACCAAACCAAGACGTCACAGAACCCCACCTTGATCAATAAAGCTTTCATATTATATTCGCAATATCCCGATTGCAATCTCAGTTTCTTGCTTGTTCTTCGTTTGCTCGCAGGAAACAGACCCTCGTGGTCAGGTTGATCGTGCTCCGGCGTGGTCAATAACCCTCGGAAGTTGGTTTAGCGATTGCTAAGGCGCGACGTCTCGCACGTTTGTAGTCAGATCGTCAAGGTCGACTCCCACAGAAAACGATAGCCACCATCTCATCGAAAGATCGGGACCCTCGCCTCTATCAGCTTGTCACCCTCTGGTACACCTATGTGTACACAGATCTGGGTGCACATAGCGTTTTAGCTATTTATTTCGAATTAATAATAAATCCAGGAAATTGTTTAAATCCTTGAAAATTCATAGAAAATAAACCGTAGCTTGAATGAAAAAGTTTTATACATGAAAGTTGCTCAGAACGACGTGATGAATCCGAACACGTGGTCCGTTTACCTATCAGATGCCTCTAACTATCTGAACATGGAACTTTCCCCCTTTGGTCAGCTGTCTGACACAGGTCCGGAACTGGGAAAACTTTCCCGGATGTTATCCCCCTTTGTCGGTATAGTGTAGCA
>NC_041390.1:292488304-292558948 GCF_002162155.2 Triticum dicoccoides
CAGCACTACGTATCGTCTTGTCATGCATATGTTTGCTCTATATTTATTGTTCCTCCCCTTCTTCTCTCCGGTAGACCTCAATACCGCTGTTGATGCCCCTGTGATCGACTGCTTCGACAAGGACTCCTCCTTCTCACCTGAGTAACCAGGCAAGCCCCCCTTTGATCATGCCGAGATCGCCCATTCCATTCTCTCATGCTTGCATTAGATTTTTCTACTATAATTGATTGCTCCTATTCTGATGCATAGCCTGCTTTTGTACCTATTGTTGTACCTTACGTTCTTATCCTAAACTGCTTAGTACAGGTTGGTTAGAGTCCATCAGTGACCCCCACCTTGTCCTTGTTGCCCCTGCTTCATCATCGACGACTCGATCAACGTGATCGATGACCAGAGCCCGACACCTCACATCACATCACGCCCCTTTTGTTGCTCGACTCTATAGAGCTACTATCGAGTGTCGAGGGTGAGACCTCACAACGCACTCCCGATGACAACTCTGTAGTGTAGCTATTCGGTCGTGCTCAACGAGGGTGGTTCCTCCTTCACCATTCCCGATACGGCTCTGTCATGCAACCCCTCAAGTGTGAACCTCGAGGGTGGTTCCTCTTACATTCACCTTAATGATTACATCGAGTGGAATTCATCGGGGGTGATTTATCGGGTTTTCCCCTTGATGTTTGGACACACGGTTACCTTGACTTTACTTGAGACCATTGTTGAAGTCGGGTCGGCCCTGAGGGGTACCCGCGTGTTGATGTGAAAGTCGGGCGGGCCCGTTGAGCACCCGTGAGTTTTCTACGTGGCACGGCCGGGCAGTCTGGGCCCTTGCCGTAAGTCCATGAGATGGGGCGACAGGGTCACATTATCGCGAGTCTCTGCTCATCTCCACGAGCCCCAATGCACTAACAGGTTTGGGTATTTGTTCTGAGTTGGCCTCTGGCCTTTACGCACTATCCACCACATGAGAATAGTTATGGGCCTTGATGTCGCAGTATCAGCCGAAGCTTTGTCAGACGTCCACTTCAGCATGGCGGCACGGTCGGATCATGCTGGCCATCCGAGGCGGTGCTGGTACCCACCCTGCTCGCAATGAACCGAAGTGCAACAGGCGATGGCCCATGACCCCAGAGCGCTTAGGATGTAGACCGGCCAGGACCTCTCTACTGAGCCTAGGTAGGGATGCAACGTGTTGATCTTCCGAGGCCGAGCATTGAACCTAGAAAGGTGTGTCTGGCCAGAGTGATCGTGCGTGTTAGGTAACGTGGTGCACCCCTGCAGGGAAGATATATATTTGAATACCATGTCCATGGTAATGGACGTTCAGACTTATATCCTGATCTTATATAACTAGAAATGGATAATTGAGACATGTGATGGATATGTGGCTCCGGGATTGTTTTCTCGCACGGAGTCGAGAAAGGATCTCTGGGCGTTAATGCTACAACATGTTTGTTAATTATAAACTGCTACTCTTTACTCTTCTACATTCTGCAAGATGCTTGGAGCTGCTTGAAGACGCTAGTCTTCGATAGGCTAGGCCTTCCCCTCTATTCTGGCATTCTGCAGTTCAGTCCACAGATACAGCCTTCCATTTGATATCAATGCATACTTAGTATAGATCTGATGCTTGCAAGTACTTTGGATGAGTACTCACAGTTGCATTGCTACCCCCCCCTTTCCCCTTCCTTCTTCTTTCCGGTTGATGCAACCAGATGGTGGATCCGTGGAGCTAGATGCCACCGCTGACGGATACTGCTACTTGGAGACCGCCGATGACCAGGAGTAGTTAGGAGGTCCCAGGCAGGAGGCCTTGCCTCTTCGATCGTTGATGTTTGTGCTAGCCTTCTTAAGGCACCCTTGTTTAACTTATGTTTGTACTCAGATCTTGTTGCTTCCGCTGACTCTTATGTATCGAGCTTCTGTATTCAAGCCCTGGAGGCCCCTAGCTTGTAATATAAAGCTTGTATTATTTCAATATGTGTCTAGAGTTGTGTTGTGATATCTTCCCGTGAGTCCCTGATCTTGATCGTACACATTTGTGTGTATGATTAGTGTACAATCAAATTGGGGGCGTCACATTTCCATAGGAATTACCATAATTATTAGAGGAATTACTAGGAAAGGCCTAGGATTAAAATTACCTCTATAAGCATTGTTGTTGAAATTATTTAGAGAGATAAAATTCACATCTATGGCATCACTATTTTGCTCAATCAAAGTAGACAAAGGCATATCATTAAGATCAATAGGAGCACTTCTACTAGCAATCAATTTCACAAGAGCATCAACTTTTTCACTCAAAGAAGAAATTTCTTCAACCGAATTAACTTTTTTACTAGTAGGAGCCCTTTCGGTATGCCATTGCGAATAATTTGCCATAATATTATCAAGCAATTTGGTGGCTTCACCCAAAGTAATTTCCATAAAATTACCACCCACGGCGGAATCTAAAAGATTACGAGAAACAAAATTCAACCCCGCATAATTTTTTTGTATGATCATCCAAAGATTTAACCCATGAGTTGGGCAATTCCTTAGCATCATTTTCATCCTTTCCCAAGATTGTGCAACATGATCATGTTCAAGTTGCTTGAAATTCATGATTTGGGTACTAAGGGAAATACTTTTTGCGGGAGGAAAATAATTAGTGATAAAAGCATCTTTGCACTTATTCCAAGATTTGATACTATTGCGAGGCAAAGAAGTGATGAGGACATGACTACCTTGGATATGACCAAAAATATTGCATATATGCATATTTGTCAGGTGATTTCTAGTGCAAACTATTCAATAATCTATTTATGTTATCCAGAACAAAAATACTTCACACACTTTTGTGTTTTGTCTAATTGCAGGTGTATGGGACATTTGTACAATCCACATATGAAGATAAGGAAGAAAGAGATGTTTATTTGCTGTCCAAAAAGTTCTCTCACGTCACTCGCAATATTCAGATTGCTTTATCATATTCTTGCTCGTTCTTCGATTGCTTGCAGGAATAGACCTTCGTGGTCAGGCTGACCGTGCTTCCGGCATCGTCAGTAACCTCAGGAGATTGGTTTAGCGATTGCTAAGGCGCAACGTCGTGCACGTTTGTAGTCGGATCGTCAAAGTCGTCTCTACCAAATCGATAGTTATCATCTCATTGAAAGATCGGGACACCCCGCCTCTATCAAGTGGTATCAGTTTTCAGGTTGCTCGGTGAGATTTTACAGTTTTTCATAGTTTAGATCGCATCTGTCATTCATACCTACAGTCCATGAAAAAGCCATAAAAAAGTTAGATCTGTTCATCCTTTATCCAAGCCAGTCTGAGCCTTTGCAATTTTCTATTCATTGCTTGCATAGTTGAATTATCGGTTGCATCGTCGTGTTAGTTGCTGGTCTTAGTGTCTAGTTCCTTTAGAGTTTCGAGTTCTGTTCACATTAGTCACGCCGCCGCTGCATCATTATCCCTTCCGCTGTCCACCATATCAACCACGTGCTACGCACTGTTCATTGTCATAATCATAGTTGAGGTCATTCACATCTTCGCCTGATCCAATCTGCATCTTATCTAGTTTGTCTTGGAAAGAGGGAGAAAAAAAGATAGAGGAAAAAAAGAGAGGAAAAAAAAGAAAAAGAGAGAAGAAGAAAAAAAAAGCGTGAGAAAAAAAAAGAGAGAAGAACAAAATTCGGATCTATCTAGACTCAATCTCGTAGTTGAATTCGGATTGGAATCTGTTTTGCGCACTGTTCAGTAAAACAGGTGTATCTTCCTCATACAAAGTCCGTTTTGGCTCCGTGAGTACTCAAATTGAAGATAGCGACGAGCCGCATCTAAATAGTTGCAGAAGCTAGTTCAATATTTGACACCTCAAAATCGGCTTCTAAATAGGTCTTTTTGCCCTCCGAAGTTCGTGAACACAGCTTGTTCCAATTTTTTAGGCCAGTTTTAGAATTATTTGACTCCTCATATCAACACAGAATTGAGTGATTCTTTTTGCATTGGAAAGCTTGAGTTAGTAGCATTCTTTGAAAGAATTTATCAGAAAATTGTCTCAAACTTTTCAAGAGGAAAGTTGGAGAGAGAGTTGTTGTATATCCTGCTTGGTAGTTGTTTTTCATCATTATCTTCACTGCCGTTGTGATCTTCACTTATATCTTGCTGTCAAGAGCTACTTAGTATCCTTCATTGATGCTAGTTGTGCTACGCCGTGACCTCATTAGTGTTCTAGGCTCGCGTCTCTAGTCCGGTCTAGCCTAGGACCAGCACAGTACCATCGTTGAGCATTTATTCAACATTGCATCTTTGAATTGATTATTGCTAATCTTTTGCTACCATATATAGCCAACCCAGCTCCACATATTTCTACACCGTGTATACGTACGCTCCCCTGGCAATCGCTTTACTCAATATTCGGAGTTACTTGACACCGCTGGTTGCCGATCACCGCCTGCTGCATGGTAAGAACTTGTAAGACATTGATATTTGCTTTACTGTGAGCGTTTTACCACCACATCCTAGTAGTTATAGGAACATTATTTTTGGGTTTTGCTTCTTGTTCTACTAATCATGACAGGATCCAGAGTCAATTCATGGGCTTTATCGATCGCGGGAGACGTGCCACCACCTTTGCAAATACCACAACCGTCACGAGAGGTGCACAAACATCCAAATGCACATGATCAGGTTAATGTATCTATACCACCATTTAATGGCCGTTTTAAACCTGCTTTATATATTGAATGGGAGTTCGACATAAAAAATATATTTGCTTCCCATAATTTCGATGAACATAAAAAGGTTAAGGTTGCGGTTGGTTCTTTCACTGGTTATGCTTTGGTTTGGTGGAGTGAATATTGTCGGTTACACCCTGATTATATACCTACTACTTGGGATGATTTGAAACTTGCCATGCGACATACTTTCGTCCCTGCTTATTATACTCGTGACATGATTAAGAAGTTGCAACACTTAAAACAAGGTAGTGAAACTGTAACAAAATATTATGATGATTTACAAACTACCTTGTTGCATTCCTCTTTAGAAGAAAGTGATAGAGGCAAAGGTGTCCCGTCTTTCGATGAGATGGTGGATTTCGCTTTGGTGGAAGTCGACTTTGACGATCCGACTACGAACGTGCGAGGACGTCGCGCCTTAGCAATCGCTAAACCAACTCCGAGAGGTTATTGACCACGCCGGAGCACGATCAACCTGACCACGAGGGTCTGTTTCCTGCGAGCAAACGAAGAACAAGCAAGAAACTAAGATTGCAATCTGGATATTGCGAATATAAGATGAAAGCTTTGTTGATCAAGGTGGGGTTCTGTGACGCCTTTGTCTGGTCGTTGAACACAAACGAAGTACGCGAAGTTGCAGCTATGGCGAACTTTTAATCTAAACAAAACCCAAAGTCTAAACGATGCCCTAAGGGCTGTATATATGGAGGAAGAGGGGGGAATTTCGTGGCCCTTGGTGGAGGGGTCCGAAATCAACCCTATCTCTTGTTTCCCCACACATACGGACTCTAAAAATAGCCTATACTTATGTATTTCGAAATTACATGGGCCTGGCCCAATAATAAGGTGACGCAGCACCTAAAATAGCCTCGGGACGAAATTTAGGAAGTGGCATCTTGTATATTTCGTCCAAGGCTTCATGCACCCATTATGGTGGCTTCAAAGTCCTGAAATCATCACTTGTAACTCCGTTCTTGTTGCCCTTGCGCATGCCATCATCTCCATGCTTGTTCTTGCTCCAATGTTCATCCTTCTCCAAGCTAGGCCCTTCATTTGTAAGCAAAACAAATGTATCCAATTTAGGCAGCATCATATTCTCATGAACATTAGAATCATTACCAAGAAACGAAAGTACCTGGTAATTTAGTTGGCGTGCACGAGCTCTAGTAATTGGTCCAGTATGTATAGCAGCAGGGGCTGTGGGTGTAACAATTGTATTGATGTCCTCATCACATGATCAGGTTAATGTATCTATACCACCATTTAATGGCCGTTTTAAACCTGCTTTATATATTGAATGGGAGTTCGACATAAAAAATATATTTGCTTCCCATAATTTCGATGAACATAAAAAGGTTAAGGTTGCGGTTGGTTCTTTCACTGGTTATGCTTTGGTTTGGTGGAGTGAATATTGTCGGTTACACCCTGATTATATACCTACTACTTGGGATGATTTGAAACTTGCCATGCGACATACTTTCGTCCCTGCTTATTATACTCGTGACATGATTAAGAAGTTGCAACACTTAAAACAAGGTAGTGAAACTGTAACAAAATATTATGATGATTTACAAACTACCTTGTTGCATTCCTCTTTAGAAGAAAGTGAAGATGATTTTATGGATAGATTTTGGGGAGGATTAAACCGTGATATTCAAGAGATACTAATTCATGAAGAGTGTTATCCTATGGACCATTTGTTTCATCTTGCATGCAAAGCTGAACAGGAAATAAAACGACGTGTTGGACACGAGGAGAACAAGCGCACGGTGCACATTCCAAGAGTTGATATGATTGTTCCTTCAACTACTAAGCATACTATGACAACCACATCCGTTGTTGTCAGGACTACATCACCTCCACCATGTGACACATCGCCCCCGAGAGTGGCTACATCATCTGAGTTGATCATAAGAGGTAATGACAAATGTACTGATCTTCCATCTCTACATGAGAATGATGAATGCCTTGTCAATTTGAATGCACCATCTGATGAGCTACCCACTACTTTGATCACACCACCTATTTTAGAGGACTACGTTGATAATTTGACTTTGCCATGTGATCAAACAACTGAAATACCAACAATTTTGAGTGCACCCATTGAATTAACTATTGATGCAAAAGAACCAATGTTTAATCATTTTGATATGACCTCTAATCTTGGTGATGATTCTGTGTTGAATGACTTATTGCATGTTTTCTTATTTAAGCATGTTGTAGCATGTAAATTTGATGCAAGTAAGGTTTATTCACCAATGTTGGGATGGTTTAATGATGAACATTGTCAATCTTTTGAAATGAATAAGAGCTTCACTTATATGTGCAAACTGAGTTGTAATATTTTCATGCCTTCTACTTCTTGTGCTAATTTTTTGGCTTTAGATTTTATGAACTATGAAAGTTACTCATCTATTTATGTGTCATATATGCAAAAATCAAGGGAAGTAAAAATGGATGACATATACATATACAACATGTACACCTTGTCTCTTTTGTTAGCCACATTTTAGATTAAGCAACGCCGAGGACGGCTTTATTTTCAAGAAGGGGAGGATGATGAGGACATGACTACCTTGGATATGACCAAAAATATTGCATATATGCATATTTGTCAGGTGATTTCTAGTGCAAACTATTCAATAATCTATTTATGTTATCCAGAACAAAAATACTTCACACACTTTTGTGTTTTGTCTAATTGCAGGTGTATGGGACATTTGTACAATCCACATATGAAGATAAGGAAGAAAGAGATGTTTATTTGCTGTCCAAAAAGTTCTCTCACGTCACTTTTGGCCCAAGAGAAGATAGAGTCCAAGTCTCTCACGTTCTGGATTCAGATTCGGACTACACAGACATACCTGACTCAAAACGCACACAAGTTTTTCATACGGACTCCGAATTGGGTGGTTCTTTTTTTGTTGGAAACTAGATTTCGTGCACTTTCCAACCCAATTGGAATCACCTTCAAATTCGTCCGGAGCGTTGAGTTGTGGACGAAACAATCTGATGCTGCAGCAGAATCCGAGTCAAACTACAAGTCCAAAGGTGTTACATCACCTCCACTTGGGCCCATTGGCCTTGTACGACCTAGATTTAGTTTTAGGCTGCCTTGGGACGTCCTCCCACCTCCTTGGCCGCCACCCCTTGCTCCTATATAAGTAGATCCATCTAGTAGCTTTTCCTTGGGATTTGTTTAGTTAAAAGTTAGCCATTGCAACTTCGTGTACTTCGTTTGTGTCCAACGACCAGACCAAGACCGCTTACGGATCCCCACCTTTATCAATACTTCATATATACTCGCAATATTCAGATTGCTTTTATCATATTCTTGCTTGTTCTTCGATTGCTTGCAGGAATAGACCTTCGTGATCGGGACACCCTTTGCCTCTATCAAGTGGTATCAGTTTTCAGGTTGCTCGGTGAGGATACAAAGGACAGTTCATCTCCGTACGGAGGCCTTGATGGTCTTCCCTAGAAAGGTGATGAGGACATGACTACCTTGGATATGACCAAAAATATTGCATATATGCATATTTGTCAGGTGATTTCTAGTGCAAACTATTCAATAATCTATTTATGTTATCCAGAACAAAAATACTTCACACACTTTTGTGTTTTGTCTAATTGCAGGTGTATGGGACATTTGTACAATCCACATATGAAGATAAGGAAGAAAGAGATGTTTATTTGCTGTCCAAAAAGTTCTCTCACGTCACTTTTGGCCCAAGAGAAGATAGAGTCCAAGTCTCTCACGTTCTGGATTCAGATTCGGACTGCACAGACACACCTGACTCAAAACGCACACAAGTTTTTCATACGGACTCCGAATTGGGTGATTCTTTTTTTGTTGGAAACTAGATTTCGTGCACTTTCCAACCCAATTGGAATCACCTTCAAATTCGTTCGGAGCGTTGAGTTGTGGACGAAACAATCTGACGCTGCAGCAGAATCCGGGTCAAACTACAAGTCCAAAGGTGTTACATCACCTCCACTTGGGCCCATTGGCCTTGTACGACCTAGATTTAGTTTTAGGCTGCCTTGGGACGTCCTCCCACCTCCTTGGCCGCCACCCCTTGCTCCTATATAAGTAGATCCATCTAGTAGCTTTTCCTTGGGATTTGTTTAGTTAAAAGTTAGCCATTGCAACTTCGTGTACTTCGTTTGTGTCCAACGACCAGACCAAGACCGCTTACGGATCCCCACCATTATCAATACCTCATATATATTTGCAATATTCAGATTGCTTTATCATATTCTTGCTCGTTCTTCGATTGCTTGCAGGAATAGACCTTCGTGGTCAGGCTGACCGTGCTTCCGGCATCGTCAGTAACCTCAGGAGATTGGTTTAGCGATTGCTAAGGCGCAACGTCGTGCACGTTTGTAGTCGGATCGTCAAAGTCGTCTCTACCAAATCGATAGTTATCATCTCATCGAAAGATCGGGACACCCCGCCTCTATCAAGAAGAGAACCAATTTTTTGCAGAATCACACAAGGAAAACGGAAATAATTTCATCTTGACCACATCATTGTCCACATCTTTTTTCTTTTGCATATTTCATAATTCCACGAAGGTATTATGATGGGACGTGACATCCTCATTAGGAGTACTAGAAAATTGGTCTTTCGTAGCAAGATTCAGCAAAGCAGTATTAATATCACAAGACTCCGCACTAGTGGCGGGAGGAGCAATCGGAGTGCCAATAAAATCATTGTTGTTGGTATTTGAGAAATCACATAACTTGGTGTTCTCCTGAGTCATGATGACTACACAACAAGATTGCACTCAAAAACAGATCCGGCAATAAAATGGCGAACGAAAAGAGGGGCGTATAAAACGGCAAATTTTTGTGAAGTGGGGAAGAGGAAAACGAGAGGAAAATGGCAAATAAAGTAAATTGCGAGGAGATGGGATTTGTGAGTAAGAACCTGGTATATGTTGAAGATCCTCCTCGGCAACAGCACGAGAAATGGAGTGTTGACGGGAGGCTATCTTGACTTGATTCTCCCCGGCAACAGCGCCAGAAATTCCTTTCGATGTCGCTTGAAGCTACGTCGGTATTTCCCCAAAGAGGAAGGGATGATTCAGCACAACGGCGGTAGGTATTTCCCTCAGATATGAAACCAAGGTTATCGAACTAGTAGGAGAATCAAGCAACACAACGTAAACAGCCCCTGCACACAGATAACAAATCCTCGCAACCCGACGTGTTAAAGGGGTTGTCAATCCCTTTCGGGTAATGGTGCCAGAAATTGGTGCGATTACGGGAGAAAGTTGAAATAGATTGAATAAATAGATCACAAATAAAGTGCAGCAAAGTATTTTTGGGTTTTTGGTTTAGTAGATCTGAAAATAAAAGCAAATAAGAATAGATCGCAAAGGCAAATATATGAGAAAGAAGACCCGGGGGCCGTAGGTTTCACTAGTGGCTTCTCTCGAGAAAAAATAGCAAATGGTGGGTGAACAAATTACTATTGGGCAATTGATAGAACCTGAAATAATTATGACGATATCCAGGCAATGATCATTATATAGGCATCACGTCCAAGATTAGTAGACCGACTCCTGCCTGCATCTACTACTATTACTCCACACATCGACCGCTATCCAGCATGCATCTAGTGTATTAAGTTCATGGAGAAATGGAGTAATTCAATAAAAATGATGACATGATGTAGACAAGATCTATCTATGTAGAGATAGACCCCATCATTGTATCCTTAGTAGCAACGATACATACGTGTTGTTTCCCTTTCTGTCACTAGGATCAAGCACCGTAATATTGAACCCACTACAAAGCACCTCTTCCCATTGTAAGATAAATAGATCAGGTTGGCCAAACAAAACCCAAATATCGGAGAAGAAATAAGAGTCTATAAGCAATCATGCATATAAGAGATCAAGGAAACTCAAATAACATTCATGGATATAAAAAGAGAGATCTGATCATAAACTCAAAGTTCATCGGATCCCAATAGACACACCGCAAAAGACTTACATCATATGGATCTCCAAGAGACCATTGTATTGAGAATCAAGAGAGAGAGATTAAGCCATCTAGCTACTAACTACGGACCCGAAGGTCTACAAATAACTACTCACGCATCATCGGAGAGGCACCAATGGAGGTGGTGAACCCCATCCGAGATGGTGTCTAGATTGGATCTGGTGGTTCTAGACTCTGCGGCGGCTAGATGAATATTTCATCGACTCCCCTACGGTTCTGGGATTTTTGGGGTATTTATAGAGCAAAGAGGCGGTCCGGGTGGCACCCGAGGTGGGCACAACCCACCAGGGCGCGCCTGGGCCTCCTGGCGTGCCCTGGTGGGTTGTGCCCTTCTCGGGGCACCCCCAGGCGCAGCTAGGGCCCGTTGTGTTACTTTTGGCCAATAAAAATTCTCCGTAAAGTTTCGTGGCATTTGGACTCCGTATGATATTGATTTTCTACAATGTAAAAACATGGGGAAAATAGGAACTGGCACTTGGCACTATGTCAATAGTTTAGTACAAAAATGATATAAAATGACTATAAAATGATTATAAAACATCCAAGATTGATAATATAACAGCAAGGAACAATCAAAAATTATAGATACATTGGAGATGTATCAGATTACGTACCACTCTGGTGCGGAACGTGCTCTGGTTGACCTACAAGGTTCGGTAGTAACTTGATCCGAAGTTTCATGATAATTATCATTAGCTTCCTTACTAGTTGGTGTAGGCATCACGAGAATGGTTTTCTGTGATGAGCTACTTTCCAATTCGAGAGAAGGTACAATTACCTCATCAAGTTCTACTTTCCTCCCACTCACTTCTTTCGAGAAAACTCCTTCTCTAGAAAGGATCCATTCTTAGCAACAAAGATCTTGCCTTCGGATCTGTGATAGAAGGTGTACCCAAAAGTTTCTTTTGGGTATCCTATGAACACACACTTCTTCGATTTGGGTTCGATCTGATCATGCTGAAGCTTTTTCACATAAGCATTGCAACCCCAAACTTTAAGAAACGACAACTTAGGTTTCTTGCGAAACCACAGTTCATACGGTGTCGTCTCAACGGATTTGGATGGTGTGCAGCTGTCTCTAATGCATAACCCCAAAATGATAGCGGTAAATTGGTAAGAGACATCATAGATCATACCATAGCTAATAAAGTATGGTTACGACGTTCAGGCACACCATTACGCTGTGGTGTTCCAGGTGGCGTGAGTTGTGAAACTATTCCATATTGTTTTTAAATGAAGGCCAAACTCGTAACTCAAATATTCGCCTCCGCGATCAGATCATAGGAACTTTATTTTCTTGTTACATGATTCTCCACTTCACTCTGAAATTCTTTGAACTTTTCAAATGTTTCAGACTTGTGTAGATATACCCATATATGCTCAAATCATCTGTGAAGGTCAGAAAATAACGATACCCGCCGTGAGCCTCAACACTCATCGGATCGCATACATCGGTATGTATTATTTCCAATTAGTCAGTAGTTCACTCCATTGTTTCGGAGAATGGAGTTTTAGTCATCTTGCCCATGAGGCATGGTTCGCAAGCATCAAGTGATTCCAAAAGTCCATCTGCATGGAGTTTCTTCATGCGCTTTACACCAATATGACCTAAACGGTAGTGCCACAAATATGTTGCACTATCATTATCAACTTTGCATCTTTTGGCATCAACATTATGAATACATGCATCACCATGATCGAGATTCAATAAACCATTTATATTGAGTGCATGACCATAGAAGTTTTTATTCATGTAAATAGAACAACAATTATTCTTTGACTTAAATGAATAATCGTATTGCAATAAACATGATCCAATCATATTCATGCTCAATGCAAACACCAAATAACATTTATTTTAGGTTCAACACTAATCCTGAAGGTAAAGGGAGTGTGCGATGGTAATCTTATCAACCTTGTAATCACTTCCAATACACATCGTCACCTCGCCCTTAACTAGTCTCTGTTTATCTTGCAACTCTTGTTTCGAGTTACTACTCTTAGCAACTAAACAAGTATAAAATACCGAGGGGTTGCTATAAACACTAGTAAAGTACACATAAATAACATGTATATAAAATATACCTTTGTTCACTTTGCCATCCATCTTATCCGCCAAGTATCTAGGGCAGTTCCACTTCCAGTGACCATTTCATATGCAGTAGAAGCACTCAGTTTCAGGCTTGGGTCCAGCTTTGGGCTTCTTCATGGGAGTGGCAACTTTCTTGCCATTCTTTTTGAAGTTTCCCTTTCTTTCCCTTGCCCTTTTTCTTGAAACTAGTTGTCTTGTTAACAATCAACACTTGATGTTATTTCTTGATTTCTACCTTCGCTGATTTCAGCATCGTGAAGAGCTTGGGAATCATTTTCGTCATCCCTTGCATATTATAGTTCATCACAAAGTTCTATTAACTTGGTGATAGTGACTAGAGAACTTTGTCAATCACTATCTTATCTGGAAGATTAACTCCCACTTGATTCAAGAGATTGTAGTACCCAGACATTCCAAGCACATGGTCACTAGCTGAGCTATTCTCCTCCATCTTATAGGCAAAGTACTTTTCAGAGGTCTCATACCTCTCGACATGTGCATGAGTCTGAAATACCAATTTCAGTTCTTGGAACATCTCATATGCTCCATGGCGTTCAAAACATTTTTTGAAGTCCCAGATCTAAGCCATAAAGCATGGTGCACTAAACTATCAAGTAGTCACCATACCGAGCTTGCAACACGTTCATAACGTCTGCATCTGCTCCTACAACATGTTCGTCACCTAGTGGTGCATCAAGAACATAATTCTTCTGTGCAGCAATGAGGATAATCCTGAGATCATGGACCCAGTCCGCATCATTGCTACTATCATCTTTCAACTTAGTTTTCTCTCGGAACATATCAAAAATAAAACAGGGGAGCTATACGCGAGCTATTGATCTACAACATAGATATGCAAATACTATTAGGACTATGTTCATGATAAATTAAGCTCAATTAATGATATTACTTAAGAACTCCCACTTAGATAGACATCCCTCGAGTCATCTAAATGATCACCCGATCCATATCAACTAAACCATATCCGATCATCACGTGAGATGAACTAGTCTTCAATGGTGAACATCTCTATGTTGATCGTATCTACTATATGATTCACGTTCGACCTTTCGGTCTCCAGTGTTCCAAGGCCATGTCTGTACATGCTAGGCTCGTCAAGTTTAACCCGAGTATTCCACATGTGCAAAACTATCTTGCACCCATTGTATGTGAACGTAGAGCTTATCACACCCGATCATCACGTGGTGTCTCGACGCGACGAACTATCGCAACGGTGCATACTCAGGGAGAACACTTATACCTTGAAATTTTAGTGAGGGGTCACCTTATAATGCTACCACCGTACTAAGCAAAATAAGATGCATAAAAGATAAACATCACATGCAATCAAAATATGTGACATGATATGGTCATCATCATCTTGTGCCTTTGATCTCCATCTCCAAAGCACCGTCATGATCTCCATCGTCACCGGCTTGACACCTTGATCTCCATCGTAGCGTCGTGGTCGTCTCGCCAATATTGCTTCTACAACTATCGTTAACACATACTGGTAAAGTAAAGCAATTACATGGCGTTTGCATTTCATACAATAAAGTGACAACCATAAGGATCGTGCCAGTTGCCGGTAACTTTTACAAAAGATGATCATCTCATACAATAACATATATCACATCATGTCTTGACCATATCACATCACATCACATATTTTGATTGCAAAAACAAGTTAGATGCCCTCTACTTTGTTGTTGCAAGTTTTACGTGGCTGCTACGGGCTTCTAGTAAGAACCGTTCTTATCTACGCATCAAAACCACAACGGTGTTTCGTCAAGTTCATTGTTTTAACCTTCAACAAGGACTGGTCGTTATCAAATTTGATTCAACTAAAGTTGGAGAAACACACACCCGCTAGCCACCTTTATGCAAAACAAGTTGCATGTCTATCGGTGGAACCGGCCTCATGAACGTGGTCATGTAAGGTTGGTCCGGGCCGCTTCATCCAACAATACCGCCGAATCAAAATAAGACGTTGGTGGTAAACTGTATGACTATCATGGCCCACAACTCTTTGTGTTCTACTCGTGCATATCATCTACGCATAGACCTGGCTCGGATGCCACTGTTGGGAAACGTAGCATGCAATTTCAAAAAAAATCCTACGCGTACGCAAGATCTATCTAGGAGATGCAAAGCAATGAGAGGGGGAGAGTGTGTCCATGTACCCTCGTAGATCGAAAGAGGAAGCGTTTGACAACGCGGTTTATGTAGTCGAACTTCTTCTCGTTCCGACCGATCAAGCACCGAATGTACGGCACCACCGAGTTCTGCACACTGATACGTCTCCAACGTATCTATAATTTTTGATTGTTTCATGCTATTATATTATCTGTTTTGGATGTTTAATGGGCTTTAATTTACATTTTTATATTATTTTTGGGACTAACCTACTAACCAAAGGCCCAATGCAAATTGCTGTTTTTTGCCTATTTCAGTGTTTCGTAGAAAAGGAATATGAAATGGAATCCAAACGGAATGAAACCTTCAGGAGAGTTATTTTTGGAACAAACGTGATCTAGGAGACTTGGAGTGGCCGTCAAGAAAGAGGCGAGGAGGCCACGGGGCAGGGGGGCGCGCCACCCACCCTCGTGGGCCCCTCGCAGCTCCACCGACATACTTCGTCCTCACATATATACCCATATACCCCGAAAACATCCGAGAGCACCATGAAACCCTATTTCCACTGCCGCAACCTTCTCTACCCGTGAGATCCCATCTTGGGGCCTTCTTCGGTGCTCCGTTCGAGGGGGAATCGATCATGGAGGGCTTCTACATCAACACCATAGCCTCTCCGATGATGTGTGAGTAGTTTACCACAGACCTTCGGGTCCATAGTTATTAGCTAGATGGCTTCTTATCTCTCTTTGGATCTCAATACAAAGTTCTCCTCGATTCTCTTAGAGATCTATTCGATGTAATTATTTTTGCGGTGTGTTTGTCGAGATCCGATGAATTGTGGGTTTATGATCAAGATTATCTATGAACAATATTTGATTCTTCTTTGAAATCTTTTATGCATGATTTAAATATCTTTGCAAGTCTCTTCGAATTATCAATTTAGTTTGGCCTACTAGATTGATCGTTCTTGCAATGGGAGAAGTGCTTAGCTTTGGGTTCAATCTTGCGGTGTCCTTTCCCAGTGATAGAAGGGGTAGCAAGGAACGTATTATATTGTTGCCATCAAGGATAAAATGATGGGGTTTATATTATATTGCTTGAGTTTATCCCTTTACATCATGTCATCTTGCCTAATGCGTTACTTTGTTCTTATGAACTTAATACTCTAGATGCATGCTCGATAGCGGTCGATGTGTGGAGTAATAGTAGAATATGCAGAATCGTTTCGGTCTTGTCGCGGACGTGATGCCTATATACGTGATCATGCCAAGATATTCTCATAACTATGCGCTTTTCTATCAATTGCTCGACAGTAATTTGTTCACCCACCATAGAAATTGCTATCTTGAGAGAAGCCACTAGTGAAACCTATGGCCCCTGGGTCTATCTTCCATCATATTATTTTCCTATCAATTTGCTATTTCTATTTTGCAATCTTTATTTTCCAATCTATACAACAAAAATACCAAAAATATTTATCTTATTATCTCTATCAGATCTCACTCTCGTAAGTGACCTTGAAGGGATTGACAACCCCTTTATCTTGTTGGTTGCGAGGTTCTTGTTTGTTTGTGCAGGTACTAGGTGACTTGTGTGCTATCTCCTACTGGATTGATACCTTGGTTCTCAAAACTGAGGGAAATACTTACGCTACTGTGCTGCATCACCCTTTCCTCTTCATGGGAAAACCAACGCAAGCTCAAGAGGTAGCAAGAAGGATTTATGGCGCCGTTGCCGGGGAGATCTACGCACAAGTCAAGACATACCAAGTACCCATCACAAACTCTTATCCCTCACATTACATTATTTCCCATTTGCCTCTCGTTTTCCTCTCCCCCACTTCACCCTTGCCGTTTTATTCGCCCTCTTTTCCGCTCGCCTCTTTTTTGTTTGCCTTTTTTAGCTTGTGTCTTGCTTGCTTGTGTGTTGGATTGTTTGTCACGATGGCTCAAGATAATACTAAATTGTGTGACTTTTCCAATACCAACAATAATGACTTTATTAGCACTAAGATTGCTCCTCTTACCGATGTTGAATCTTGTGAAATTAATACTGCTTTGCTAAATCTTGTCATGAAAGATCCGGTTTCTGGCCTTCCTAGTGAAGATGCCGCTACCCATCTAAACAACTTTGTTGATTTGTGTGATATGCAAAACAAGAAAGATGTGGATAATTATATTGTTAAATTGAAGATATTTCCGTTTTTGCTTAGAGATCATGCTAAAACTTGGTTTTCATCTTTGCCTAAAAATAGTATTGATTCATGGAATAAGTGCAAAGATGCTTTTATCTCTAAGTAATTTCCCCCGCTAAGATCATCTCTCTTAGAAATGATATCATGAATTTTAAGCAACTTGATCATGAGCATGTTGCACAAGCTTGGGAGAGGATGAAATTAATGATACGTAATTGCCCTACACATGGTTTGAATTTATGGATGATCATACAATTTTTTTATGCTGGATTGACTTTTGCTTCTAGAAATCTTTTAGATTCGGCCGCGGGAGGAACTTTTATGAAAATCACTTTAGGAGAAGCTACTAAACTCCTAGATAATATTGTGGTTAATTATTCTCAATGGCACACCGAAAGATCAACTATAAAAAGGTTCATGCTATAGAAGAAATTAATGTTTTGAGTGAAAAGATGGATGAACTTATGAAATTGTTTGCTGATAAGAGTTTTTCTTCTGATCCTAATGATATGCCTTTGTCTACCTTGATTGAGAATAATAATGAATCTATGGATGTGATTTTTGTTGGTAGGAACAATTTTGGTAACAACGCGTATAGAGGATGATGAGGACATCAATACAATTGTTACACCCACAGCCCCTGCTGCTATACATACTGGACCAATTACTAGAGCTCGTGCATGCCAACTAAATTACCAGGTACTTTCGTTTCTTGGTAATGATTCTAATGTTCATGAGAATATGATGCTGCCTAAATTGGATACATTTGTTTTGCTTACAAATGAAGGGCCTAGCTTGGAGAAGGATGAATATTGGAGCAAGAACAAGCATGGAGATGATGGCATGCGCAAGGGAAACAAGAACAGAGTTACAAGTGATGATTTCAGGACTTTGAAGCCACCATAATGGGTGCATGAAGCCTTGGACGAAATATACAAGATGCCACTTCATAAATTTCGTCCCGAGGCTATTTTAGGTGCTGCGTCACCTTATTATTGGGCCAGGCCCATGTAATTTCGAAATACATAAGTATAGGCTATTTTTAGAGTCCGTATGTGTGGGCAAACAAGAGATAGGGTTGATTTCGGACCCCTCCACCAAGGGCCACGAAATTCCCCCCCTCTTCCTCCATATATACAGCCCTTAGGGCATCGTTTAGACTTTGGGTTTTGTTTAGATTAAAAGTTCGCCATAGCTGCATCTTCGCGTACTTCGTTTGTGTTCAACGACCAGACAAAGGCGTCACAGAACCCCACCTTGATCAATAAAGCTTTCATCTTATATTCGCAATATCCAGATTGCAATCTTAGTTTCTTGCTTGTTCTTCGTTTGCTCGCAGGAAACAGACCCTCGTGGTCAGGTTGATCGTGCTCCGGCGTGGTCAATAACCTCTCGGAGTTGGTTTAGCGATTGCTAAGGCGCGACGTCCTCACACGTTCGTAGTCGGATCGTCAAAGTCGACTTCCACCAAAGCGATATCCATCATCTCATCGAAAGATCGGGACCCTCGCCTCTATCAAGTGGTATCAGATTTCCAGGTTGCTCGGTGAGATTTTACAGTTTTTCGTAGTTTAGATCGAGTCTGTTCTTCATACCTACAGTCCACGAAAAAGCCACAAAAAAAATTAGGGTTAGTTCATCATATCCGAACCAATCTGAGCCTTTGCATAATCTTTTTAGGGTTTTGCTTTGTTGAATTTGCGGTTGCATCGTCGTGTCTAGTTGCTGGTCTTAGAGTCTAGTCTTTTAGAGTTTCGAGTTCTGGTCATAAGTTGTCACGCCGCCGCCGCACCATCATCATCACCCCTGCCATCTACCACCACCGCTTATCCGCCACCACTTCGAATCCGTATCCATATACCACCACAGCTGTCATATACCACCACCGCTGCCATCTACCACCATATATCCACCACCAATCCGAGTTCTTGTCATATTAGGTTTGTTTTCGAGATCCATCTAGATTCCGATTCGTGTTTCCTTGCCGGAGTAGGTTTCGGAAAAAAAAAAGAGTCGGGTAGCCACGCTCCGTTTAGGCCCAAAATTTTTCGAAAACGCATTTTTCGAAAAAAATTCTGGCTATCCTATTTTTAGGTGTTTCTGAGTGTTTTGAGACAGGTGCCATTATAGGAAGTTTTTTTTGACCCGTTTCCAGTTTTTGGGTCCGGGCAGTCGAAAAAAAAAAATTGGTCGAAAAAATTTCGTGCCCATCCTGTCAGTTTGAGCTAGGAAGAGTTTTGAGACACTCGCCATTATAGTGATTTTTCGCAAAAAAAAAAGCAGCGCAAAAAAAAAGAGCGCAAAAAAAAAAGAGCGAAAAAAAAAATTCAGAGTGTGCTTTTCCCTTGTTTACGTGCCGCGCCGTGATTTTGTTAGTGTTCTAGGCTCGCGTCTCTAGCACAGTCTAGCCTAGGACCAGCACAGTACCGTCGTTGAGCGTTTATTCAACTTTGCATCTCTGAATTGATTATTGCTGACCCTTTTTGCTACCATATTATAAGCCTTCCCAGCTCCACATACATCTACGTCGTGCGTTTGACTCTCCCTGGTAATCGCTCTATCCAACCTTTGAGAGTTTTTGACTACAACGGTTGCCGATCACCGCCTGCTGCTGGGTAAGAACTGGTAAGAATTTGAGATTTGCTTGACGGATTTGTGACACCCACCACCACCATTTGTTCGTAGTCTGTAGGATCATATTCTTGTGTGTTTCTATTGCTGCTAACCATGCCAGGATCACAAGCCGACGAGATTGACTGGGAGAATTTATCGAACAAGGAGCTTCATGATAAGTTTCAGCAAATGATGACTGAACAGGTGCAAGATGTGCTGAACAATTTTGAAGAGGCCATGGAGAAGATCACTGGCCTTGAGAAGACGTTCGAAACAAAGCTCGATAACAAGTTTAATGAATTGCTCGCGCGTCTTCCACCACCACCACCCGCTGCACCTAACGCACCTCTCCAACAACAACAACAACGACTACCTCCACGTCGCGAAGCAGACCTCCGCCGAGCAAGCCGTGTTCCTCTTGCGTTTGGCCAAACTATTGGTGCTGCTGTTGATACTTCTGTGGCTCCTGCTGCTGATGCGGAGGAGGATGATTATGTGGGAGATTATGAGGATGAGGTTGATCAAAATCAACACTACGTGCAGCCACCTGTACCGCCACCAGCAGGTCGACCTCAGGTATATATTCGTAATGGTAGGCCTGCACCACCACCTCAGGTACGAGATGATGTCCATATTCCTAAACTGAAATTGAATATTCCACCATTTGAGGGTAGATATGTTCCTGATATATATCTTACTTGGGAGTTAGAAACTGAACAACGATTTACATGTTTACAATATCCTGAGGAGAGACGAGTTGCTGCTGCCGTTTGTGCTTTCACTAGTTTTGCATGTGTATGGTGGTCTGAACATTGTAGATTATATCCTATTCCAACTACTTGGGCTGCTTTGAAAACTGATATGCGTACGCGTTGGGTTCCACCATATTATCAACGTGAATTGCTTCAAAAATTGCAGCGTTTAAGACAAGGGAAAAATTCTGTAGAAGAATATTATCAGGAATTACAAACTGGCATGATTAGATGTGGTATTGTTGAGGAGAATGAAGCTATGCTTGCACGTTTTCTGGGTGGATTAAATAGAGAGATTCAGACCATTCTAGACTATAAGGAGTATACTAATATCACTCATTTATTCCATCTTGCTTGTAAAGCTGAACGTGAAGTGCAGGATCGACAAGCATTGGGGCGAACTAACTTTTCTGCAGGCCGACCTTCATCATGGACACCATGTGCATCTTCTACTTCAACTGCACCAGCACCTCCATCCGCTGCCACCTCCAACCGTGATACAATAAAACAGGCACAACCACCATTATCTGCCAAGAGCGCACCTGCGGGGCCTGCACAGCGTTCTTCTTCTTCCATGGCATCAACAGGGCACACAAGTGATATTATTTGTCGTCGTTGTAAGGGAGGAGGTCATTATGCGAGAGAATGCAAATCTCCGCGTGTGATGATTGCTACCGCGGATGGTGGATATGAGTCCGCTAGTGACTATGATGAGGAGACTTTGGCTCTTATTACACGTGAAGAACATGGTGGAGATGATTCTGATCATGAGACGCAATACATGGCTCCTGAAGACGCTGACAGGTATGAATGTTTAGTTGCTCAACGTGTTTTGAGTGTGCAGGTCACACAAGCTGAGCAAAATCAGAGGCACAATTTGTTCCATACCAAGGGAGTTGTGAAGGAACGTTCTGTGCGCGTCATCATAGATGGAGGGAGCTGCAACAACTTGGCTAGCATGGAGATGGTGGAGAAGCTTTCTTTCACCACAAGACCACATCCACATCCTTACTACATCCAATGGTTCAACAACAGCGGCAAGGTTAAGGTAACACGTACTGTTCGTGTGCATTTTAGTATCTCTACATATGCTGATTATGTTGATTGTGATGTGGTACCTATGCAAGCATGTTCCTTATTACTTGGTAGACCATGGCAATTTGATAAAAATTCTGTACACCATGGTAGAAACAATCACTATACTCTTGTTCATAAGGATAAAAATATTACTTTGCTTCCTATGACTCCTGATTCCATTTTGAAAGATGATATTAATAGAGCTAATGATGAGGACATCAATACAATTGTTACACCCACAGCCCCTGCTGCTATACATACTGGACCAATTACTAGAGCTCGTGCACGCCAACTAAATTACCAGGTACTTTCGTTTCTTGGTAATGATTCTAATGTTCATGAGAATATGATGCTGCCTAAATTGGATACATTTGTTTTGCTTACAAATGAAGGGCCTAGCTTGGAGAAGGATGAACATTGGAACAAGAACGGAGTTACAAGTGATGATTTCAGGACTTTGAAGCCACCATAATGGGTGCATGAAGCCTTGGACGAAATATACAAGATGCCACTTCATAAATTTCGTCCCGAGGCTATTTTAGGTGCCGCGTCACCTTATTATTGGGCCAGGCCCATGTAATTTCGAAATACATAAGTATAGGCTATTTTTAGAGTCCGTATGTGTGGGGAAACAAGAGATAGGGTTGATTTCGGACCCCTCCACCAAGGGCCACGAAATTCCCCCCTCTTCCTCCATATATACAGCCCTTAGGGCATCGTTTAGACTTTGGGGTTTTGTTTAGATTAAAAGTTCGCCATAGCTGCAACTTCGCGTACTTCGTTTGTGTTCAACGACCAGACAAAGGCGTCACAGAACCCCACCTTGATCAATAAAGCTTTCATCTTATATTCGCAATATCCAGATTGCAATCTCAGTTTCTTGCTTGTTCTTCGTTTGCTCGCAGGAAACAGACCCTCGTGGTCAGGTTGATCGTGCTCCGGCGTGGTCAATAACCTCTCGGAGTTGGTTTAGCGATTGCTAAGGCGCGACGTCCTCGCACGTTCGTAGTCGGATCGTCAAAGTCGACTTCCACCAAAGCGATATCCATCATCTCATCGAAAGACGGGACACCTTTGCCTCTATCAGGATATGAGTCCGCTAGTGACTATGATGAGGAGACATTGGCTCTTATTACACGTGAAGAACATGGTGGAGATGATTCTGATCATGAGACGCAATACATGGCTCCTGAAGACGCTGACAGGTATGAATGTTTAGTTGCTCAACGTGTTTTGAGTGTGCAGGTCACACAAGCTGAGCAAAATCAGAGGCACAATTTGTTCCATACCAAGGGAGTTGTGAAGGAACGTTCTGTGCGCGTCATCATAGACGGAGGGAGCTGCAACAACTTGGCTAGCATGGAGATGGTGGAGAAGCTTTCTCTCACCACAAGACCACATCCACATCCTTACTACATCCAATGGTTCAACAACAGCGGCAAGGTTAAGGTAACACGTACTGTTCGTGTGCATTTTAGTATCTCTACATATGCTGATTATGTTGATTGTGATGTGGTACCTATGCAAGCATGTTCCTTATTACTTGGTAGACCATGACAATTTGATAAAAATTCTGTACACCATGGTAGAAACAATCACTATACTCTTGTTCATAAGGATAAAAATATTACTTTGCTTCCTATGATTCCTGATTCCATTTTGAAAGATGATATTAATAGAGCTAATAAAGCACAACAGGAGAAGAATAAGAGTGAAAATCAGATTGTGGCAAAAGAATTTGAGCAACAAATGAAGCCTAATAATAAACCATCTAGTGTTGCTTCTGAAATTAAATTGAAAAGTGCATGTTTATTTGCCACCAAATCTGATATTGATGAGCTAGATTTCAGCAAATCTGTTTGCTATGCTTTTGTGTGCAAAGAGGCATTATTTTCATTAGAGGACGTGCCTTCCTCTTTGCCTCCTGCTGTCACTAACATTTTGCAGGAGTTCGCTGACGTTTTTCCACAAGACGTGCCACCGGGATTACCGCCTATTCGAGGGATTGAGCATCAGATTGACTTAATTCCCGGTGCTTCACTTCCAAACCGTGCACCATACCGTACCAATCCAGAGGAGACGAAGGAGATTATGCGTCAAGTACAAGAGCTTCTCGACAAAGGTTATATACGCGAATGCCTTAGTCCTTGTGCTGTTCCTATTATTCTAGTGCCGAAAAAGGATGGTACATCACGTATGTGTGTTGATTGTAGAGGCATTAATAACATTACTATTCGTTATCGTCATCCTATTCCTAGGCTAGATGATATGCTTGATGAATTGAGTGGCTCTACAATATTCTCCAAAGTTGATTTGCGTAGTGGCTACCATCAAATTCGTATGAAATTGGGAGATGAATGGAAAACAGCATTTAAAACTAAGTTTGGATTATATGAGTGGTTAGTCATGCCTTTTGGGTTAACTAATGCACCTAGTACTTTCATGAGATTAATGAACGAAGTTTTACGTGCTTTCATTGGACGATTTGTGGTAGTTTACTTTGATGACATATTGATTTATAGCAGATCTTTGGAGGAACATTAGGAACATTTACGTGCTGTTTTTATTGCTCTACGTGATGCACGTTTGTTTGGTAACCTTGGGAAGTGCACCTTTTGCACCGACCGAGTATCTTTTCTTGGCTATGTTGTTACTCCACAGGGAATTGAAGTTGATAAAGCCAAGATTGAAGCTATTGAGAGTTGGCCGTAGCCCAAAACGGTCACACAAGTGAGGAGTTTTCTTGGCCTCGCTGGATTCTATAGGCGTTTTGTGAGAGATTTCAGCACCATTGCTGCACCTCTCAATGAGCTTACAAAGAAAGATGTGCCTTTTCTTTGGGGTACCGCACAGGAAGAAGCCTTCACGGTATTGAAAGATAAGTTGACACATGCTCCTTTACTCCAACTTCTTGATTTTAATAAGACTTTTGAGCTTGAATGTGATGCTAGTGGAATTGGATTAGGAGGTGTGTTATTACAAGATGGCAAACCTGTTGCATACTTTTCTGAAAAATTGAGTGGGCCTAGTCTGAATTATTCTACTTATGATAAAGAATTATATGCTCTTGTTCGGACTTTAGAAACATGGCAAAATTATTTATGGCCCAAAGAATTTGTTATACATTCTGATCATGAATCATTGAAACATATTAAAAGTCAAGCTAAACTGAATCGTAGACATGCTAAATGGGTTGAATTCATTGAGACTTTCCCTTATGTCATTAAACACAAGAAGGGAAAAGAAAATGTTATTGCTGATGCTTTGTCTCGTCGCTATACTATGCTTTCACAACTTGACTTCAAAATATTTGGTTTGGAGACCATCAAAGATCAATATGTGCATGATGCTGATTATAAAGATGTAATGCATAATTGTAAAGAAGGAAGAATGTGGAACAAGTTTGTTGTTAACGATGGATTTGTGTTTCGTGCTAACAAGCTATGCATTCCAGCTAGCTCCATTCGTCTTTTGTTGTTGCAGGAGGCGCATGGAGGAGGATTAATGGGACACTTTGGCGTGAAGAAGACGGAGGACGTACTTGCTACACATTTCTTTTGGCCAAAGATGAGACGGGATGTTGAGCGTTTTATTGCTCGCTGCACTACATGTCAAAAAGCTAAGTCACGCCTCAATCCTCATGGTTTATATATGCCTTTGCCTGTACCTAGTGTTCCTTGGGAGGATATATCTATGGACTTTGTTTTAGGTTTACCTCGAACAAAGAAGGGGAGGGATAGCATATTTGTTGTCGTGGATAGATTCTCGAAAATGGCACACTTTATACCATGTCATAAAAGCAATGATGCTGTTAATGTTGCTGATTTGTTCTTTCGTGAAATTATTCGCTTGCATGGTGTGCCAAATACTATTGTTTCAGATCGTGATACTAAATTTCTTAGCCACTTTTGGAGATGTTTATGGGCTAAGTTGGGGACTAAACTGCTTTTTAGTACTACTTGTCACCCCCAAACTGATGGACAAACTGAATTAGTCAATAGAACGTTGTCTACTATGCTTAGGGCTGTTTTGAAGAATAATAAGAAAATGTGGGAGGAATGCTTGCCTCATATTGAATTTGCTTATAATCGTTCATTGCATTCTACAACTAAGATGTGCCCTTTTGAAGTTGTGTATGGTTTCCTACCTCGTGCACCTATTGATTTGTTGCCTCTTCCATCTTCGGAGAAGGTTAATTTTGATGCTAAACAACGTGCTGAATTGATTTTAAAAATGCATGAGTTAACTAAGGAAAACATTGAGCGTATGAATGCTAAATATAAACTTGCTGGAGATAAGGGTAGAAAACATGTTGTGTTTGCACCTGGAGATCTTGTTTGGTTACATTTGCGTAAGGATAGATTTCCTGATTTGCGCAAATCAAAGCTAATGCCACGTGCTGATGGTCCCTTTAAGGTGTTAGAGAAAATAAATGATAATGCATATAAACTTGAGCTGCCTGCAGATTTTGGGGTTAGTCCCACTTTTAACATTGCAGATTTGAAGCATTATGTGGGTGAGGAAGATGAACTTCCGTCGAGGACGACTTCATTTCAAGAAGGGGAGGATGATGAGGACATCAATACAATTGTTACACCCACAGCCCCTGCTGCTATACATACAAGACCACTTACTAGAGCTCATGCACGCCAACTAAATTACCAGGTACTTTCGTTTCTTGGTAATGATTCTAATGTTCATGAGAATATGATGCTGCCTAAATTGGATACATTTGTTTTGCTTACAAATGAAGGGCCTAGCTTGGAGAAGGATGAACATTGGAACAAGAACGGAGTTACAAGTGATGATTTCAGGACTTTGAAGCCACCATAATGTGTGCATGAAGCCTTGGACGAAATATACAAGATGCCACTTCATAAATTTCGTCCCGAGGCTATTTTAGGTGCTGCGTCACCTTATTATTGGGCCAGGCCCATGTAATTTCGAAATACATAAGTATAGGCTATTTTTAGAGTCCGTATGTGTGGGGAAACAAGAGATAGGGTTGATTTCGGACCCCTCCACCAAGGGCCACGAAATCCCCCCCCTCTTCCTCCATATATACAGCCCTTAGGGCATCGTTTAGACTTTGGGTTTTGTTTAGATTAAAAGTTCGCCATAGCTGCAACTTCGCGTACTTCGTTTGTGTTCAACGACCAGACAAAGGCGTCACAGAACCCCACCTTGATCAATAAAGCTTTCATCTTATATTCGCAATATCCAGATTGCAATCTTAGTTTCTTGCTTGTTCTTCATTTGCTCGCAGGAAACAGACCCTCGTGGTCAGGTTGATCGTGCTCCGGCGTGGTCAATAACCTCTCGGAGTTGGTTTAGCGATTGCTAAGGCGCGACGTCCTCGCACGTTCGTAGTCGGATCGTCAAAGTCGACTTCCACCAAAGCGATATCCATCATCTCATCGAAAGATCGGGACCCTCGCCTCTATCAGAGGAAACTTTAATCCTAGACCGTTTCCTAGTAATTCCTCTAATAATTATGGTAATTCCTACAAAAACTCTTATGGAAATTTTAATAAGATGCCCTTTGATTTTGAGACTAGTGTTAAAGAATTTATGATTTCGCAAAAGAATTTCAACGCTTTTCTTGAAGAAAAATTGCCTAAGATTGATGAGTTTGCTAGGAAGGTGGATAGAATTTCTCTTGATGCTGATTCTTTGAAACTTAGATCTATTCCACCTAAGCATGATATCAATGAGTCTCTCAAAGCCATGAGAATTTCCATTGATGAGTGCAAAGAAAGAACCGCTAGGATGCGTGCAAAAAAAGATTGCTTTATAAAAGCGTGTTCTTCTAGTTTCCATGATAGTAAGGATGAAGATCTAAAAGTGATTGATGTGTATCCTATTAATTTTTTGTTTGGCAATATGAATCTTGATAATTATTAGACTGGAGATGAGTCAACTTTAGATAAAAGGCGTCCCAATGATTCAGAGTTTTTAGATCTTGATGCAAAAATTGGTAAAAGTGGTGTTTATGAGGTCAAAACTTTACATAGCAATGAACCCACTATTTTGGATTTCAAGGAATTTAATTATGATAATTGATCTTTGATAGATTGTATTTCCTTTTTGCAATCCGTGCTAAATTCTCCTCATGCTTATAGTCAAAATAAAGCTTTTACCAAACATATCATTGATGCTTTAATGAAATCTTACGAAGAAAATCTTGAATTAGAAGTTTCTATCCCTAGAAAACTTTATGATGAGTGGGAACCTACTATTGAAATTAAAATTAAAGATCATGAATGCTATGCTTTATGTGATTTGGGTGCTAGTGTTTCCATGATTCCAAAAACTTTGTGTGATGTGTTAGGTTTCCGTGAATTTGATGATGGTTCTTTAAATTTGCACCTCGCGGATTCCACTATTAGAAACCTATGGGAAGGATTAATGATGTTCTTATTGTTTCAAATAGGAATTGTGTGCCCGTAGATTTCATTGTTCTTGATATAGATTGCAATCCTACATGTCACATTATTCTTCGTAGACCTTTCCTTAGAACAATTGGAGCAATTATTGATATGAAAGAAGGGAATATTATATTCCAATTTCCATTAAGGAAAGGCATGGGAAACTTTCCTAGAAATAAAATTAAATTACCTTATGAATCTATTATGAGAGCCACTTATGGATTGCATACCAAAGATGACAATACCTAGATCTATTCTTGTTTTTATGCCTCGCTAGGGGCGTTAAACGATAGCGCTTGCTGGGAGGCAACCCAATTTTATTTTTGTTTATTGCTTTTTGTTTCTGTTTAGTAATAAATAATTCATCTAGCTTCTGTTTAGATGTGGTTTTATGCTTTTAATTAGTGTTTGTGCCAAGTAGAACCTTTGGGAAGACTTGGGGGAAGTTTATGTGATCTTGCTGTAAAAAACAGAAACTTTAGCGCTCACGAGATTTGCTGTCAGTTTTTACTGGAGAGTGAGATTAGGTTGATTCTTTTTGCAGATGATTAATAGACAAATTCCTCACGTCCACCAATTTATTTCAGAATTTTTGGGGTTACAGAAGTATTCGAAACCTATAGATTGTTCTGTTTTTGATAGATTCTGTTTTTCGTGTGTTGTTTGCTTATTTTGATGAATCTATGGCTAGTATAGGGGGTATGGACCATAGAGAAGTTGTTATACAGTATGTTTAACACCAATATAAATAAAGAATGAGTTCATTACAGTACCTTAAAGTGGTGGTTTGTTTTCTTATACTAATGGAGTTCATGAGATTTTCTGTTGAAGTTTTGTGTTGTGAAGTTTTCAAGTTTTGGGTAAAGATTTGATGGATTTTGGAACAAGGAGTGGCAAGAGCCTAAGCTTGGGGATTGCCAAGGCACCCTATGGTAAAATTCAAGGACAATCAAAATCCTAAGCTTGGGGATGCCCCGAAAGGCATCCCCTCTTTCGTCTTCGTCCATCGGTAACTTTACTTGAGGCTATATTTTTATTCACCACATGACATGTGTTTTGCTTGGAGCGTCTTGTATGATTTGAGTCTTTGCTTTTTATTTTACCACAATAATCCTTTCTTTACACACCTTTTGGGAGAGACACACATGAATCGGAATTTATTAGAATACTCTATGTGCTTCACTTATATCTTTTGAGCTAGATAATTTTGCTCTAGTGATTCACTTATATCTTTTTAGAGCACGGTGGTGGTTTTATTTTATAGAAATTATTTATCTCTCATGCTTCACTTATATTATTTTTAGAATCCTTTAGAACAGCATGGTAATTTTCTTTGGTTATAAAATTAGTCCTAATATGATAGGCATCCAGGATGGGTATAATAAAAACTATCAGAAAAAGTGCATTGAATACTATGAGAAGTTTGATACTTGATGATTGTTTTGAGATATGAGGAAGGTGATATTAGAGTCATGCTAGTTGATTAGTTGTGAATTTGAGAAATACTTGTGTTAAAGTTTGTGATTCCCGTAGCATGCATGTATGGTGAACCGTTATGTGATGAAGTTGGAGCATGATTTATTTATTGATTGTCTTCCTTATGAGTGGCGGTCGGGGACGAGCGATGGTCTTTTCCTACCAATCTATCCCCTAGGAGCATGCGTGTAGTACTTTGTTTCGATAAATAATAGATTTTTGCAATAAGTATGTGAGTTCTTTATGACTAATGTTGAGTCCATGGATTATACGCACTCTCACCCCTCCACCATTGCTAGCCTCTCTAATACCGCGCAACTTTCTCCGATACCATAAACCTACCATATACTTTCCTCAAAACAACCACCATACCTACCTATTATGGCATTTCCATAGCCATTCCGAGATATATTGCCATGCAACCTACCACCGTTCCGTTTATTATGACACGCTTCATCATTGTCATATTGCTTTGCATGATCATGTAGTTGACATCGTATTTGTGGCAAAGCCACCTTCATAATTCTTTCATACATGTCACTCATGAGTCATTGCACATCCCGGTACACCGCCGGAGGCATTCACATAGAGTCATATTTTGTTCTAAGTATCGAGTTCTAATTCTTGAGTTGTAAGTAAATAAAAGTGTGATGATCATTATTATTAGAGCATTGTCCCAAGTGAGGAAAGCATGATGGAGACTATGGTTCCCCCACAAGTCGGGATGAGATTCCGGACGAAAAAAAGAGGCCATAAAAAAAGAGAAAAGGCCCAAATAAAAAAATGAGTGAAAAAGAGAGAAGGGGCAATGTTACTATCCTTTTACCACACTTGTGCTTCAAAGTAGCACCATGATCTTCATGATAGAGAGTCTCCTATGTTGTCACTTTCATATACTAATGGGAATTTCATATTATGGAACTTGGCTTGTATATTCCAATGATGGGCTTCCTCAAAATGCCCTAGGTCTTCATGAGCAAGCGAGTTGGATGCACACCCACTTAGTTTCTTTCGTTGAGCTTTCATACACTTATAGCTCTAGTGCATCCGTTGCATGGCAATCCCTACTCGCTCGTTGATATCTATTGATGGGCATCTCCATAGCCCATTGATATGCCTAGTTGATGTGAGACTATCTTCTCCTTTTTGTCTTCTCCACAACCACCATTCTATTCCATCTATAGTGCTATATCCATGGCTCACGCTGATATATTGCGTGAAGATTGAAAAAGTTTGAGAACATCAAAAGTATGAAACAATTGCTTGGCTTTTCATCGGGGTTGTGCATGATTTAAATATTTTGTGTGGTGAAGATGGAGCATAGCCAGACTATATGATTTTGTAGGGATAACTTTCTTTGGCCATGTTATTTTGAGAAGACATGATTGCTTTATTAGTATGCTTGAAGTATTATTATTTTTATGTCAACATTAAACTTTTGTCTTGAATCTTTCGAATCTGAACATTCATGCCACACTAAAGAAAATTACATTGAGAATTATGCTAGGTAGCATTCCACATCAAAAATTCTATTTTTTATCATTTACCTACTCAAGACGAGGAGGAATTAAGCTTGGGGATGCTTGATACGTCTCCAACGTATCTATAATTTTTTATTGTTCCATGCTATTATATTATCTATTTTGGATGTTTAATGGGCTTTAATTTATATTTTTATATTATTTTTGGGACTAACCTACTAACCAAAGGCCCAGTGCAAATTGCTATTTTTTTTTGCCTATTTTAGTGTTTCGTGGAAAAGGAATATCAAACGGAATCCAAACGGAATGAAACCTTCGGGAGAGTTATTTTTGGAACAAACGTGATCCAGGAGACTTGGAGTGGCCGTCAAGAAAGAAGCGAGGAGGCCACGAGGCATGGGGGCGCGCCCCCACCCTCGTGGGCCCCTCATAGCTCCGCCGACGTACTTCTTCCTCCTATATATACCCATATACCCCGAAAACATCCGGGAGCACCACGAAACACTATTTCCACCGCCACAACCTTCTCCACCCGTGAGATCCCATCTTGGGGCCTTTTTCGGCGCTCCGCCAGAGGGGGAATCGATCACGGAGGGCTTCTACATCAACACCATAGCCTCTCCGATGATGTGTGAGTAGCTTACCACAGACCTTCGGGTCCATAGTTATTAGCTAGATGGCTTCTTCTCTCTCTTTGGATCTCAATACAAAGTTCTCCTCGATTCTCTTGGAGATCTATTTGATGTAATTCTTTTTGCGGCGTGTTTGTCGAGATCCAATGAATTGTGGGTTTACGATCAAGATTATCTATGAACAATATTGGATTCTTCTCTGAAATCTTTTATGCATGATTTAAATATCTTTGCAAGTCTCTTCGAATTATCAGTTTGGTTTGGCCTACTAGATTGATCGTTCTTGCAATGGGAGAAGTGCTTAGCTTTGGGTTCAATCTTGCGGTGTCCTTTCCCAGTGACAGCAAGGGCAGCAAGGCACGTATTGTATTGTTCCCATCGAGGATAAAAAGATGAGGTTTATATCATATTGCTTGAGTTTATCCCTCTACATCATGTCATCTTGCCTAATGCGTTACTCTATTCTTATGAACTTAATACTCTAGATGCATGCTGGATAGCGGTCGATGTGTGGAGTAATAGTAGTAGATGCAGAATCGTTTCGGTCTACTTGTCGCGGACGTGATTCCTATATACATGATCATGCCTATATGTTCTCATAACTATGCACATTTCTATCAATTGCTTGACAGTATTTTGTTCACCCACCATAGAAATTGCTATCTTGAGAGAAGCCACTAGTGAAACCTATGGCCCCGGGTCTATCTTCCATCATATTATTTTCCTATCAATTTGTTATTTCTATTTTCCAATCTTTATTTTCCAATCTATACAACAAAAATAGCAAAAATATTTATCTTATTATCTCTACCAGATCTCACTCTCGTAAGTGACCGTGAAGGGATTGATAACCCCTTTATTGCGTTGGTTGCGAGGTTCTTCTTTGTTTGTGCAGGTACTTGGTGACTTGTGTGCTATCTCCTACTGGATTGATACATTGGTTCTCAAAACTGAGCGAAATACTTACGCTACTGTGCTGCATCACCCTTTCCTCTTCAAGGGAAAACCAACGCAAGCTCAAGAGGTAGCACACACGTTCAGCTCGATGATGTCCCTCGAACTCTTGATCTAGCAAAGTGTCGAGGGAGAGTTACTTTAGCACGACGGCATGGTGACAGTGATAGTGAAGTGATTCGCGCAGGGCTTCGCCTAAGCACTACAACAATATGACCGGAGGAGTAAACTATGGGGGGGGGGGCACACGGCTAACAGTTCTTTCTGTGTCTTCTAGGCTCCCCCTCCCCACATATATATAGGTTGGAGGGGGGAAGAGGCAGCCAGGGGGCACCCAAGTAGGCCAGATCCTATTCTTGGGGAACGCAGCATGCAATTTCAAAAAAAATCTACGATCATGCAAGATCTATCTAGAAGATGCAACGAGGCGGGGAGAGTGTGTCCACATACCCTCGTAGACTGAAAGCGGAAGCATTAGGTTAACGCGGTTGATGTAGTCGAACGTCTTCACAATCCAACCGATCCAAGTACCGAACGTACGGCACCTTCGTGTTCAGCACACATTCAGCTCGATGACATCCCTCCAACTCTTGATCCAGTATAGGGTCAAGGGAGAGTTCCGATAGCACGACGACGTGGTGACGGTGATGGTGATGTGATCCACGCAGGGCTTCACCTAAGCACTACGACGCTATGACCGGAGGAGTAAACTGTGGAGGGGGCATAGAGAAATCTTGGTGTGCCTTTGGGGTGCCCCCGCGCCCATATATAAAGGGGGGAGGAGGAGGTGGCCAGCCCAAGGGGGGCGCGCCAAGGGGGGAGTCCTACTTGGACTCCTAGTCCAAGTAGGATTCGGCCCCCCTTCCTTCTAACGGAAAGGGGAAAGGGGAAAGGAGGAAGAAGGAGAAGGAAAGAGGGGGAGCGCCCCCTCCCCTTGTCCAATTTGGATTGGGAAAGCGGAAGCGCGCGCCACCTCCCGTGGCATGCTTCCTCTCTTCCACTATGGTCCATTAGGCCCATTAACTTTCTCGGGGGGTTCCGATAACCTCCTGGTACTTCGAAAAATCCCCGAACCTTATCGAAACCATTCCGGTGTCCGTTTATAACCTTCCAATATATCAATCTTTATCTCTCGGCCATTTTGAGACTCCTCGTCATGTCTGTGATCTCATCCAGGACTCCGAATAAACTTCGGTCACCAAAACACATAACTCACAATACAAATCGTCATCAACCGTTAAGCGTGCGGACCCTACGGGTTCGAGAACTATGTAGACATGACCGAGACACATCTCCGGTCAATAACCAATAGCGGAACCTGGATGATCATATTGGCTCCTACATATTCTACGAAGATCTTTATCGGTCAAACCGCATAACAACATACGTTATTCCCTTTGTCATCGATATGTTACTTGCCCGAGATTCGATCGTCGGTATCATTATACCTAGTTCAATCTCGTTACCGGCAAGTCTCTTTACTCGTTTCATAATGCATCATCCTGCAACTAACTCATTAGTTACATTGCTTGCAAGGCTTATAGTGATGTGCATTACCGAGAGGGCCTAGAGAAACCTCTCCGATACTCGGAGTGACAAACCCTAATCTCGATCTATGCCAACTCAACAAACACCTTCGGAGACACCTGTAGAGCATTTTTATAATCACCCAGTTACGTTGTGATGTTTGATAGCACATAAGGTCTTCCTTCCGTATTCGGGAGTTGCGTAATCTCATAGTCAGAGGAATATGTATAAGTCATGAAGAAAGCAATATCAATAAAACTAAACAATCATTATGCTAAGCTAAGGGATGGGTCTTGTCCATTACATCATTCTCTAGTGATGTGATCCCGTTCATCAAATGACAACACATGTCTATGGTCAGGAAACTTAACCATCTTTGATTAACGAGCTAGTCAAGTAGAGGCATACTAGGGACACTCTGTTTTGTCTATGTATTCACACATGTGCTAAGTTTCTGGTTAATACAATTCTAGCATGAATAATAAACATTTATCATGATATAAGGAAATATAAATAACAACTTTATTATTGCCTCTAGGGCATATTTCCTTCAGTCTCCCACTTGCACTAGAGTCAATAATCTAGATTACATAGTAATGATTCTAACACCCATGGAGTCTTGGTGCTGATCATGTTTTGCTCATGAGAGAGGCTTAGTCAATGGGTCAACAACATTCAGATCCGTATGTATTTTGCAAATCTCTATGTCTCCCTCCTTGACTTCATCGTGAATGGAATTGAAGTGTCTCTTGATGTGTTTGGTTCTTTTGTGAAATCTGGATTCCTTCACCAAGGCAATTGCTCTAGTATTGTCACAAAATAGTTTCATTGGACCCGCACTAGGTATTACTCCTACATTGGATATGAACTCCTTCATCCAGACTCCTTCATTTGCTACTTCCGAAGCATCTATGTACTCCACTTCACACGTAGATACCGCCATGATGCTCTGCTTGGAACTGCACCAACTTACAGCTCCACCATTCGATATAAATACGTATCCGATTTGTGACTTAGAGTCATTAGGATCAGTGTCCAAGCTTGCATCGATGTAACCATTTATGACAAGCTCTTTGTCACCTCCATAAAAGAGAAACATATCCTTAGTCCTTTTCAGGTATTTCAGGATGTTCTTGACCGCTGTCCAGTGATCCACTCCTGGATTACTTTGGTACCTCCCTACTAAACTTATAACAATGCACACATCAGGACTGGTACACAACATTGCATACATGATAGAACCTATGGCTGAGGCATAGGGAATGACTTTCATTTTCTCTCTATCTTCTGCAGTGGTCGCGCATTGAGTCCGACTCAACTTCACACCTTGTAACACAGGCAAGAACCCCTTCTTTGACTGATCCATTTTGAACTTCTTCGAAACTTTATCAAGGTATGTGCTTTGTGAAAATCCAATTAAGCATCTTGATCTATCTGATGAGGACATCAATACCATTGTTACACCCACAGCCCCTGCTGCTATACATACTGGACCAATTACTAGAGCTCGCGCACGCCAATTAAATTATCAGGTACTTTCGTTTCTTGGTAATGATTCTGATGTTCATGAGAATATGATGCTGCCTAAATTGGATACATTTGTTTTGCTTACAAATGAAGGGCCTGGCATGGATAAGAGGGATGAACACTGGAGCAAGACCAAGCATGGAGATGATGGCATGCGCAAGGGGATCCAGAACGGAGTTACAAGTGATGATTTCAGGACTTTGAAGCCACCATAATGAGTGCATGAAGCCTTGGACGAAATATACAAGATGTCACCTCATAAATTTTGTCCAGAAGCTATTCTAGGTGCTGTGTCACCTTATTATTGGGCCAGGCCCATGTATTTTCGAAATACTTAAGTATAGGCTGTTTTTAGAGTCCGTATGTGTGGGGAAACAAGAGTTAGGATTGGTTTCAGACCCCTCCTCCAAGGGCCACGAAATCCCCCCCTCTTCCTCCATATATACAGCCCTTAGGGCATCGTTTAGACTTTGGGTTTTGTTTAGATTAAAAGTTCACCATAGCTGCAACTTCGCGTACTTCGTTTGTGTCCAACGACCAGACCAAGACGTCACAGAACCCCACCTTCATCAATAAAGCTTTCCTCTTATATTTGCAATATCCAGATTGCAATTTCAATTTCTTGCTTGTTCTTCGTTGCTTGCAGGAAATAGACCCTCGTGGTCAGGTTGATCGTGCTCCGGCGTGGTCAATAACCTTTCGGAGTTGGTTTAGCGATTGCTAAGGCGCGACGTCCCCGCACGTTCGTAGTCAGATCGTCAAAAGTCGACTTCCACCAAAATGATAGCCACCATCTCATCGAAAGATCGGGCCCCTCACCTCTATCAAGTGGTATCAGATTTTCAGGTTGCTCGGTGAGATTTTACAGTTTTTCGTAGTTTAGATCGAGTCTATTCTTCATACCTACAGTCCACGAAAAAACCACAAAAAAATTTAGGGTTAGCTCATCATATCCGAACCAATCTGAGCCATTGCATAATCTTTTTAGGGTTTTGCATTGTTGAGTTTGCGGTTGCATCGTCGTGTCTAGTTGCTGGTCTTAGTGTCTAGTCCTTTAGAGTTTCGAGTTCTGTTCACAAGTAGTCACGCCGCCGCCGCATCATCATCATCATCATCATCATCATCATCGCTGCCATATACCACCATCATCGTCACCGCTTCCATATACCACCATCGTCATCACCGCTGCCATATACCACCATCATCATCATCGCTGCCATATACCACATATCCACCGCCATCACACCAATCCGAGTCCACCTGCAACATATATCCGCCACCAGTCCGAGTTCCACCAGATTCATCGCTGCCACCATTTCGAGTTCCACCAGATTCATCTCCGCCACCAGTCCGAGTCCAGTATTTTGTTACTCTGTTTTGGATTTCCAGATCACGCGATACTCCGAGTCGTGATAGAGTAGGACTCCCAAACCTTCGTGCTACCCGGAGAAGAAAAATAGTTCCAAACTCAAAAAAAACTAAGTGTGGAAAATTCTGGCTAGGCAGTTTTTGGACCATTTGTAGACTTTTTCGGAAAAAATTGTTGCGGAGCAAAATAAAGTGAAAAAAAGAAAAACAAATTCAGAGCGTGCTCCTCCCTTGTTTACGTGCAGCGTCGTGATTTTTTTAGTGTTCTAGGCTCGCGTCTCTAGCATGGTCTAGCCTAGGACTAGCACAGTATCGTCGTTGAGCGTTTATTCAACTTTGCATCTCTGAATTGATTATTGCTGACCCTTTTTGCTACCATATTATAAGCCCTCCCAGCTCCACATACATCTACGTCGTGCGTTTGACTCTCCCTAGTAATCGCAGTATCCAAGCTTTGAGAGTTTTGACTACGACGGGTGCCGATCACCGCCTGCTGCTGGGTAAGAACTGGTGAGAATTTGAGATTTGCTTGACGGATTTGTGACACCCACCACCACCTCTTATTAGTAGTATGTAGGATCATATTCTTGTGTGTTTCTATTGCTGCTAACCATGGCAGGAACACAAGCCGACGAGACTGACTGGGAGAACATGACGAATAAGGATTTGCATGATAAATTTCAGCAAATGATGAGTGGACAGGTGCAAGATGTGCTAAACAGATTTGAAGAGGCCATGGAGAAGATAGATGGCATGGACAAGTGTAACATCCCAAATTTTCAATTTGGAATGTTATACACTAGATCATCATTGCATATCATATTTATTGCATTTTGGTTGATCCTTGAAATTTCACGCAACTCAAGGACCCTCGGAGAGAGTTGCGGATTTCGTTATTTTCATATTTGAGTTGTCTCAAATTTTGAAAATAGGATCTTTTGATTTTATTTATTTTATCTTCAATTATTTCTGTTACAAAAATATGAGAGAGGGAATAAAATGACTTTCCCAAACTAAAGAAATATTGAGGATTTAATAAAAAAATCAAATAAGATTTATTTTGGTTTTATTTGTTATTTTATTTGAATTTAGGAAAAATGCGTGTTTTTCAAAATTGAATTTAGGCCCCAAATAAATGTTCGTCCTGTGCGGCTTGATTTTAGAAGCCGGGGAAAATTTATTTCGGGATTTTTGGAGTCTGTTTAGTATTCCTTTTGTTTTTTTCTGAGTGTAACTATTTATAAAAAAACGCAACCGACCTAACAGGCCGTGTCCGACCCGGACACTAGGCCCGTCCGGCTTTATAAGCCGGGGAGCCCAGCCCGGGACCTCCCAAACCCTAGCGCCCTAGCCTCGCCTCCCTAGCGCCGCCGCTGACCGCCGCCGCCCGCCGTTTTGTTTGTTTTTTTGTTTCGTTTTTTAAATAGATCGGTTTTTCCGGTTTATTTAAATAGCGAGCGTTCGTCCGTTCGTTCATTTTAACGAACGTTCGTCGTTTTTCTTTTTCTCGGATTAAATCCGCATTTTTTCAGATCGCGATTTCTGATCCGATTTTCGTTTTAGCCTAACTTTTCGCTCGTTTATCGGAATCAGGCGATTCAAGCGCCTGGAGTTTCGTCTCGAAACCCTCTTTCCGTTTAACCAACTCAAACAAGTTTTTGTCACTGTAAAAATTGCCCTAGATCCATAATAGTAAACGACGCTTGTTTCTTTTGTCGTTTGTCTTTCGTTGCTTCGTTCGATTTGATTCTTTTTGCCAACCGGAGTTCTTAAGTTGAACTTTCTGGTTAGATCTCTTATTTGAGTTTTACCTGTGCATTAGTTGATTACTTATTGTATGCTTGTTTGTTTGTGATAGAGTACCCGGAGTGCGCCACTTGCTACTTCGAATCGCTAGGTTTCCCGGATCACCAGCAAGGCAAGTAACACTTTGATCATGTTTTCCCACTACCCAGTTTTATTGCATTAGATCAATCCTCACACATTGCATGATTAGGATCTAATTAAATTGTGGGTTTGGGAAGTAGTTGAGGTAGTACCTATTACCTATTTATTATCAAACCTTTGGGAGTTACTTCTACGTTTGCTTATTATGCCATGCTATGCTAGTAGACGTGGATTGGGTGAGTGTATCCATGACAGATGTGAGATTTTTAATTAATGGTTTATTTAAGGTGGCAACTTAAAAACACATCTGGGTGGATTGAGGTACCTGGGTATTCCAGGATTGCCTGTTTTCTTTATGGACCGCCACCCAGGCTCGAAGGGATCATGAGATTATTCATGCTAGAAACTTCCGTGTGCAGCCACAAGCTATTATGGGCTCTAGCATAGTTGATTAAGTTGTGCGAACTCTTACAGTGGTAGACTAGCAGATGTAGGGGAAAGTAGGTGTAACGGTCTACCCGATCATAAGGTGCTAGCGCTTCTGAAAGACTATGTCTCGGTCATCCGTCTTCTCAAACACCATGCAGTGCGAGAAACCAAATGGAGGCGATCGAGTCTTGTGGGGAAAAGTGCGCAAACCTCTGCAGAGTGTATAAACGAATCATGATTAGCCGTGTCCCCGGTTATGGACATCTTGAGTATCTAGTACGTGGATTATCATGTGAATCTCAACATGTTACTCTAAAATTTAGTTTGTTGGGTTTTGTTTAATGATGATGCTTAATTGGGATTGAGAATGCTGTCAACCATTCTCAATGTTTAACAACTACCATGATAGTTAAATAAAATTTATTCCTTTGCAGTAGGGAAAAATGGGCTTTACGCAAAACTGTAACCATAGAGCTCTCCACCAGCCGAATATGCATATAGAATAGTTGTTTCATTCCATTACTCTCTATGTGTTACTTTGCCAACATATTCCATGTGCTGACCCATTTCGGGCTGCAACATTCATGTTGCAGACTTTTCAGACGATGATTGAGGAGTTTTTAGGTCGTGGTTGTATACTCAGTGATGCTGTTGGAGTTTATGGACTCACTTATCTTCCAAGCCTTCCGCTGTTATCGTTATTAGTTGGCCTTTAGCCATATTTATTGTAATAAGTTCTCTTTTGAGACACTCGATGTAATAAGTGTGTGATTGCTACTCTGTTATAAATCCTTCAAGTACTGTGTGGTGTCAGCATTACTGATCCAGGGATAACACCTAAGCACAAAGATTGGACCGTTTGAGGTCTGGTCGCTACAAGATGGTATCAGAGCACACGCTAACTATAGGACACGACCACTAAGCTAAAGACCTAGATCACTACTCACTCTCTTCTCTTTCTGTCTTCTCATCTTCTCTACTCTTTTAGGATGGCGGATGCAAGGAACAAATTCACTCAACCGGATGAAGATACACCCTTTGGACGTCATTTGAAGGAAGTCACTAGATATCTGAACATAGGAGTACCAAGCTTCACCGGAACCTACAACGCCAATTTACCTGAAGAAGAGCGCTGGATGATTCAAGTTCAAGTTCCAGGAAGGACGTTCATGCCAGTCACTGAGCCCATAGAGTTTTCTTTTGATGCACCAACTTGGAGTCTAGGAAAGAGCATGGCAGCTCACATCGCCATGGGACGACCGGAATAAAGAAGGATATTGCGGAATATGTAGCAGTTTGTGATGTATGTCACAGAGTAAAGGCAGAACATCAGAAGCCAGCCGGATTGCTACAACCATTGCCCATACCCGCATGGAAGTGGGATAAGTTAGGCATGGATTTTATTACAGGATTGCCCAGAACACGTTCAGGCTATGACTCGATATGGGTTGTAGTCGATCGCTTGACAAAGGTAGCTCATTTCATTCCAGTGAAGACTACCTATACGAGTGCAAAGTTGGCAAAGATATACATAACTAGAATCGTTTGTCTGCATGGAGTTCCAAGGAGTATAGTATCAGATAGAGGAACCCAGTTTACCTCAAAGTTCCGGAATGAGTTGCATGAAACTTTGGGAACCAGACTGGAGTTTAGCACAGCTTTCCACCCGCAGACAGATGGATAGACTGAGAGAGTCAATCAGATTTTGGAGGATATGCTAAGAGCTTTTCCACTAGATTACGGATCTAGTTGGGACAAGAATTTGCCGTATGCAGAGTTCTCTTACAACAACAGCTATCAATCCAGTTTGAAGATGGCCCCTTTCGAAGCCTTGTACGGAAGGAGGTGCAGGACCCCATTGTCTTGGGATGAAGTTGGAGACCGCCAGTTGTTTGGACCGGATCTGATAAAGGAATCTGAACAGAAAGTAAAATTAATTCACGACAGGCTGAAGGTAGCTCAATCCAGGCAGAAGAGTTACGCAGATTCAAAACGCAAGGAGACAGTTTACGAAGCCGGAGACCGAGTTTATCTTCGAGTATCACCACTTCGAGGAGTTAAGCGCTTTGGAGTTAAGGGAAAATTAGCGCCACGTTTTGTAGGCCCATACAAAGTTTTGGAGCGTATGGAAGAAGTAGCCTACAAGTTGGAATTGCCCGAAGGATTGTCGGGAGTTCACGACGTGTTCCATGTATCCCAGTTGAAGAAGTGCCACGCAGAGATGGCTAACATACCGCTGAGAGATACGGTACCACTGGAAGCAATTCAATTGGACAGTGAATTGACCTATGAGGAGAAACCAGTTAAGATTCTAGAGTATGCCAGTCGAGTCACCCGCAGCAAGGTTATCAAGTTTTGCAAGGTTCAGTGGAGCCACCACATGGAGGATGAAGCCACCTGGGAACGAGAGGAAGAATTGCTGAAAGACCACCCTCACCTATTTTCTAGCCAACCCGAATCTCGAGGGCGAGATTCATCTTAAGGGGGGTAGGTTTGTACACTAGATCATCATTGCATATCATATTTATTGCATTTTTGATGAGGACATGACTACCTTGGATATGACCAAAAATATTGCATATATGCATATTTGTCAGGTGATTTGTAGTGCAAACTATTCAATAATCTATTTATGTTATCCAGAACAAAAATACTTCACACACTTTTGTGTTTTGTCTAATTGCAGGTGTATGGGACATTTGTACAATCCACATATGAAGATAAGGAAGAAAGAGATGTTTATTTGCTGTCCAAAAAGTTCTCTCACGTCACTTTTGGCCCAAGTGATGAGGACATCAATACAATTGTTACACCCACAACCCCTGCTGCTATACATACTGGACCAATTACTAGAGCTCGTGCACGCCAACTAAATTACCAGGTACTTTCGTTTCTTGGTAATGATTCTAATGTTCATGAGAATATGATGCTGCCTAAATTGGATACATTTGTTTTGCTTACAAATGAAGGGCCTAGCTTGGAGAAGGATGAACATTGGAGCAAGAACAAGCATGGAGATGATGGCATGCGCAAGGGAAACAAGAACGGAGTTACAAGTGATGATTTCAGGACTTTGAAGCCACCATAATGGGTGCATGAAGCCTTGGACGGAATATACAAGATGCCACTTCATAAATTTCGTCCCGAGGCTATTTTAGGTGCTGCGTCACCTTATTATTGGGCCAGGCCCATGTAATTTCGAAATACATAAGTATAGGCTATTTTTAGAGTCCGTATGTGTGGGGAAACAAGAGATAGGGTTGATTTCGGACCCCTCCACCAAGGGCCACGAAATTCCCCCCCTCTTCCTCCATATATATAGCCCTTAGGGCATCGTTTAGACTTTGGGTTTTGTTTAGATTAAAAGTTCGCCATAGCTGCAACTTCGCGTACTTCGTTTGTGTTCAACGACCAGACAAAGGCGTCACAGAACCCCACCTTGATCAATAAAGCTTTCATCTTATATTCGCAGTATCCAGATTGCAATCTCAGTTTCTTGCTTGTTCTTCGTTTGCTCGCAGGAAACAGACCCTCGTGGTCAGGTTGATCGTGCTCCGGCGTGGTCAATAACCTCTCGGAGTTGGTTTAGCGATTGCTAAGGCGCGACGTCCTCGCACGTTCGTAGTCGGATCGTCAAAGTCAACTTCCACCAAAGCGAAATCCACCATCTCATCGAAAGACGGGACACCTTTGCCTCTATCACCAAGAGAAGATAGAGTCCAAGTCTCTCACGTTCTGGATTCAGATTCGGACTGCACAGACACACCTGACTCAAAAGGCACACAAGTTTTTCATACGGACTCCGAATTGGGTGATTCTTTTTTTGTTGGAAACTAGATTTCGTGCACTTTCCAACCCAATTGGAATCACCTTCAAATTCGTCCGGAGCGTTGAGTTGTGGACGAAACAATCTGATGCTACAGCAGAATCCGAGTCAAACTACAAGTCCAAAGGTGTTACATCACCTCCACTTGGGCCCATTGGCCTTGTACGACCTAGATTTAGTTTTAGGCTGCCTTGGGACGTCCTCCCACCTCCTTGGCCGCCACCCCTTGCTCCTATATAAGTAGATCCATCTAGTAGCTTTTCCTTGGGATTTGTTTAGTTAAAAGTTAGCCATTGCAACTTCGTGTACTTCGTTTGTGTCCAACGACCAGACCAAGACCGCTTACGGATTCCCGCCTTTATCAATACTTCATATATACTCGCAATATTCAGATTGCTTTTATCATATTCTTGCTTGTTCTTCGATTGCTTGCAGGAATAGACCTTCGTGGTCAGGTTGATTGTGCTCCAGCGTGGTCAATAACCTCTCGGAGTTGGTTTAGCGATTGCTAAGGCGCAACGTCGTGCACGTTTGTAGTCGGATCGTCAAAGTCGTCTCCACCAAATCGATAGTTACCATCTCATCGAAAGATCGGGACACCCCGCCTCTATCAAGTGGTATCAGTTTTCAGGTTGCTCGGTGAGATTTTACAGTTTTTCATAGTTTAGATCGCATCTGTCATTCATACCTACAGTCCATGAAAAAGCCACAAAAAAAAGTTAGATCTGTTCATCCTTTATCCAAGCCAGTCTGAGCCTTTGCAATTTTCTATTCATTGCTTGCATAGTTGAATTATCGGTTGCATTGTCGTGTCAGTTGCTGGTCTTAGTGTCTAGTTCCTTTAGAGTTTCGAGTTCTGTTCACATTAGTCACGCCGCCGCTGCATCATTATCCCTTCCGTCGTCCACCATCCCATCTATTAATTTCCACCACGTGCTACGCACTGTTCATTGTCATAATCATAGTTGAGGTCATTCACATCTTCGCCTAATCCAATCTGCATCTTATCTAGTTTGTCTTGGAAAGAGGGAAAAAAAGTGAGAGAAAAAAAAAGAAAAAAAAGGAAAGAAAAAAAAATAAAAAGAGAGAGAAGAAAAAGAAAAAAAAGTGTGAGAAAAAAAAGGAGAGAAAAAAAATCGAATCTATCTAGAATCAATCTCGTACCTGAATTCAGATTGGAATCTATTTTGCGCACTGTTCAGTAAAATAGGTGTATCTTCCTCATACGAAGTCCGTTTTGGCTCCGTGAGTACTCAAATTGAAGCTAGAGACGAGCCGCATCTAAATAGTTGCAGAAGCTTGTTCAATATTTGACACCTCAAAATCGGCTTCTAAATAGGTCTTTTTGCCCTCTGAAGTTCGTGAACACAGCTTGTTCCAATTTTCAGGCCAGTTTTAGAATTCTTTGACTCTTCATATCAACTCGGAATTGAGTGATTCTTTTTGCATTGGAAAGCTTGAGTTAGTAGCATTCTTTGAAAGAATTTATCAGAAAATTGTCTCAAACTTTTCAAGAGGAAAGTTGGAGAGAGAGTTGTTGTATATCCTGCTTGGCAGTTGTTTTTCATCATTATCTTCACTGCCGTTGTGATCTTCACTTATATCTTGCTGTCAAGAGCTACTTAGTATCCTTCATTGATGCTAGTTGTGCTACGCCGTGACCTCATTAGTGTTCTAGGCTCGCGTCTCTAGTCCGGTCTAGCCTAGGACCAGCACAGTACCGTCGTTGAGCGTTTATTCAACATTGCATCTTTGAATTGATTATTGCTAATTTTTTTGCTACCATATATAGCCAACCCAGCTCCACATATTTCTACACCGTGTATACGTACGCTCCCCTGGCAATCGCTTTACTCAATGTTCAGAGTTACTTGACACCGCTGGTTGCCGATCACCGCCTGCTGCATGGTAAGAACGTGTAAGACATTGATATTTGCTTTACTGTGAGCGTTTTACCACCACATCCTAGTAGTTATAGGAACATTATTTTTGGGTTTTGTTTCTTGTTCTACTAATCATGAAAGGATCCAGAGTCAATTCATGGGCTTCGTCGATCGCGGGAGACGTGCCACCACCTTTGCAAATACCACAACCGTCACGAGAGGTGCACAAACATCCAAATGCACATGATCAGGTTAATGTATCTATACCACCATTTAATGGCCGTTTCAAACCTGCTTTATATATTGAATGGGAGTTCGACATAAAAAATATATTTGCTTCCCATAATTTCGATGAACATAAAAAGGTTAAGGTTGCGGTTGGTTCTTTCACTGGTTATGCTTTGGTTTGGTGGAGTGAATATTGTCGGTTACACCCTGATTATATACCTACTACTTGGGATGATTTGAAACTTGCCATGCGACATACTTTCGTCCCTGCTTATTATACTCGTGACATGATTAAGAAGTTGCAACACTTAAAACAAGGTAGTGAAACTGTACCAAAATATTATGATGATTTACAAACTACCTTGTTGCATTCCTCTTTAGAAGAAAGTGAAGATGATTTTATGGATAGATTTTGGGGAGGATTAAACCGTGATATTCAAGAGATACTAATTCATGAAGAGTGTTATCCTATGGACCATTTGTTTCATCTTGCTTGCAAAGCTGAACAGGAAATAAAACGACGTGTTGGCCACGAGGAGAACAAGCGCACGGTGCACATTCCAAGAGTTGATATGATTGTTCCTTCAACTACTAGGCATACTATGACAACCACATCCGTTGTTGTCAGGACTACATCACCTCCACCATGTGACACATCGCCCCCGAGAGTGGCTACATCATCTGAGTTGATCATAAGAGGTAATGACAAAGGTACTGATCTTCCATCTCTACATGAGAATGATGAATGCCTTGTCAATTTGAATGCACCATCTGATAGAGGCAAAGGTGTCCCGTCTTTCGATGAGATGGTGGATTTCGCTTTGGCGGAAGTCGACTTTGACGATCCGACTACGAACGTGCGAGGACGTCGCGCCTTAGCAATCGCTAAACCAACTCCGAGAGGTTATTGACCACGCCGGAGCACGATCAACCTGACCACGAGGGTCTGTTTCCTGCGAGCAAACGAAGAACAAGCAAGAAACTGAGATTGCAATCTGGATATTGCGAATATAAGATGAAAGCTTTATTGATCAAGGTGGGGTTCTGTGACGCCTTTGTCTGGTCGTTGAACACAAACGAAGTACGCGAAGTTGCAGCTATGGCGAACTTTTAATCTAAACAAAACCCAAAGTCTAAACAATGCCCTAAGGGCTGTATATATGGAGGAAGAGGGGGGGGGGGATTTCGTGGCCCTTGGTGGAGGAGTCCGAAATCAACCCTATCTCTTGTTTCCCCACACATACGGACTCTAAAAATAGCCTATACTTATGTATTTCGAAATTACATGGGCCTGGCCCAATAATAAGGTGACGCAGCACCTAAAATAGCCTCGGGACGAAATTTATGAAGTGGCATCTTGTATATTTCGTCCAAGGCTTCATGCACCCATTATGGTGGCTTCAAAGTCCTGAAATCATCACTTGTAACTCCATTCTTGTTCCCCTTGCGCATGCCATCATCTCCATGCTTGTTCTTGCTCCAATGTTCATCCTTCTCCAAGCTAGGCCCTTCATTTGTAAGCAAAACAAATGTATCCAATTTAGGCAGCATCATATTCTCATGAACATTAGAATCATTACCAAGAAACGAAAGTACCTGGTAATTTAGTTGGCGTGCACGAGCTCTAGTAATTGGTCCAGTATGTATAGCAGCAGGGGCTGTGGGTGTAACAATTGTATTGATGTCCTCATCAGGATTACCGCCTATTCGAGGGATTGAGCATCAGATTGACTTAATTCCCGGTGCTTCACTTCCAAACCGTGCACCATACCGTACCAATCCAGAGGAGACGAAGGAGATTATGCGTCAAGTACAAGAGCTTCTCGACAAAGGTTATATACGCGAATCCCTTAGTCCTTGTGCTGTTCCTATTATTCTAGTGCCGAAAAAGGATGGTACATCACGTATGTGTGTTGATTGTAGAGGCATTAATAATATTACTATTCGTTATCGTCATCCTATTCCTAGGCTAGATGATATGCTTGATGAATTGAGTGGCTCTACAATATTCTCCAAAGTTGATTTGCGTAGTGGCTACCATCAAATTCGTATGAAATTGGGAGATGAATGGAAAACAGCATTTAAAACTAAGTTTGGATTATATGAGTGGTTAGTCATGCCTTTTGGGTTAACTAATGCACCTAGTACTTTCATGAGATTAATGAACGAAGTTTTACGTGCTTTCATTGGACGATTTGTGGTAGTTTACTTTGATGACATATTGATTTATAGCAGATCTGTGGAGGAACATTTGGAACATTTACGTGCTGTTTTTATTGCTCTACGTGATGCACGTTTGTTTGGTAACCTTGGGAAGTGCACCTTTTGCACCGACCGAGTATCTTTTCTTGGCTATGTTGTTACTCCACAGGGAATTGAAGTTGATAAAGCCAAGATTGAAGCTATTGAGAGTTGGCCGCAGCCCAAAACGGTCACACAAGTGAGGAGTTTTCTTGGCCTCGCTGGATTCTATAGGCGTTTTGTGAGAGATTTCAGCACCATTGCTGCACCTCTCAATGAGCTTACAAAGAAAGATGTGCCTTTTCTTTGGGGTACCGCACAGGAAGAAGCCTTCACGGTATTGAAAGATAAGTTGACACATGCTCCTTTACTCCAACTTCCTGATTTTAATAAGACTTTTGAGCTTGAATGTGATGCTAGTGGAATTGGATTAGGAGGTGTGTTATTACAAGATGGCAAACCTGTTGCATACTTTTCTGAAAAATTGAGTGGGCCTAGTCTGAATTATTCTACTTATGATAAAGAATTATATGCTCTTGTTCGGACTTTAGAAACATGGCAACATTATTTATGGCCCAAAGAATTTGTTATACATTCTGATCATGAATCATTAAAACATATTAAAAGTCAAGCTAAACTGAATCGTCGACATGCTAAATGGGTTGAATTCATTGAGACTTTCCCTTATGTCATTAAACACAAGAAGGGAAAAGAAAATCTTATTGCTGATGCTTTGTCTCGTCGCTATACTATGCTTTCACAACTTGACTTCAAAATATTTGGTTTGGAGACCATCAAAGATCAATATGTGCATGATGCTGATTTTAAAGATGTAATGCATAATTGTAAAGAAGGAAGAATGTGGAACAAGTTTGTTGTTAACGATGGATTTGTGTTTCGTGCTAACAAGCTATGCATTCCAGCTAGCTCCGTTCGTCTTTTGTTGTTGCAGGAGGCGCATGGAGGAGGATTAATGGGACACTTTGGCGTGAAGAAGACGGAGGACGTACTTGCTACACATTTCTTTTGGCCAAAGATGAGACGGGATGTTGAGCGTTTTATTGCTCGCTGCACTAGATGTCAAAAAGCTAAGTCACGCCTCAATCCTCATGGTTTATATATGCCTTTGCCTGTACCTAGTGTTCCTTGGGAGGATATATCTATGGACTTTGTTTTAGGTTTACCTCGAACAAAGAAGGGGAGGGATAGCATATTTGTTGTCGTGGATAGATTCTCGAAAATGGCACACTTTATACCATGTCATAAAAGCGATGATGCTGTTAATGTTGCTGATTTGTTCTTTCGTGAAATTATTCGCTTGCATGGTGTGCCAAATACTATTGTTTCAGATCGTGATACTAAATTTCTTAGCCACTTTTGGAGATGTTTATGGGCTAAGTTGGGGACTAAAATTAATTCACGACAGGCTGAAGGTAGCTCAATCCAGGCAGAAGAGTTACGCAGATTCAAAACGCAAGGAGACAGTTTACGAAGCCGGAGACCGAGTTTATCTTCGAGTATCACCACTTCGAGGAGTTAAGCGCTTTGGAGTTAAGGGAAAATTAGCGCCACGTTTTGTAGGCCCATACAAAGTTTTGGAGCGTATGGAAGAAGTAGCCTACAAGTTGGAATTGCCCGAAGGATTGTCGGGAGTTCACGACGTGTTCCATGTATCCCAGTTGAAGAAGTGCCACGCAGAGATGGCTAACATACCGCTGAGAGATACGGTACCACTGGAAGCAATTCAATTGGACAGTGAATTGACCTATGAGGAGAAACCAGTTAAGACTCTAGAGTATGCCAGTCGAGTCACCCGCAGCAAGGTTATCAAGTTTTGCAAGGTTCAGTGGAGCCGCCACATGGAGGATGAAGCCACCTGGGAACGAGAGGAAGAATTGCTGAAAGACCACCCTCACCTATTTTCTAGCCAACCCGAATCTCGAGGGCGAGATTCATCTTAAGGGGGGTAGGTTTGTACACTAGATCATCATTGCATATCATATTTATTGCATTTTTGATGAGGACATGACTACCTTGGATATGACCAAAAATATTGCATATATGCATATTTGTCAGGTGATTTGTAGTGCAAACTATTCAATAATCTATTTATGTTATCCAGAACAAAAATACTTCACACACTTTTGTGTTTTGTCTAATTGCAGGTGTATGGGACATTTGTACAATCCACATATGAAGATAAGGAAGAAAGAGATGTTTATTTGCTGTCCAAAAAGTTCTCTCACGTCACTTTTGGCCCAAGTGATGAGGACATCAATACAATTATTACACCCACAACCCCTGCTGCTATACATACTGGACCAATTACTAGAGCTCGTGCACGCCAACTAAATTACCAGGTACTTTCGTTTCTTGGTAATGATTCTAATGTTCATGAGAATATGATGCTGCCTAAATTGGATACATTTGTTTTGCTTACAAATGAAGGGCCTAGCTTGGAGAAGGATGAACATTGGAGCAAGAACAAGCATGGAGATGATGGCATGCGCAAGGGAAACAAGAACGGAGTTACAAGTGATGATTTCAGGACTTTGAAGCCACCATAATGGGTGCATGAAGCCTTGGACGGAATATACAAGATGCCACTTCATAAATTTCGTCCCGAGGCTATTTTAGGTGCTGCGTCACCTTATTATTGGGCCAGGCCCATGTAATTTCGAAATACATAAGTATAGGCTATTTTTAGAGTCCGTATGTGTGGGGAAACAAGAGATAGGGTTGATTTCGGACCCCTCCACCAAGGGCCACGAAATTCCCCCCCTCTTCCTCCATATATATAGCCCTTAGGGCATCGTTTAGACTTTGGGTTTTGTTTAGATTAAAAGTTCGCCATAGCTGCAACTTCGCGTACTTCGTTTGTGTTCAACGACCAGACAAAGGCGTCACAGAACCCCACCTTGATCAATAAAGCTTTCATCTTATATTCGCAGTATCCAGATTGCAATCTCAGTTTCTTGCTTGTTCTTCGTTTGCTCGCAGGAAACAGACCCTCGTGGTCAGGTTGATCGTGCTCCGGCGTGGTCAATAACCTCTCGGAGTTGGTTTAGCGATTGCTAAGGCGCGACGTCCTCGCACGTTCGTAGTCGGATCGTCAAAGTCAACTTCCACCAAAGCGAAATCCACCATCTCATCGAAAGACGGGACACCTTTGCCTCTATCACCAAGAGAAGATAGAGTCCAAGTCTCTCACGTTCTGGATTCAGATTCGGACTGCACAGACACACCTGACTCAAAAGGCACACAAGTTTTTCATACGGACTCCGAATTGGGTGATTCTTTTTTTGTTGGAAACTAGATTTCGTGCACTTTCCAACCCAATTGGAATCACCTTCAAATTCGTCCGGAGCGTTGAGTTGTGGACGAAACAATCTGATGCTACAGCAGAATCCGAGTCAAACTACAAGTCCAAAGGTGTTACATCACCTCCACTTGGGCCCATTGGCCTTGTACGACCTAGATTTAGTTTTAGGCTGCCTTGGGACGTCCTCCCACCTCCTTGGCCGCCACCCCTTGCTCCTATATAAGTAGATCCATCTAGTAGCTTTTCCTTGGGATTTGTTTAGTTAAAAGTTAGCCATTGCAACTTCGTGTACTTCGTTTGTGTCCAACGACCAGACCAAGACCGCTTACGGATTCCCGCCTTTATCAATACTTCATATATACTCGCAATATTCAGATTGCTTTTATCATATTCTTGCTTGTTCTTCGATTGCTTGCAGGAATAGACCTTCGTGGTCAGGTTGATTGTGCTCCAGCGTGGTCAATAACCTCTCGGAGTTGGTTTAGCGATTGCTAAGGCGCAACGTCGTGCACGTTTGTAGTCGGATCGTCAAAGTCGTCTCCACCAAATCGATAGTTACCATCTCATCGAAAGATCGGGACACCCCGCCTCTATCAAGTGGTATCAGTTTTCAGGTTGCTCGGTGAGATTTTACAGTTTTTCATAGTTTAGATCGCATCTGTCATTCATACCTACAGTCCATGAAAAAGCCACAAAAAAAAGTTAGATCTGTTCATCCTTTATCCAAGCCAGTCTGAGCCTTTGCAATTTTCTATTCATTGCTTGCATAGTTGAATTATCGGTTGCATTGTCGTGTCAGTTGCTGGTCTTAGTGTCTAGTTCCTTTAGAGTTTCGAGTTCTGTTCACATTAGTCACGCCGCCGCTGCATCATTATCCCTTCCGTCGTCCACCATCCCATCTATTAATTTCCACCACGTGCTACGCACTGTTCATTGTCATAATCATAGTTGAGGTCATTCACATCTTCGCCTAATCCAATCTGCATCTTATCTAGTTTGTCTTGGAAAGAGGGGAAAAAAAGAGAGAGAAAAAAAAAGAAAAAAAGGAAAGAAAAAAAAGAAAAAGAGAGAGAAGAAAAAGAAAAAAAAGTGTGAGAAAAAAAAGGAGAGAAAAAAAATCGAATCTATCTAGAATCAATCTCGTACCTGAATTCGGATTGGAATCTATTTTGCGCACTGTTCAGTAAACCAGGTGTATCTTCCTCATACGAAGTCCGTTTTGGCTCCGTGAGTACTCAAATTGAAGCTAGAGACGAGCCGCATCTAAATAGTTACAGAAGCTAGTTCAATATTTGACACCTCAAAATCGGCTTCTAAATAGGTCTTTTTGCCCTCTGAAGTTCGTGAACACAGCTTGTTCCAATTTTTCAGGCCAGTTTTAGAATTCTTTGACTCCTCATATCAACTCGGAATTGAGTGATTCTTTTTGCATTGGAAAGCATGAGTTAGTAGCATTCTTTGAGAGAATTTATCAGAAAATTGTCTCAAACTTTTCAAGAGGAAAGTTGGAGAGAGAGTTGTTGTATATCCTGCTTGGCAGTTGTTTTTCATCATTATCTTCACTGCCGTTGTGATATTCACTTATATCTTGCTGTCAAGAGCTACTTAGTATCCTTCATTGATGCTAGTTGTGCTACGCCGTGACCTCGTTAGTGTTCTAGGCTCGCGTCTCTAGTACGGTCTAGCCTAGGACCAGCACAGACCGTCGTTGAGCGTTTATTCAACATTGCATCTTTGAATTGATTATTGCTAATCTTTTGCTACCATATATAGCCAACCCAGCTCCACATATTTTGGGGAGGATTAAACCGTGATATTCAAGAGATACTAATTCATGAAGAGTGTTATCCTATGGACCATTTGTTTCATCTTGCTTGCAAAGCTGAACAGGAAATAAAACGACGTGTTGGCCACGAGGAGAACAAGCGCACGGTGCACATTCCAAGAGTTGATATGATTGTTCCTTCAACTACTAAGCATACTTTTACAACCACATCCGTTGTTGTCAGGACTACATCACCTCCACCATGTGACACATCGCCCCCGAGAGTGGCTACATCATCTGAGTTGATCATAAGAGGTAATGACAAAGGTACTGATCTTCCATCTCTACATGAGAATGATGAATGCCTTGTCAATTTGAATGCACCATCTGATGAGCTACCCACTACTTTGATCACACCACCTATTTTAGAGGACTACGTTGATAATTTGGCTTTGCCATGTGATCAAACAACTGAAATACCAACAATTTTGAGTGCACCCATTGAATTAACTATTGATGCAAAAGAACCAATGTTTAATCATTTTGATATGACCTCTAATCTTGGTGATGATTCTGTGTTGAATGACTTATTGCATGTTTGCGTATTTAAGCATGTTGTAGCATGTAAATTTGATGCAAGTAAGGTTTATTCACCAATGTTGGGATGATTTAATGATGAACATTGTCAATCTTTTGAAATGAATAAGAGCTTCACTTATATGTGCAAACTGAGTTGCAATATTTTCATGCCTTCTACTTCTTATGCTAATTTTTTGGCTTTAGATTTTATGAACTATGCAAGTTACTCATCTATTCATGTGTCATATATGCAAAAATCAAGGGAAGTAAAAATGGATGACATATACATATACAACATGTACACCTTGTCTCTTTTGTTAGCCACATTTCAGATTAAGCAACGCCGAGGACGGCTTTATTTTCAAGAAGGGGAGGATGATGAGGACATGACTACCTTGGATATGACCAAAAATATTGCATATATGCATATTTGTCAGGTGATTTCTAGTGCAAACTATTCAATAATCTATTTATGTTATCCAGAACAAAAATACTTCACACACTTTTGTGTTTTGTCTAATTGCAGGTGCATGGGACATTTGTACAATCCACATATGAAGATAAGGAAGAAAGAGATGTTTATTTGCTGTCCAAAAAGTTCTCTCACGTCACTTTTGGCCCAAGAGAAGATAGAGTCCAAGTCTCTCACGTTCTGGATTCAGATTCGGACTGCACAGACATGCCTGACTCAAAACGCACACAAGTTTTTCATACATACTCCGAATTGGGTGATTCTTTTTTTGTTGGAAACTAGATTTCGTGCACTTTCCAACCCAATTGGAATCACCTTCAAATTCGTCCGGAGCGTTGAGTTGTGGACGAAACAATCTGATGCTGCAGCAGAATCCGAGTCAAACTACAAGTCCAAAGGTGTTACATCACCTCCACTTGGGCCCATTGGCCTTGTACGACCTAGATTTAGTTTTAGGCTGCCTTGGGACGTCCTCCCACCTCCTTGGCCGCCACCCCTTGCTCCTATATAAGTAGATCCATCTAGTAGCTTTTCCTGGGGATTTGTTTAGTTAAAAGTTAGCCATTGCAACTTCGTGTACTTCGTTTGTGTCCAACGACCAGACCAAGACCGCTTACGGATCCCCGCCTTTATCAATACTTCATATATACTCGCAATATTCAGATTGCTTTTATCATATTCTTGCTTGTTCTTCGATTGCTTGCAGGAATAGACCTTCGTGGTCAGGTTGATTGTGCTCCAGCGTGGTCAATAACCTCTCGGAGTTGGTTTAGCGATTGCTAAGGCGCAACGTCGTGCACGTTTGTAGTCGGATCGTCAAAGTCGTCTCCACCAAATCGATAGTTACCATCTCATCGAAAGATCGGGACACCCCGCCTCTATCAAGTGGTATCAGTTTTCAGGTTGCTCGGTGAGATTTTACAGTTTTTCATAGTTTAGATCGCATCTGTCATTCATACCTACAGTCCATGAAAAAGCCACAAAAAAAAGTTAGATCTGTTCATCCTTTATCCAAGCCAGTCTGAGCCTTTGCAATTTTCTATTCATTGCTTGCATAGTTGAATTATCGGTTGCATTGTCGTGTCAGTTGCTGGTCTTAGTGTCTAGTTCCTTTAGAGTTTCGAGTTCTGTTCACATTAGTCACGCCGCCGCTGCATCATTATCCCTTCCGTCGTCCACAATCCCATCTATTAATTTCCACCACGTGCTACGCACTGTTCATTGTCATAATCATAGTTGAGGTCATTCACATCTTCGCCTAATCCAATCTGCATCTTATCTAGTTTGTCTTGGAAAGAGGGAAAAAAAGAGAGAGAAAAATAAAGAAAAAAAGGAAAGAAAAAAAAAGAAAAAGAGAGAGAAGAAAAAGAAAAAAAAGTGTGAGAAAAAAAAGGAGAGAAAAAAATCGAATCTATCTAGAATCAATCTCGTACCTGAATTCGGATTGGAATCTATTTTGCGCACTGTTCAGTAAAACAGGTGTATCTTCCTCATACGAAGTCCGTTTTGGCTCCGTGAGTACTCAAATTGAAGCTAGAGACGAGCCGCATCTAAATAGTTGCAGAATCAAGTTCAATATTTGACACCTGAAAATCGGCTTCTAAATAGGTCTTTTTGCCCTCTGAAGTTCGTGAACACATCTTGTTCCAATTTTTCAGGCCAGTTTTAGAATTCTTTGACTCCTCATATCAACTCGGAATTGAGTGATTCTTTTTGCATTGGAAAGCTTGAGTTAGTAGCATTCTTTGAAAGAATTTATCAGAAAATTGTCTCAAACTTTTCAAGAGGAAAGTTGGAGAGAGAGTTGTTGTATATCCTGCTTGGCAGTTGTTTTTCATCATTATCTTCACTGCCGTTGTGATCTTCACTTATATCTTGCTGTCAAGAGCTACTTAGTATCCTTCATTGATGCTAGTTGTGCTACGCCGTGACCTCATTAGTGTTCTAGGCTCGCGTCTCTAGTCCGGTCTAGCCTAGGACCAGCACAGTACCGTCGTTGAGCGTTTATTCAACATTGCATCTTTGAATTGATTATTGCTAATTTTTTTGCTACCATATATAGCCAACCCAGCTCCACATATTTCTACACCGTGTATACGTACGCTCCCCTGGCAATCGCTTTACTCAATATTCGGAGTTACTTGACACCGCTGGTTGCCGATCACCGCCTGCTGCATGGTAAGAACTTGTAAGACATTGATATTTGCTTTACTGTGAGCGTTTTACCACCACATCCTAGTAGTTATAGGAACATTATTTTTGGGTTTTGTTTCTTGTTCTACTAATCATGACAGGATCCAGAGTCAATTCATGGGCTTTGTCGATCGCGGGAGACGTGCCACCACCTTTGCAAATACCACAACCGTCACGAGAGGTGCACAAACATCCAAATGCACATGATCAGGTTAATGTATCTATACCACCATTTAATGGCCGTTTTAAACCTGCTTTATATATTGAATGGGAGTTCGACATAAACAATATATTTGCTTCCCATAATTTCAATGAACATAAAAAGGTTAAGGTTGCGGTTGGTTCTTTCACTGGTTATGCTTTGGTTTGGTGGAGTGAATATTGTCGGTTACACCCTGATTATATACCTACTACTTGGGATGATTTGAAACTTGCCATGCGACATACTTTCGTCCCTGCTTATTATACTCGTGACATGATTAAGAAGTTGCAACACTTAAAACAAGGTAGTGAAACTGTAACAAAATATTATGATGATTTACAAACTACCTTGTTGCATTCCTCTTTAGAAGAAAGTGAAGATGATTTTATGGATAGATTTTGGGGAGGATTAAACCGTGATATTCAAGAGATACTAATTCATGAAGAGTGTTATCCTATGGACCATTTGTTTCATCTTGCTTGCAAAGCTGAACAGGAAATAAAACGACGTGTTGGCCACGAGGAGAACAAGCGCACGGTGCACATTCCAAGAGTTGATATGATTGTTCCTTCAACTACTAGGCATACTATGACAACCACATTCGTTGTTGTCAGGACTACATCACCTCCACCATGTGACACATCGCCTCCGAGAGTGGCTACATCATCTGAGTTGATCATAAGAGGTAATGACAAAGGTACTGATCTTCCATCTCTACATGAGAATGATGAATGCCTTGTCAATTTGAATGCACCATCTGATGAGCTACCCACTACTTTGATCACACCACCTATTTTAGAGGACTACGTTGATAATTTGACTTTGCCATGTGATCAAACAACTGAAATACCAACAATTTTGAGTGCACCCATTGAATTAACAATTGATGCAAAAGAACCAATGTTTAATCATTTTGATATGACCTCTAATCTTGGTGATGATTCTGTGTTGAATGACTTATTGCATGTTTGCTTATTTAAGCATGTTGTAGCATCTAAATTTGATGCAAGTAAGGTTTATTCACCAATATTGGGATGGTTTAATGATGAACATTGTCAATCTTTTGAAATGAATAAGAGCTTCACTTATATGTGCAAACTGAGTTGCAATATTTTCATGCCTTCTACTTCTTGTGCTAATTTTTTGGCTTTAGATTTTATGAACTATGCAAGTTACTCATCTATTCATGTGTCATATATGCAAAAATCAAGGGAAGTAAAAATGGATGACATATGCATATACAACATGTACACCTTGTCTCTTTTGTTAGCCACATTTCAGATTAAGCAACGCCGAGGACGGCTTTATTTTCAAGAAGGGGAGGATGATGAGGACATGACTACCTTGGATATGACCAAAAATATTGCATATATGCATATTTGTCAGGTGATTTCTAGTGCAAACTATTCAATAATCTATTTATGTTATCCAGAACAAAAATACTTCACAACTTTTGTGTTTTGTCTAATTGCAGGTGTATGGGACATTTGTACAATCCACATATGAAGATAAGGAAGAAAGAGATGTTTATTTGCTGTCCAAAAAGTTCTCTCACGTCACTTTTGGCCCAAGAGAAGATAGAGTCCAAGTCTCTCACGTTCTGGATTCAGATTCGGACTGCACAGACATACCTGACTCAAAACGCACACAAGTTTTTCATACGGACTCCGAATTGGGTGATTCTTTTTTTGTTGGAAACTAGATTTCGTGCACTTTCCAACCCAATTGGAATCACCTTCAAATTCGTCCGGAGCGTTGAGTTGTGGACGAAACAATCTGATGCTGCAGCAGAATCCGAGTCAAACTACAAGTCCAAAGGTGTTACATCACCTCCACTTAGGCCCATTGGCCTTGTACGACCTAGATTTAGTTTTAGGCTGCCTTGGGACGTCCTCCCACCTCCTTGGCCGCCACCCCTTGCTCCTATATAAGTAGATCCATCTAGTAGCTTTTCCTTGGGATTTGTTTAGTTAAAAGTTAGCCATTGCAACTTCGTGTACTTCGTTTGTGTCCAACGACCAGACCAAGACCGCTTACGGATCCCCGCCTTTATCAATACTTCATATATACTCGCAATATTCAGATTGCTTTTATCATATTCTTGCTTGTTCTTCGATTGCTTGCAGGAATAGACCTTCGTGGTCAGGTTGATTGTGCTCCAGCGTGGTCAATAACCTCTCGGAGTTGGTTTAGCGATTGCTAAGGCGCAACGTCGTGCACGTTTGTAGTCGGATCGTCAAAGTCGTCTCCACCAAATCGATAGTTACCATCTCATCGAAAGATCGGGACACCCCGCCTCTATCAATTTTGGTTGATCCTAGAAATTTCACGCAACTCAAGGACCCTTGGAGAGAGTTGGGCATTTTGTTATTTTCATATTTGAGTTGTCTCAAATTTTGAAAATAGGATCTTTTGATTTTATTTATTTTATCTTCAATTATTTCTGTTACAAAAATATGAGAGAGGGAATAAAATGACTTTCCCAAAATAAAGAAATATTGAGGATTTAATAAAAAAAATAAAATAAGATTTATTTTGGTTTTATTTGTTATTTTATTTGAATTTAGGAAAAATGCGCGTTTTTCAAAATTGCATTTAGGCCCAAAATAAATGTTCATCCTGTGCGGATTGATTTTAGAAGCCGGGGAAAATTTATTTCGGGATTTTTGGAGTCCGATTAGTATTACTTTTCTTTTTTTTCTAAGCGTAACTATTTATAAAAAACGCAACCGACCTAACGGGCCGTGTCCGACCCGGACACTAGGCCCGTCCGGCTTTGTAAGCCGGGGAGCCCAGCCCGGGACCTCCCAAACCCTAGCGCCCCAGCCCCGCCGCCCTAGCGCCGCCGCCCCGCCGCCGCCCGCCGGATCCGTCGCCGGAGGTAGACCTCGCCGCCGCAGGTTTTTCCCGAAAAACCGTTCGGTTTTTCCGACGGTTTTGTTCATTTTTTCAGTTTTTTTAAATAGATCGGTTTTTCCAGTTTATTTAAGTAGCGAGCGTTCGTCCGTTCGTTCTTTTTAACGACCGTTCGTCGTTTTTCTTTTTCTCGGATTAAATCCGCGTTTTTCAGATCGCGATTTCTGATCCGATTTTCGTTTTAGTCTAACTTTTCGCTCGTTTATCGGAATCAGGCGATTCAAGCGCCTGAAGTTTCATCTCGAAACCCTCTTTCCATTTAACCAACTCAAACAAGTTTTTGTCACTGTAAAAATTGCCCTAGATCCAGAATAGTAAACGAAGCTTGTTTCTTTTGCCGTTTGTCTTTCGTTGCTTCGTTTGATTTGATTCTTTTTGCCAACCGGAGTTCTTAAGTTGAACTTTCTGGTTAGATCTCTTATTTGAGTTTTACCTGTGCATTAGTTGAGTACTTACTGTATGCTTGTTTGTTTGCGATAGAGTACCCGGAGTGCGCCGCTTGCAACTTCGAATCGCTAGGTTTCCCGGATCACCAGCAAGGCAAGTAACACTTTGATCATGTTTTCCCACTACCCAGTTTTATTGCATTAGATCAATACTCACACATTGCATGATTAGGATCTAATTAAATTGTGGGTTTGGGAAGTAGTTGAGGTAGTACCTATTACCTGTTTATTATCAAACCTTTGGGAGTTACTTCTACGTTTGCTTATTATGCCATGCTATGCTAGTAGACGTGGATTGGGTGAGTGTATCCATGACAGAAGTGAGATTGTTAATTAATGGTTTATTTAAGGTGGCAACTTAAACACACATCTGGGTGGATTGAGGTACCTGGGTATTCCAGGATTGCATGTTTTCTTTATGGACCGCCACCCAGGCTCAAAGGGATCATGCGATTATTCATGCTAGAAACTTCCGTGTGCAGCCACAAGCTATTATGGGCTCTAGCATAGTTGATTAAGTTGTGCGAACTCTTACAGTGGTAGACTAGCAGATGTAGGGGAAAGTAGGTGTAATGGTCTACCCGATCATAAGGTGCTAGCGCTTCTGAAAGACTATGTCTCGGTCATCCGTCTTCTCAAACACCATGCAGTGCGAGAAACCAAATGGAGGCGATCGAGTCTTGTGGGGAAAAGTGTGCAAACCTCTGCAGAGTGTATAAACGAATCATGATTAGCCGTGTCCCCGGTTATGGACATCTTGAGTATCTAGTACCTGGATTATCATGTGAATCTCAACATGTTACTCTAAAATTTAATTTGTTGGGTTTTGTTTAATGATGATGCTTAATTGGGATTGAGAATGCTGTCAACCATTCTCAATGTTTAACAACTACCATGATAGTTAAATAAAATTTATTCCTTTGTAGTACGGAAAAATTGGCTTTACGCAAAACTGTAACCATAGAGCTTTCCACCAGCCGAATATGCATATAGAATAGATGTTTCATTCCATTACTCTCTATGTGTTACTTTGCCAGCATATTCCATGTGCTGACCCGTTTCGGGCTGCAACATTCATGTTGCAGACTTTTCAGACGATGATTAAGGAGTTTTTAGGTCATGGTTCTATACTCAGTGATGCCGTTGGAGTTAATGGACTCACTTATCTTCCAAGCCTTCTGCTGTTATCGTTATTAGATGGCCTTAAGCCATATTTATTGTAATAGGTTCTCTTTTGAGACACTCGATGTAATAAGTGTGTGATTGCTACTCTGTTATAAATCCTTCAAGTACTGTGTGGTGTCAGCATTACTGATCCTGGGATGACACCTGAGCACAGAGATTGGACCGTTTGAGGTCTAGTCGCTACAACAAGACGTTCGAAACAAAGCTTGATAACAAGTTTAATGAATTGCTCGCGCGTCTTCCACCACCACCACCGGCTGCCCCTAACGCAACTATCCAACAACAACAACAACAACAACAACAACAACAACAACAACAACAACAACAACAACAACAACAACAACAACAACAACAACAACAACAACAACGTCGCTTTCCAAATCAAGTGGGACGAGCACAGCGCGTTCCCATTGACCCTGGGAAAAATTCTGGTGCCGCTATTGATGCTTCTGTTGCTCCTGCTGCTACTGCAGAGGTAGAGGACCATTACAAGGATGAGGTTGATCAAAATCAGAACTACGTGCAACCACCAGCACCACCACCACCAGGTCGTCCTCAGGTATATCATTGCAACGGTAGGGCTGCACCACCATATGATGTACGAGATCATGACCATCTTCCTAAACTGAAATTGAATATTCCACCATTTGAGGGTAGATATGTTCCTGATATATATCTTACTTGGGAGTTAGAAACTGAAAAACGTTTTACATGTTTACAATATCCTGAGGAGAGACGTGTTCCTCCTGCTGTTTGTGCTTTCACTAGCTTCACATGTGTTTGGTGGTCTGAACATTGTAGATTATATCCTATTCCAACTACTTGGGCTGCTTTGAAAACTGTTATGCGTACTTGTTGGGTTCCACCATATTATCAACATGAATTACTTCAAAAATTGCAGCGTTTAAGACAAGGAAAAAGTTCTATAGAAGAATATTATCAGGAATTACAAACTGTGATGAGGACATCAATACCATTGATACACCCACAGCCCCTACTGTTACATATACTGGACCAATTACTAGAGCTCGCGCACGCCAATTCAATTTCCAGGTACTTTCGTTTCTTGGTAATGATTCTAATGTTCATGAGATTATGATGCTGCCTAAATTGGATACATTTGTTTTGCTTACAAATGAAGGGCCTAGCTTGGAGAAGGATGAACATTGAGCAAGAACACACATGGAGTTGATGGCATGCGCAAGGGGATCAAGAACAGAGTTACTTGTGATGGTTTCAGGACTTTGAAGCCGCCATAAGGAGTACATGAAGCCTTGGACGAAATATACAAGATGCCACTTCATAATATTCGTCCATAGGCTATTCTAGGTGCTGCGTCACCTTATTAATGGGCCAGGCCCATGTAATTTCGAAATACTTAAGTATAGGCTATTTTTAGAGTCCGTATGTGTGGGGAAACAAGAGTTAGGGTTGGTTTCGGACCCCACCCTCAACGGCCACGAAATTCCCCCCTCTTCCTCCATATATACAGCCCTTAGGGCGTCGTTTAGACTTTGGGTTTTGTTTAGATTAAAAGTTCGCCATAGCTGCAACTTCGCGTACTTCGTTTGTGTCCAACGACCAGACCAAGACGTCACAGAACCCCACCTTGATCAATAAAGCTTTCATCTTATATTCGCAATATCCAGATTGCAATCTCAGTTTTTTTGCTTGTTCTTCGTTTGCTCGCAGGAAACAGACCCTCGTGGTCAGGTTGATCGTGCTCCGGCGTGGTCAATAACCCTCGGAAGTTGGTTTAGCGATTGCTAAGGCACGACGTCTCGCACGTTTGTAGTCGGATCGTCAAGGTCGACTCCCACAGAAAACGATAGCCACCATCTCATCGAAACATCGGGACACCTTAGCCTCTATCAAACTGGCATGATTAGATGTGGTATTGTTGAGGAGAATGAAGCTATGCTTGCATGTTTTATGGGTGGATTAAATAGAGAGATTCAGACCATTCTAGAGTATAAGGAGTATACTAATATCACTCGTTTATTCCATCTTGCTTGTAAAGCTGAACGTGAAGTGCAGGATCGACAAGCATTGGCGCGAACTAACTTTTCTTTAGGTCGATCTTCATCATGGACACCATGTGCATCCTCTACTTCCACTACACCAGCACCTCCATCAGGTGCCACCTCCAGCCGTGATACAAGAAAGCAGGCACAACCACCACTATCTGCCAAGAGTACACCTCCCGGGCCAGCGCAGAGCTCTTCTTTTTCCATGGCATCAACAGGGCACACAAGTGATATTATTTGTCGTCGTTGTAAGGGAAGAGGACATTTTGCGAGAGAATGCAAATCTCAACGTGTGATGATTGCTACTGAGGATGGTGGGTATGAGTCCGCTAGTGACTATGATGAGGAGACTTTGGCTCTTATTACACATGAAGAACACAGTGGAGATGATTCTGATTATGAGGCGCAATACATGGCTGCTGAAGATGCTGACAGGTATGAATGTTTAGTTGCTAAACGTGTTTTGAGTGTGCAGGTTACACAAGCTGAGCAAAATCAGAGGCATAATGTGTTCCATACAAAGGGAATTGTGAAGGAATGTTCTGTTCGCGTCATCATAGATGGAGGGAGCTGCAACAACTTGGCTAGCATGGAGATGGTGGAGAAGTTGTCTCTCACCACAAGACCACATCCACATCCACACCCTTACTAGATCCAATGGTTCAACAACAGTGGCAAGGTTAAGGTAACACATACTGTTCGTGTGCATTTTAGTATCTCTACATATGCTGATTATGTTGATTGTGAGGTGGTACCTATGCAAGCATGTTCCTTATTACTTGGTAGACCATGGCAATTTGATAAAAATTCTGTACACCATGGTAGAAACAATCAGTATACTCTTGTTCATAAGGATAAAATTATTACTTTGCTTCCTATGACTCCTAGTTCTATTTTGAAAGATGATATTAATAGAGCTAATAAAGCAAAACAGGAGAAAAATAAGAGTGAAAATCAGATTGTGGGAAAAGAATTTGAGCAACAAATGAAGCCTAATAATAAACCATCTAGTGTTGCTTCTGAAATTAAATTGAAAAGTGCATGTTTACTTGCCACCAAATCTGATATTGATGATCTAGATTTTAGCAAATCTGTTTGCTATGCTTTTGTGTGCAAAGAGGCGTTATTTTCATTCGAGGACATGCCTTCCTCTTTGCCTCCTGCTGTCATTAACATTTTGCAGGAGTTCGCTGACGTCTTTCCACAAGACGTGCCACCGGGATTACCACCTATTCGAGGGATTGAACATCAAATTGACTTAATTCCCGGTGCATCATTACCCAACCGTGCGCCATACCGTACCAATCCAGAGGAGACGAAGGAGATTATGCGTCAAGTACAGGAGCTGCTCGACAAAGGTTATATACGTGAATCCCTTAGTCCTAGTGTTGTTCCTATCATTTTAGTGCCGAAAAAGGATGGTACGTCACGTATGTGTGTTGATTGTAGAGGCATTAATAATATTACTATTCATTATTTACCGTCATCCTATTCCTAGGCTAGACGACATGCTTGATGAATTGAGTGGCTCTACAATATTCTCCAAAGTTGATTTGCGTAGTGGATACCATCAAATTCGTATGAAATTGGGAGATGATTGGAAAACGGCATTTAACACTAAGTTTGGTTTATATGAGTGGTTAGTCATGCCTTTTGGGTTAACTAATGCACCTAGTACTTTCATGAGACTAATGAATGAAGTTTTACGTGCTTTCATTGGATGATTTGTGGTAGTCTATTTTGATGATATACTGATTTATAGCAAATCTTTGGAGGAACATTTGGAACATTTACGTGTTGTTTTTGTTTGATGCAGGGTAGAACCCTATGGCCCGATCTTTCACGATAGGAGCGGAATCCCGCGAAGAACACGAAGAACACGAGGAGGAAACACGAGGGGAAATCACAAAGGGGCACAAAGAGGAACACTCAAACCAACAAGATAGTCACACATGTGCTAGACCCTCGAATACATAGAACGATACACGAATCCACGGTCAATTAAGGACGATACAAAAGGGTAGCCAGTTCTTCTCCGAGAGGAGGTCTTGTATCCACAAGGGGATCTTCCCATAGAGGGGTCTTGAATCCAAAGGGGATCTTCTCCGTAGAGGGGCCGCGGTCTCTCTCGTGGAGTAGATCCGATATGGATGAGCAATGCTCTATCTCTCAAATGAGCTAAACCAATGCTAACCCTAGAAAGTTGAACGGGATAGAGTATTTGTAGTCTAGGTAACGAAAGGGTACACGGGCCTTGGCCCAAGTGACTACGCGCAGGCAGGGCCGGTAGTACCGGTCAAGGGGGCGGTTGTTCCGCTGGAAGCTCATGCAGGGCGGAAGTACCGGTCCTGGAAGGCGGTAGTTCCGCTGGGAGGTCTGGCGCTGGCTTGCGGAGATGGACGTTGAAGGGGCCAGCGGTTGTACCGGTTGTCGGGGCGGCGGTACCGGTCTTTTGGTAGTTACCGGTACATCTGGTGTAGTGCCGGCCTTGCACCGCTCGATCACAGAAGGTAGACCGGTTGTTGGGCGGTAGTCGGCCGGTTGTTCCGCGTGGGCGGTGGTCGGGCGGTTGTTCCGGTCCTTCAGGGCTGGGCAGAATGTCTCCATGCCCTTGATGTCCATCTTGCACCGTTCCATCTCCTTGGTTGCTTACATGGTACCTAAGCACACAAAGCAACTCCGATTGAGGTAGTAGCCATGTCTCACGTGGGTCAAAGGGAAGTTCAACAAGAAGAGAGTTAACCTCGTTCTCGATGGCTCTCGCACGGGCTCTTGTCATGGGTCCAAGTGGTGTCGTGAGAGATGTAGGTAGGTCCATGGGGATGGCCTTGGGATGCTCCGCATCATCTCCCCTCCCTTGTGGAAGATCCATCCTCGGATCAAATCTTCATCACCATGGAAGGGAGAGAGATCTTTGACGTTGAAAATGTCGCTCACGCTGTACTTGTCGCGCGGGAGGTCGATCTTGTAAGCGTTGTCGTTGTAGCGTGCAAGCACCTTGAAGGGTCCATCCGCTCGTGGTCGAAGCTTGGACTTGTGTTCTTGTAGAAAGCAGTCCTTGCAAAGGTGTAGCCACACGAGATCACCAGTGTTGAAGACCATAGGTTGCTTGTTGACGTTGAGCTTGGTCGCAAGGCGTTGTACTAGGCGCTCGATGGTGTTTCTTGTATCTTCATGCACCTTCTTGATATGGGTCGCTCGTGCACTTGCGTCCAAGTTGATTCGCTCTTGGAGTGATAGAGGTAGAATGTCCAATGGTGACAAAGGGTTGAATCCGTAGACGACCTCGAAAGGGGACTTGCCGGTTGTTGAGTGTCTTGCTCGGTTGTAGGCGAACTCGGCGATGGGTAGACACTCCTCCCACTCCTTGATGTTCTTCTTGATGAGTACTCAAAGTAGAGTGGAGAGTGTGCGGTTTGTCACCTCCATTTGGCCATCGGTTTGAGGATGGTATGCCGTGGAGAAGAGTAGCTTGATTCTGATCTTGGCGCATAGGGTCTTCCAAAAGTAGCTAAGGAACTTGACGTCGCGGTCTAAGACGATAGTCTTTGGCACACCATGCAGACGCAATATTTCCCTACAAAAGAGATTAGCCACATGTGAAGCATCGTCTATCTTGTTACAAGGAATAAAGTGTGCCATTTTCGAGAAACGGTCCACAACGACAAATATGGAATCTTTCCCATTGCGAGTCCGAGGCAAACCAAGTACGAAGTCCATGCTAATGTCTTCCCAAGGTTGGTATGGAATTGGTAAAGGCATATAGAGACCATGAGATTGAGCTTTGGACTTAGCTTTGTGACATGTAGAACACCGGTTGGTGAAGCGATTGACGTCCCGAAACATTTTTGGCCAAAAGTAGCTCTTTGAGAGCATGGCGAATGTCTTGTCGCATCCGAAGTGTCCCATTAAGCCGCCTCCATGAGATTCCTGCAAAAGCAACAAATGAAGCGAGGACTCGGGAATGCAAAGTTTGTTAGCTCTCATAAGGTAGCCATCTTTGATGTAATAGCGTTCCCAAAATGTATTCGACAAACACTTGGCATATGGAATGGCAAAAGTCGAATCATGCTCATATAAGTCTTTGATATGCTCGAAGCCAATGACATCTAACTCAAGTTGCGTGACAAGCATGCAAATGCGGGAAAGTGCATCCGCCACAACGTTTTCTTTACCCTTAATGTACTTGATGACATAAGGAAAAGACTCAATAAATTCACTCCATTTAGCATGACGCTTGTTCAACTTAGTCTGTCCCTTAAGATATTTGAGAGTCTCATGATCGGTATGAATGATAAACTCATGGGGACGAAGGTAGTGTTCCCATCCATGCAAAACGCGGACTAAAGCATATAGCTCTTTGTCATAGATGGGGTAATTGAGTTGCGCTCCGGAAAGTTTCTCACTAAAGTAAGCTACGGGGCGCTTCTCTTGCGTTAACACACCTCCTATACCGTTACCACTAGCATCGCAATGAATTTCAAAGGGTTTGTCGAAGTTGGGTAAAGCAAGCACGGGAGCATGAGTAAGCAAATTCTTAAGCTCATTGAATGCGGTATCTTGGGATGGTCCCCAAACAAAAGGCGCATTCTTCTTGCTCAAAGCATGCAAAGGCGAAGCAATGGTGCTAAAATCCTTAACAAAACGACGATAGAAGCCCGCAAGGCCAAGGAAACTACGCACTTGATGCAAGTTGGTTGGTTGCGGCCATGTCTTAATAGCATTGATCTTGGACTCATCTACATGAACACCCTTAGAAGAGACAACAAATCCTAAGAAAATGTGCTTATCAACAACAAAAAGGCATTTCTCCATATTAGCATAGAGACGCTCTTTCCTAAGAGTTTGCAAAATGGTGCGGACATGGGTGACATGCTCTTGTATAGATTTGCTAAAGACAAGAATGTCATCGAAGTAAACCACAACAAATATACCAATGTAAGGGCGAAAGACATGATTCATAAGGCGCATAAAAGTGCTCGGTGCTTCCGAGAGACCCATAGGTATGACTAACCACTCATACAAACCAAACTTGGTTTTGAAGGCGGTTTTCCATTCATCGCCCTCTTGTATGCGGATTTGATAGTAACCACTCTTAAGATCAATTTTGGAAAATATAGTGGCACCGCTAAGCTCATCGAGCATATCATCTAGGCATGGAATGGGATATCTATAACGAACGGTGATAGCATTGATAGGTCTACAATCGAAGCACATGCGAAAACTACCGTCATGCTTTGGCACAAGAATGACCGGTACGGCACAAGGGCTCAAACTTACACGCACATGTCCATGGTCTATGAGATGTTTTACTTGCCTTTGAATTTCTTTGGTTTCTTCGGGGTTGACGCGGTAGGGAGCTTTGTTCGGAAGCGGTGCTCCGGGTATGAGGTTGATTCGGTGCTCAATGCCTCGGAGAGGGGGTAGTCCCGGAGGTAGCTCATCGGGAAAAACATCTTGAAATTCCTGCAAAAGAGAAGACAACACTAGAGCAAGAGTGTGAGAGGTGTTAGTTTGTGGTGCATTGTCCTTGCACACGAGGACGTAGTGTAGGACACGAGATGGGTTCTCACACACTTCTCTCATCTCACGTTTGGTTACAAATAGAACGAAGTTCTTGTTTTCGCTCATCATGGAGGCACTCAATTTGGGCTTGTGGCGCTCACTCTCTTTTTGGTGGCTCACTCTCTCACCATTCTCTCCATGATGCGTGGTATGTTTGTCGGCGAGCACTTGACTTGGCGACATTGGATGGAGGACGTACTCCTTGCCCTTCATCTTGAAAATGTAGTGGTTCCTTCGACCGTTGTGGACGACTCCTCTATCGAATTGCCATGGCCGTCCAAGGAGAAGATGACAAACGGTCATTGGAACAACGTCACACTCCAAGGTGTCTTCGTATGCACCGATCTTGAAGGAGACTTGTACTCGGTGCTCGACTTGGATGGTGCCGGAGTCACTAAGCCATTGCACTTTGTAAGGATGTGGATGCTTCGCCTTGGGCAATTGGAGCTTGGAGCAAAGTTCTTCACTTGCGAGATTGTGACAACTCCCTCCATCGATGATGACCTTGACAGATCGTCCATTGATGCCGGCCTTGGTGTGGAATATGTGGCATCGTTGGTCTTCTTCTTGATGATGTTGGAGAGTCAAGACTTTGGAGACAACAAGTGCGGGACTCGAGTCTTCATCACAAAAGACTTGTTCTTCTTCATTGTTCACTTGGCGGTGCATGGCGACCTGCTCAAGTGCTTCCATTTCACCTTCACTCATGGAGTCATAAGTGCCATCGTCGTTGAAGACCATGGTCCGCTTGTTGGTGCAGTCGTAGGACTTGTGGCCTCAGCCTCCGCAAGTGAAACACTTGAAGGAACTTGTCTTGACGGTCTCATCGGCTGGGGTTGATGATGATGAAGCTCTCGGCTTGAAGTTGCTCGTAGGAGGATGACTTGTAGTTGACGAAGCTTTCTTGGAATTCAGCTTGTCGGTGTTGGAAGTAGACGTTCTTGTAGGCGGTGTTGGAGTCGTTGAGGCTTGGTTATTGGAGAAACCGTAGGACTTGGATGAGAACTTGGCATACTTGAAGTCATCTTGCACTTGGCGTTCCGCTTTGGTAGCTTGGTGCACGAGCTCGATGAGAGTTGTGATGAGGACATGACTACCTTGGATATGACCAAAAATATTGCATATATGCATATTTGTCAGGTGATTTCTAGTGCAAACTATTCAATAATCTATTTATGTTATCCAGAACAAAAATACTTCACACACTTTTGTGTTTTGTCTAATTGCAGGTGTATGGGACATTTGTACAATCCACATATGAAGATAAGGAAGAAAGAGATGTTTATTTGCTGTCCAAAAAGTTCTCTCACGTCACTTTTGGCCCAAGAGAAGATAGAGTCCAAGTCTCTCACGTTCTGGATTCAGATTCGGACTACACAGACAGACCTGACTCAAAACGCACACAAGTTTTTCATACGGACTCCGAATTGGATGATTCTTTTTTTGTTGGAAACTAGATTTCGTGCACTTTCCAACCCAATTGGAATCACCTTCAAATTCGTCCGGAGCGTTGAGTTGTGGACGAAACAATCTGATGCTGCAGCAGAATCCGAGTCAAACTACAAGTCCAAAGGTGTTACATCACCTCCACTTGGGCCCATTGGCCTTGTACGACCTAGATTTAGTTTTAGGCTGCCTTGGGACGTCCTCCCACCTCCTTGGCCGCCACCCCTTGCTCCTATATAAGTAGATCCATCTAGTAGCTTTTCCTTGGGATTTGTTTAGTTAAAAGTTAGCCATTGCAACTTCGTGTACTTCGTTTGTGTCCAACGACCAGACCAAGACCGCTTCCGGATCCCCACCATTATCAATACCTCATATATATTTGCAATATTCAGATTGCTTTATCATATTCTTGCTCGTTCTTCGATTGCTTGCAGGAATAGACCTTCGTGGTCAGGCTGACCGTGCTTCCGGCGTCGTCAGTAACCTCAGGAGATTGGTTTAGCGATTGCTAAGGCGCAACGTCGTGCACGTTTGTAGTTGGATCGTCAAAGTCGTCTCCACCAAATCGATAGTTATCATCTCATCGAAAGATCGGGACCCTCGCCTCTATCAAGTGGTATCAGTTTTCAGGTTGCTCGGTGAGAATTTCCAGTTTTTCCTAGATTAGATTTATTTTCTTACCTATTGTCCAAGAAAAAGCCACAAAACAAAAGTTAGATCTATTCATCCTTTGTCCTAGCCAGACTGAGCCTTTGCAATTTTCTTTTCATTGTTTGCATTATTGAATTATCGGTTGCATCGCCGTGTCGAGTTGCTGGTCTTAGTGTCTAGTTCCTTTAGAGTTTCGAGTTCTGTTCACATTAGTCACGCAGCCGCTGCATCATTATCCCATCCGCTATCCACATTCCCATCCACCAATTTCCACCATGTGCTACGCACTGTTTATTGTCATAATCATAGTTGAGGTCACTCACATCTTCGCCTGATCGAATCTGCATCTTATCTAGTTTGTCTTGGAAAGAAAAAAAAAGAAGATAGA
>NC_041390.1:292559028-292592560 GCF_002162155.2 Triticum dicoccoides
AAGAAAAAAAGCGTGAGAAAAAAAAAGAGAGAAGAAAAAAAAATTGGATCTATCTAGAATCAATCTCGTACCTGAATTCGGATTGGAATCTGTTTTGCGCACTGTTCAGTAAAACAGGTGTATCTTCCTCATACGAAGACCGTTTTGGCTCCGTGAGTACTCAAATTGAAGATAGCGACGAGCCGCATCTAAATAGTTGCAGAAGCTTGTTCAATATTTGACACCTCAAAATCGGCTTCTAAATAGGTCTTTTTGCCCTCCGAAGTTCGTGAATACAGCTTGTTCCAATTTTTCAGGCCAGTTTTAGAATTCTTTGACTCCTCATATCAACTCGGAATTGAGTGATTCTTTTTGCATTAGAAAGCTTGAGTTAGTAGCATTCTTTGAAAGAATTTATCAGAAAATTGTCTCAAACTTTTCAAGAGGAAAGTTGGAGAGAGAGTTGTTGTATATCCTGCTTGGCAGTTGTTTTTCATCATTATCTTCACTGCCGTTGTGATCTTCACTTATATCTTGCTGTCAAGAGCTACTTAGTATCCTTCATTGATGCTAGTTGTGCTACGCCGTGACCTCATTAGTGTTCTAGGCTCGCGTCTCTAGTCCGGTCTAGCCTAGGACCAGCACAGTACCGTCGTTGAGCGTTTATTCAACATTGCATCTTTGAATTGATTATTGCTAATCTTTTGCTACCATATATAGCCAACCCAGCTCCACATATTTCTACACCGTGTATACGTATGCTCCCCTGGCAATCGCTTTACTCAATATTCGGAGTTACTTGACACCGCTGGTTGCCGATCACCGCCTGCTGCATGGTAAGAATTTGTAAGACATTGATATTTGCTTTACTGTGAGCGTTTTACCACCACATCCTAGTAGTTATAGGAACAATATTTTTGGGTTTTGTTTCTTGTTCTACTAATCATGACAGGATTCAGAGTCAATTCATGGGCTTTGTCGATCGCGGGAGACGTGCCACCACCTTTGCAAATACCACAACCGTCACGAGAGGTGCACAAACATCCAAATGCACATGATCAGGTTAATGTATCTATACCACCATTTAATGGCCGTTTTAAACTTGCTTTATATATTGAATGGGAGTTCGACATAAAAAATATATTTGCTTCCCATAATTTCAATGAACATAAAAAGGTTAAGGTTGCGGTTGGTTTTTTCACTGGTTATGCTTTGGTTTGGTGGAGTGAATATTGTCGGTTACACCCTGATTATATACCTACTACTTGGGATGATTTGAAACTTGCCATGCGACATACTTTCGTCCCTGCTTATTATACTCGTGACATGATTAAGAAGCTGCAACACTTAAAACAAGGTAGTGAAACTGTAACAAAATATTATGATGATTTACAAACTACCTTGTTGCATTCCTCTTTAGAAGAAAGTGAAGATGATTTTATGGATAGATTTTGGGGAGGATTAAACCGTGATATTCAAGAGATACTAATTCATGAAGAGTGTTATCCTATGGACCATTTGTTTCATCTTGCTTGCAAAGCTGAACAGGAAATAAAACGACACGTTGGCCACGAGGAGAACAAGCGCACGGTGCACATTCCAAGAGTTGATATGATTGTTCCTTCAACTACTAGGCATACTATGACAACCACATCCGTTGTTGTCAGGACTACATCACCTCCACCATGTGACACATCGCCCCCGAGAGTGGCTACATCATCTGAGTTGATCATAAGAGGTAATGACAAAGGTACCGATCTTCCATCTCTACATGAGAATGATGAATGCTTTGTCAATTTGAATGCACCATCTGATGAGCTACCCACTACTTTGATCGCACCACCTATTTTAGAGGACGACGTTGATAATTTGACTTTGCCATGTGATCAAACAACTGAAATACCAACAATTTTGAGTGCACCCATTGAATTAACTATTGATGCAAAAGAACCAATGTTTAATCATTTTGATATGACGTCTAATCTTGGTGATGATTCTGTGTTGAATGACTTATTGCATGTTTGCTTATTTAAGCATGTTGTAGCATGTAAATTTGACGCAAGTAAGGTTTATTCATCAATGTTGGGATGGTTTAATGATGAACATTGTCAATCTTTTGAAATGAATAAGAGCTTCACTTATATGTGCAAACTGAGTTGCAATATTTTCATGCCTTCTACTTCTTGTGCTAATTTTTTGGCTTTAGATTTTATGAACTATGCAAGTTACTCATCTATTCATGTGTCATATATGCAAAAATCAAGGGAAGTAAAAATGGATGACATATACATATACAACATGTACACCTTGTCTCTTTTGTTAGCCACATTTCAGATTAAGCAACGCCGAGGACGGCTTTATTTTCAAGAAGGGGAGGATTATGAGGACATGACTACCTTGGATATGACGAAAAATATTGCATATATGCATATTTGTCAGGTGATTTCTAGTGCAAACTATTCAATAATCTATTTATGTTATCCAGAACAAAAATACTTCACACACTTTTGTGTTTTGTCTAATTGCAGGTGCATGGGACATTTGTACAATCCACATATGAAGATAAGGAAGAAAGAGATGTTTATTTGCTGTCCAAAAAGTTCTCTCACGTCACTTTTGGCCCAAGAGAAGATAGAGTCCAAGTCTCTCACGTTCTGGATTCAGATTCGGACTACACAGACAGACCTGACTCAAAACGCACACAAGTTTTTCATACGGACTCCGAATTGGATGATTCTTTTTTTGTTGGAAACTAGATTTCGTGCACTTTCCAACCCAATTGGAATCACCTTCAAATTCGTCCGGAGCGTTGAGTTGTGGATGAAACAATCTGATGCTGCAGTAGAATCCGAGTCAAACTACAAGTCCAAAGGTGTTACATCACCTCCACTTGGGCCCATTGGCCTTGTACGACCTAGATTTAGTTTTAGGCTGCCTTGGGACGTCCTCCCACCTCCTTGGCCGCCACCCCTTGCTCTTCTATAAGTAGATCCATCTAGTAGTTTTTCCTTGGGATTTGTTTAGTTAAAAGTTAGCCATTGCAACTTCATGTACTTCGTTTGTGTCCAACGACCAGACCAAGACCACTTCCGGATCCCCACCATTATCAATACCTCATATATATTTGCAATATTCAGATTGCTTTATCATATTCTTGCTCGTTCTTCGATTGCTTGCAGGAATAGACCTTCGTGGTCAGGCTGACCGTGCTTCCGGCGTCGTCAGTAACCTCAGGAGATTGGTTTAGCGATTGCTAAGGCGCAACGTCGTGCACGTTTGTAGTCGGATCGTCAAAGTCGTCTCCACCAAATCGATAGTTATCATCTCATCGAAAGATCGGGACCCTCGCCTCTATCAAGTTGAGTATGGTTGGAAGTTGGCGATCTTCTTGATAGGGTGATTGAGTCCATTCAAGAAATGTGCCATAGTTTGCTCATCATCTTCCGTCACATTGGCTCTTATCATTGCAATCTCCATCTCCTTGTAGTAATCTTCAACGCTCTTTGTTCCTTGCTTGAGTTGTTGGAGTAGGTTGGCACGAAGCGTGCTCTCATGACATCCTTCATTTGTGCCCAAGTAGTGATGGGTGGATCACCTCTTGCCTCGCGACGCTCAATGACTTGTTCCCACCAAATGAGGACATAGTCTTGGAACTCAAGGGATGCCATCGTGATCTTCTTCTCTTCTTCATAATTGTGCAAACGGAAGATCTTGTCGACTTTCAATGCCCATGAAAGGTATTCTTCGGGATCGTTGCTTCCGTTGAACTTGGGCATGGTGAACTTGAGCTTGCGTTAGCGTTGCTCTTCATTGTGTTGGGGTCGGGGATGATGACGCCCATGTTGTAGATGATTGTTCAACTCATGGTGCACTTGTCGCGGAGGGTTGTCAACCTCGTGTTGCTCTTGTCGTGGAGTATTCCCGTTGTTGTCATGCTCTTGATGAACTTGATGAGCTTGTGGAGGAGCGCGTCGAGCTCGAGGAGGAATTTGACGATTCATGCGAGCTGGAAGTCGTCGTTCGAGAATTTCTTTGCGAAGTGCTTCCTCTTCTTCACGGGCTTGACGGCCTCGGTCGGCAACGGCTCGGCTCGCATCATGTAGAGCTTGTTGCGCCTGAAGTGCTTGAGCGTCACGGAGTTGTTGTTCTTTACGTTGAGCCTCAACATCTTGTGCATTTTGTTGTAGACGCGCGCGTTCTTCCTCTTCATGTTGGCGTTGTTGTTGCCGTTCTCGAGCTAGCGCAAAGGCTTCTTCGGCTTGACGTTGTCGGCGCTCTTGAGAGTCGGTGTCTCAAAGTGGATTGAGGTGTGCTTGACGGTCGGTGCGCGCGGCTCGACGAAGAGTGTTCGATGTCGGTGTACTTGAGCCGGAGAGGGTAAAGTCGGAATGGTGACTTGAACGGCTCCTTCTTGAAGTGGAGGAAGAGCGGTTGAGCAACAAAGCGCGAATCTCGTCCATCCTTGCGTCATTTTCTTGCTTGTGATCGTCAAGCTTGTTGTCAAAGTAGTCCGTTTGTACGTTGCTCGGAGAGTCGTAAGTCGGCGGCAAGGTTGTCGATGCCTTCACTCATAGCTTGTTGCTCTTGATGTAAAGCACGTTGTGCACCAAAGAGGTGACTCTTGGTGACGAAGGAGTTCATGTCGTCATCTTGCTCCATGAAGAGTGGGTTGGTAGAAGTACTTGGCCTATCCATCATTCCAAGACAAATGTGAGTGGTAGAAAGAGAAGAACGAATACCAAATGTACCTTGACCGAAGTTGAAAGTGGATCAAGGATCACTCCAATGTAGGACAAGGAAATAACACAATTGGTACGAGTTCTTGTCGGTTTCTCACACCTACACAAGTAAAAGCTTTTGGTGGAGCTTGGTTAGGATGGTGGCACAAAAATTTGATGTAATTGTAAGTGAGCTTCAATAATGTTGGAAAAGATTCGCAAGATGCAATGTAACAAGTAGACCAAGCATATAAGGTACACGGAAACACACGCGCAAAAAGATAAGTGGGTTGTGCAACCAAGGGTGAGCCAAAGTGTGGAATCCACAAAAAATGCTCTTGTTGCACAACATTAGACAGACGCTAGCACGATTGCACGATAGGCGGATACAAGAACTTGTGCACAACCTACTTAGCAAAAATGCAACGACTTCTATCCCAAATATTTTGTATGCAAGGTGTGGCTATGATACGATCCAAGATGATCGAGTATGACAATCTTAATGTTGTAGGATGCTATGGTTCTTTCTTAAAAGCTCTTTGCATATCTTTCCTCTTTGCTTAAAAGCTTGTTTGGCTCTTTGATGTTTGAGCTCTTTTCTCATGCAATGCTTGACGAACCAAGATAGCAAGTTAGTATGCGATGACAATTTGGTGACACAAGAGATGATACCAATATAGGCAACAATGGCGTATGTATGCTATAGGAAGTATGATCACTAATGTGCACAAGCCTCGTTGCCGGCAATACTCAAAGGCTAGTCTCGATGGGTAAGCAACGCAAATGAGTAAGGCTATGATGGCTATCAATGTAATGGCAAGAGTGATATGTCCAATACCAAGATGAGGTTACCGGTCTTGCTTCCGGTATGGTGTCAAAATGGTGGCACGAATACCAAGTCGTAGTCGAGGTGGTCGTTGTTGATGACGCGTCCGTGGCGAAGATGAGCGGCGGTGGTGTCGATCTCGAACCGTACCTAAATAGCCGAAACACAAAAGGATATGGTACCGCAACTCAAATTCTCAAACCTCGAAGTGGCAACACGTGTCGGAGTGTGAAACGGGCACAAAAAGGGGGTAGTATGCGGAAGTGGTGTTGGTGTATAAGTGGTTGGCAAAGATGCCAGTCGGTTTCAACTGAAACTGGGTGGGGCGGTAGTACCGCTTGTGAAGGCGGTGGTACCGGTTGGTGCCTTAGCGGTAGTTCCGCTCGTGGGGGCGGTAGTACCGCTGGGGTCGGGAAGATCGCAAAATCTGGATTGGGGATGGGTTTTTGGGACAGAAAAGGATGATTTCATAGTCGAAATTCGAGCGATTTCAAGGAAGGAATGTGGAGGGAAAATTGGGAGATGCTAGATCCACTTGAAACCAAGCAAATCCACGGATCAGATCCAACAAAACATCAACACACCAACAAATCACAAAAACAATTGGGGCTATTTTTGGTGGGGATTTTCATATTAGGACGAAAAACAACAAAATTAGGCTAGAAACACAACGCGGAGGCTCCGAAATCGTGATCAACCTTGCTCATGATACCAGGATGATGGTATCAAGAGACAAGCTGGCTCTGATCCAAGATGATGTAGGGTAGAACCCTATGGCCCGATCTTTCACGATAGGAGCGGAATCCCGCGAAGAACAGGAAGAACATGAGGAGGAAACACGAGGGGAAATCACAAAGGGGCGCAAAGAGGAACACTCAAACCAACAAGATAGTCACACATGTGCTAGACCCTCGAATACATAGAACGATACACGAATCCATGGTCAACTAAGGACGATACAAAAGGGTAGCCGGTTCTTCTCCGAGAGGAGGTCTTGTATCCACAAGGGGATCTTCCCGTAGAGGGGTCTTGAATCCAAAGGGGATCTTCTCCGTAGAGGGTCCGCGGTCTCTCTCGTGGAGTAGATCCGAAATGGATGAGCAATGCTCTATCTCTCAAATGAGCTAAACCAATGCTAACCCTAAAAAGTTGTACGGGATAGAGTATTTGTAGTCTAGGTAACGAAAGGGTACACGGGCCTTGGCCCAAGTGACTACGCGCAGGCAGGGCCGGTAGTACCGGTCAAGGGGGCGGTTGTTCCGCTGGAAGCTCATGCAGGGCGGAAGTACCAGTCCTGGAAGGCGGTAGTTCCGCTGGGAGGTCTGGCGCTGGCTTGCGGAGATGGACGTCGAAGGGGCCAGCGGTTGTACCGGTTGTCGGGGCGGCGGTACCGGTCATTTGGTAATTACCGGTACATCCGATGTAGTGCCGGCCTTGCACCGCTCGATCACAGAAGGTAGACCGGTTGTTGGGCGGTAGTCGGCCGGTTGTTCCGCCCGGGCGGTGGTCGGGCGGTTGTTCCGGTCCTTCAGGGCTGGGCAGAATGTCTCCATGCCCTTGATGTCCATCTTGCACCATTCCATCTCCTTGGTTGCTTACATGGTACCTAAGCACACAAAGCAACTCTGATTGAGGTAGTAGCCATGTCTCACGTGGGTCCAAGGGAAGTTCAACAAGGAGAGAGTTAACCTCGTTCTCGATGGCTCTCGCACGGGCTCTTGTCATGGGTCCAAGTGGTGTCGTGGGAGATGTACGTAGGTCCATGGGAATGGCCTTGGGATGCTCCGCATCATTGTTGCTCTACGTGATGCACGTTTGTTTGGTAACCTTGGGAAATGCACCTTCTGGACCGACCAAGTATCTTTTCTTCGCTATGTTATTACTCCACAAGGAATTGAAGTTGATAAAGCCAAGATTGAAGCTATTGAGAGTTGGCCGCAGCCCAAAACGGTCACACAAGTGAGGAGTTTTCCTGGCCTCGCTGGATTCTATAGGCGTTTTGTGAGAGATTTCAGCACCATTGCTGCACCTCTCAATGAGCTTACAAAGAAGGATGTGCCTTTGGTCTGGAGTACCGCAGAGGAAGAAGCCTTCACGGTATTGAAAGATAAGTTGACACATGCTCCTTTACTCCAACTTCTTGATTTTAATAAGACTTTTGAGCTTGAATGTGATGGTAGTGGAATTGGATTAGGAGGTGTGTTATTACAAGATGGGAAACCTATTGCATACTTTTCTGAAAAATTGAGTGGGCCTAATCTGAATTATTCTACTTATGATAAAGAATTATATGCTCTTGTTCGAACTTTAGAGACATGGCAACATTATTTATGGCCCAAAGAATTTGTTATACATTCTGATCATGAATCTTTGAAACATATTAAAAGTCAAGCTAAACTGAATCATAGACATGCTAAATGGGTTGAATTCATTGAGACATTCCCTTATGTTATTAAGCACAATAAGGGTAAAGAAAATGTTATTGCTGATGCATTATCTCGTCGCTATACTATGCTTTCACAACTTGACTTCAAAATATTTGGTTTGGAGACCATCAAAGATCAATATGTGCTTGATGCTAATTTTAAAGATGTAATGCAGAAGTGTAAAGAAGGAAGAACGTGGAACAAGTTCATTGTAAATGATGGATTTGTGTTCCGTGCTAACAAGCTATGCAATCCAGCTAGCTCCGTTTGTCTTTTGTTGTTGTAGGAGGCGCATGGAGGAGGATTAATGGGACACTTTGGCGTCAAGAAGACAGAGGATATATTTGCTACACATTTATTTTGGCCAAAGATGAGACGGGATGTTGAGCGTTTTGTTGCTCGCTGCACTACATGTCAAAAAGCTAAGTCACGACTGAATCCTCATGGTTTATATATGCCTTTGCTTGTACCTAGTGTGCCTTGAGAGGATATATCTATGGACTTTGTTTTAGGTTTACCTCGAACAAAGAAGGGGAGGGATAGCATATTTGTTGTCGAGGATAGGTTCTCGAAAATGGCACACTTTATACCATGTCATAAAAGCGATGATGTTGTTAATGTTGCTGATTTGTTCTTTCGTGAAATTATTCGCTTGCATGGTGTACCAAATACTATTCTTTCAGATCATGATACTAAATTTCTTAGCCACTTTTGGAGATATTTATGGGCTAAATTGGGGACTAAACTGCTTTTTAGTACTACTTGTCACCCCCAAACTGATGGACAAACTGAAGTAGTCAATAGAACATTGTCTACTATGCTTAGGGCTGTTTTGAAGAATAATAAGAAAATGTGGGAAAAATGCTTGCCTCATATTGAATTTTCTTATAATCGTTCATTGCATTCTACTACTAAGATGTGCCCTTTTGAAATTGTGTATGGTTTCCTACCTCGTGCACCTATTGATTTGTTGCCTCTTCCATCTTCGGAGAAGGTTAATTTTGATGCTAAAGAACGTGCTGAATTGATTTTAAAAATGCATGAGTTAACTAAGGAAAACATTGAGCATATGAATGCTAAATATAAACTTGCTGCAGATAAATGTAGAAAACATGTTGTGTTTGCACCTGGAGATCTTGTTTGGTTACATTTGCGTAAGGATAGATTTCCTAATTTGCGCAAATCAAAGCTAATGCCACGTGCTGATGGTCCTTTTAAAGTGTTGGAGAAAATAAATGATAATGCATATAAACTTGAGTTGCCTGCAGATTTGGGGTTAGTCCCACTTTTAACATTGCAGATTTGAAGCCTTATTTGGGTGAGGAAGATGAGCTTTCGTCGAGGACGACTTCATTTCAAGAAGGGGAGGATGATGAGGACATCAATACCATTGTTACACCCACAGCCCCTGCTGCTATACATACTGAACCAATTACTAGAGCTTGCGGACGCCAATTAAATTATCAGGTACTTTAATTTCTTGGTAATGATTCTGATGTTCGTGAGAATATGATGCTGCCTAAATTGGATACATTTGTTTTGCTTACAAATGAAGGGTCTGTGTAACGCCCCGGACACACCCGCCGGTGGTCGTTGCTCCTGGCGAAATGTAGACTGGCCACACATATTAATACTAGTCTTTTCTGCGCACTTTATCCTCACTCATGCGCACCTGGGAGCAACTTGTCGGTCGGTCACCCATCCTGACACAACTCCAAGCTGAGCACGCTTAACTTTGGAGTTCTGTCCAAATGGGCTCCCGGAAAAGAAGGAATTCCTTATTGATATGAGTAGTCTATCATCCCGAATAAGCCAAGCCATCACATACACCCCCACTCAAAGGAACCGACGTCCTCGTCGGGCCACAGGAACGTTCCCTCTTGGCACATACGTCTGTGCATCCAGTCCGGTACATGTACCATGCCGTGTGCCACGACGGGTCACAAACGTCATGAACAACATGACCGGGCACCTGTCCGCAAACATCCGTGTAACCGCATGGGTCGGCTCTGATACCAACTTGTAACGCCCCGGACACACCCGACGGTGGTCGTTACTCCTGGCGGAATGTAGAATTGCCCCACAGATCAGTACTAGTCTTTTCTACGCACTTTGTCCTCACTCGTGCGCACCCGGGAGCAACTTCCCGGTCGGTCACCCATCCTGACACTACTCCAAGCTGAGCATGCTTAACTTTGGAGTTCTGTCCGAATGGGCTCCCGGAAAAGAAGCAATTCCTTATTGATATGAGTAGTCCATCATCCCAAATAAGCCAGGCCATCACAGTCTGGAATGGATTAGAGGGATGAACACTGGAGCAAGACCAAGCATGGAGATGATGGCATGCGCAAGGGGATCCAGAACGGAGTTACAAGTGATGATTTCAGGACTTTGAAGCCACCATAAGGAGTGCATGAAGCCTTGGACGAAATATACAAGATGCCACTTCATAAATTTCGTCCAGAGGCTATTCTAGGTGCTGCGTCACCTTATTATTGGGCCAGGCCCTTGTATTTTTGAAATACTTAACTATAGGCTGTTTTTAGAGTCCGTGTGTGTGGGGAAACAAGAGTTAGGGTTGGTTTCGGACCCCTCCTCCAAGGGCCACGAAATCCCCCCGCCCCCACCTCTTCCTCCATATATACAACCCTTAGGGCGTCGTTTAAACTTTGGGTTTTGTTTAGATTAAAAGTTCGCCATAGCTACAACTTCGCGTACTTCATTTGTGTCCAATGACCAAACCAAGACGTCATAGAATCCCACCTTCATCAATAAAACTTTCCTCTTATATTCGCAATATCCAGATTGCAATTTCAATTTCTTGCTTGTTCTTCATTGCTTGCAGGAAATAGACCCTCATGGTCAGGTTGATCGTGCTCTGGTGTGGTCAATAACCTTTCGGAGTTGGTTTAGCGATTGCTAAGGCGCGACGTCCTCGCATGTTCATAGTCGGATCGTGAAAGTCGACTTCCACCAAAACGATAGCCACCATCTCATCGAAAGATCGGGCCCCTCGCCTCTATCACTATCTCTATATATCTTGATGCCCAATACATAAGCAGCTTCACCAAGGTCTTTCATTGAAAAATTCTTATTCAAGTATCCTTTTATGCTATCTAGAAAATCTTTATTATTTCCAATCAACAATATGTCATCCACATATAATATTAGAGATGCTACAGAGCTCCCAATCACTTTCTTGTAAATACGGGCTTCTCCAAAAGTCAGTATAAAACCATACGCTTTGATCACACTATCAAAGCGTATATTCCAACTCCGAGAGGCTTGCACCAGTCCATAAATGGATCGCTGGAGCTTGCACACTTTATTAGTACCTTTAGGATCGACAAAACCTTTTGGTTGCATCATATACAACTCTTCTTTAAGATACTCATTAAGGTACAATTACCTCATCAAGTTCTACATTCCTCCCACTCACTACTTTCGAGAGAAACTCCTTCTCTAGAAAGGATCCATTCTTATCAACGAGTATCTTGCCTTCGGATCTATTATAGAAGGTGTACCCAACAATCTCCTATGGGTATCCTATGAAGACACATTTCTCAGATTTGAGTTCGAGCTTATCAGGTTGAAGCTTTTTCACATAAGCATCACAGCCCCAAACTTTAAGAAAGGACAGCCTACGTTTCTTGCCAAACCACAGTTCATATGGTGTCGTCTCAATAGATTTAGATGGTGCCCTATTTAATGTGAATGCAATTGTCTCTAAAGCATAACCCGAAAACGATAGTGGTAAATTGGTAAGAGACATTATAGATCGCACCATATCTAATAAAGTACGATTACAATGTTCGAACACACCATTATGTTGTGGTGTTCCAGGTGGCGTGAGTTGCGAAACTATTCCACATTGTTTCAAATGAAGACCAAACTCGTAAATCAAATATTCTCCTCCATGATCATATCGTAGAAACTTTATTTTCTTGTTACAATGATTTTCCACTTCACTCTGAAATTCTTTGAACTTATCAAATGCTTCAGACTTATGTTTCATCAAGTAGATATACCCATATCTGCTCAAATCATCTGTGAGGGTTAGAAAATAACGATACCCGCCGCAAGCCTCAACACTCATCGGACCGCATACATCAGTATGTATTATTTCCAACAAGTCAGTTGCTCGCTCCATTGTTCCGGAGAACGGAGTCTTAGTCATCTTACACATGAGGCATGGTTCGCAAGAATCAAGTGATTCATAATCAAGTGATTCCAAAAGCTCATCAGCATGGAGTTTCTTCATGCGCTCTATACCAATATGACCTAAACGGCAGTGCCACAAATAAGTTGCACTATCATTATTAACTTTGCATTTTTTGGCTTCAATATTATGAATATGTGTATCGCTAAAATCAAGATTTAATAAAAATAGACCTCTCATCAAGGGTGCATGACCATAAAAGATATATTACTCATATAAATAGCACAACCATTATTCTCTGATTTAAATGAATAACTGTCTCGCATCAAACAATTTCCAGATATAATGTTCATGCTCAACGCTGGCACCAAATAACAATTATTTAGGTCTAAAACTAATCCCAATGGTAGATGTAGAGGTAGCATGCCGACGACGATCACATCGGCTTTGGAACCATTTCCCACGCGCATCGTCACCTCGTCCTTAGCCAATCTTCGTTTAACCCATAGCCCCTGTTTCAAGTTGCAAATATGAGCAACAGAACCAGTATCAAATACCCAGGAACTAGTACGAGCATTAGTAAGGTACACATCAATGACATGTATATAAAATATACTTTCACTTTGCCATTCTTCTTATCCACCAAATACTTGGGGCAGTTCCACTTCCAGTGACCAGTCCCTTTGCAGTAGAAGCACTCAGTTTCAGGATTAGGTCCATACTTGGGCATCTTCCCGGGAGCAGCAACTTGCTTGCTATTCTTCTTGAAGTTCCCCTTCTTCCCTTTGCCTTTTTTATTGAAACTAGTGGTCTTGTTAACCATCAACACTTGATGCTCCTTCTTGATTTCTACCTCCACAGCCTTTAGCATCGCGAAGAGCTCGGGAATTGTCTTTTCCATCCCTTGCATATTTTAGTTCATCATGAAGCCTTTATAGCTGGATGGCAGTGATTGAAGAACTCTATCAATGACACTATCATCAGGAAGATTGACTCCTAGCTGAGTCAAGTGGTTATGGTACCCATACATTCTGAGTATGTGTTCAATGACAGAACTATTCTCCTCCATCTTATAGTTATAGAACTTGTTGGAGACTTTATATCTCTCAACTTTGGGCATTTGCTTGAAATATTAACTTCAACTCCTAGAACATCTCATATGCACCATGACGTTCAAAACGTCTTTGAAGTCCCGGTTCTAAGCCGTAAAACATGGCACACTGAACTATCGAGTAGTCATCAGCTTTGCTCTACCAGACTTTCATAACGTCTGGAGTTGCTCCTGTAGTGGGTCTTGCACCTAGTGGTGCTTCCAGGACGTAATTCTTCTGTGCAACAATGACGATAATCCTCAAGTTATGGACCCAGTCCGTGTAGTTGCTACCAGCATCTTTCAACTTAGCTTTCTCTAGGAACGCATGAAAATTCAAGGGAACAGTAGCACGGGCCATTGATCCACAACAACATAGATATGCAAAAACTATCAGGTACTAAGTTCATGATAAATTAAAGTTCAATTAATAATATTACTTAAGAACTCCCACTTAGATAGACATCCCTCTAGTCATCTAAATGATCACGTGATCCATATCAACTAAACCATGTCCGATCATCATGCGAGATGGACTAGATTTCAATGGTGAACATCACTATGTTGATCATATCTACTATATGATTCACGTTCGACCTTTCGGTCTCAGTGTTCCGAGGGCATATCTGCATATGCTAGGCTCGTCAAGTTTAACCCGAGTATTCTACAGGTGCAAAACTGGCTTGCACCCATTGTATGTGAACATAGAGCTTATCACACCCGATCATCACATGGTGTCTCGGCACGATGAACTATAGCAACGGTGCATACTCAGGTAGAACACTTGTACCTTGAAATTTAGTGAGGGATCATCTTATAATGGTACCGCCATCCTAAGCAAAATAAAATGCATAAAAGATAAACATCACATGCAATCAAAATATGTGACATGATATGGCCATCATCATCTTGTGCCTTTGATCTGCATCTCCAAAGCACCGTCATGATCTCCATCTTCACCAGCTTGATACCTTGATCTCCAACGTAGCATCGTTGTCGTCTCGCCAACTATTGCTTCTACGACTATCGCTACCACTTAGTGATAAAATAAAGAATTACATGGCGATTGCATTTCATACAATAAAGTGACAACCATATGGCTCCTGCCAGTTGCCGATAGCTGTTAGAAAACATGATCATCTCATACAACAATTTATATCTCATCACGTCTTGACCATATCACATCACAACATGCCCTGCAAAAACAAGTTAGACGTCCTCTACGTTGGTGTTGCAAGTTTTATGTGGCTGCTACGGGCTTCTAGCAAGAACCGTTCTTACCTACGCATCAAAAACTGCAACGATTTTTCATCAAGTGTGTTGTTTTAACCTTCAACAAGGACCGGTCGTAGTCAAACTCGATTGAACTAAAGTTGGAGAAACAGACTCCCGCCAGCCACTTGTGTGCAAAGCACATCGGTAGAACCAGTCTCATGAACGCGATCATGTAATGTCGGTCCGGGCCGCTTCATCCAAAAATACCGCCGAATCAAAGTAAGACGTTGGTGGTAAGTAGTATGACTATTATTGCCCAGAACTCTTTGTGTTTTAATCGTGCTTATCATCTACACATAGACCTGGCTCTGATACCACTGTTAGGAAATGCAGCATGCAATTTCAAAAAAATTCCTATGATCACGCAAGATCTATCTAGTATATGCATAGCAACGGGAAGGGGAGAGTGTGTCCACGTACCCTCGTAGACCAAAAATGGAAGCGTTCGGTTAACGCAGTTGATGAAGTCGAATGTCTTCACGATCCAACCGATCCAAGTATCGAACGTACGGCACCTCCGTGTTTAGCACACGTTCAGCTCGATGACGTCCCTCAAGCTCTTGATCCAGTAGAGGGTCGAGGGAGAGTTCCGACAGCACGACGATGTGGTGACGGTGATGGTGATGTGATCCGCGCAGGGCTTCGCCTAAGCACCGCGACGCTATGACTAGAGGAGTATACTCTGGAGGGGGCACCGCACATAGCTAAGAGAAATCTTGGTGTGCCTTTGGGGTGCCCCTCGCCCCCGTATATAGAGAGGGAGGAGGAGGTGGCCGGCCCAAGGGGGCACCAAGGGGGGAGCCCTACTTGGGGTCCTAGTCCAAGTAGGATTCGCCCCTCCCTTCCTTCCAACGGAAAGTTGAAAGGGGAAAGGAGGGAGAAGGAGAAGGAAAGAGGGGGCCGCGCCCCCTCCCCTTGTCCAATTTGGATTGGCCAAGGGGGGTGCGTGCCACCTCCCGTGGCCCGCCCCCTCTCCTCCACTATGGCCCATTAACTTTCCGTGGGGGGGGGGGGGTCCGGTAACCTCCCGGTACTCCTAAAAATCTCTGAACCTTATCGGAACCATTCCGGTGTTCATTTATAACCTTACAATATATCAATCTTTATCTCTTGACCATTTAAAGACTCCTCGTCATGTCTGTGATCTCATCTGGGACTCCGAACAAACTTCGGTCACCAAAACACATAATTCATAATACAAATCATCATTGAACGTTAAGCGTGCGGACCATACGGGTTCGAGAACTATGTAGACATGACCGAGACACATCTCCGGTCACTAACCAATAGCGGAACCTGGATGCTCATATTGGATCCTACATATTCTACGAAGATCTTTATCGGTCAAACCGCATAACAACATACGTTATTCCCTTTGTCATCGGTATGTTCCTTGCCCGAGATTCGATCATCGGTATCATTATACCTAGTTCAATCTCATTACTGGCAATTCTCTTTACAATTGCATATGACCAAAACTATTGCATATATGCATATTTGTCAGGTGATTTCTAGTGCAAACTATTCAATAATCTATTTATGTTATCCAGAACAAAAATACTTCACACACTTTTGTGTTTTGTCTAATTGCAGGTGTATGGGACATTTGTACAATCCACATATGAAGATAAGGAAGAAAGAGATGTTTATTTGCTGTCCAAAAAGTTCTCTCACGTCACTTTTGGCCCAAGAGAAGATAGAGTCCAAGTCTCTCACGTTCTGGATTCAGATTCGGACTGCACAGACATACCTGACTCAAAACGCACACAAGTTTTTCATACGGACTCCAAATTGGGTGATTCTTTTTTTGTTGGAAACTAGATTTCGTGCACTTTCCAACCCAATTGAAATCACCTTCAAATTCGTCCGGAGCGTTGAGTTGTGGACGAAACAATCTGATGCTGCAGCAGAATCCGAGTCAAACTACAAGTCCAAAGGTGTTACATCACCTCCACTTGGGCCCATTGGCCTTGTACGACCTAGATTTAGTTTTAGGCTGCCTTGGGACGTCTTCCCACCTCCTTGGCCGCCACCCCTTTCTCCTATATAAGTAGATCCATCTAGTAGCTTTTCCTTGGGATTTGTTTAGTTAAAAGTTAGCCATTGCAACTTCGTGTACTTCGTTTGTGTCCAACGACCAGACCAAGACCGCTTACGGATCCCCACCTTTATCAATACTTCATATATACTCGCAATATTCAGATTGCTTTATCATATTCTTGCTTGTTCTTCGATTGCTTGCAGGAATTGACCTTCGTGGTCAGGTTGACTGTGCTCCGGCGTGGTCAATAACCTCTCGGAGTTGGTTTAGCGATTGCTAAGGCGCAACGTCGTGCACGTTTGTAGTCGGATCGTCAAAGTCGTCTCCACCAAATCGATAGTTATCATCTCATCGAAAGATCGGGACACGCCGCCTCTATTAAGTTCCATAATGCATCATCCGACCACTAACTCATTAGTTACGTTGCTTGCAAGGCTTATAGTGATGTTTATTACCGAGAGCGCCTAGAGATACCTCTTCGGTACTCGGAGACGCAATACATGGCTGCTGAAGATGCTGACAGGTATGAATGTTTAGTTGCTCAACGTGTTTTGAGTGTGTAGGTTACACAAGCTGAGCAAAATTAGAGGCATAATTTGTTCCATACAAAGGGTGTTGTGAAGGAACGTTCTGTTTGCGTCATCATAGATGGAGGGAGCTGCAACAACTTGGCTAGCATGGAGATGGTGGAGAAGCTATGTCTCACCACTAGACCACATCCACATCCTTACTACATCCAATGGTTCAACAACAGCGGCAAGGTTAAGGTAACACGTACTGTTCGTGTGCATTTTAGTATCTCTACATATGCTGATTATGTTGATTGTGATGTGGTACCTATGCAAGCATGTTCCTTATTACTTGGTAGACCATGGCAATTTGATAAAAATTCTGTACACCATGGTAGAAACAATCAGTATACTCTTGTTCATAAGGATAAAAATATTACTTTGCATCCTATTTGAGTTCATTCTTATCAACGAATATCTTGCCTTCGGATCTATGATTGAAGGTGTACCCAGCAATCTCATTTGGGTATCCTATGAAGACACATTTCTCCGATTTGAGTTCAAGCTTATCAGGTTGAAGCTTTTTCACATAAGCATCGCAGCCCCAAACTTTAAGAAATGACAGCTTAGGTTTCTTGCGAAATCACAGTTCATATGGTGTCGTCTCAACGGATTTAGATGGTACCCTATTTAATGTGAATGCAGTTGTCTCTAAAGCATAACCCCAAAACAATAGTGGTAAATCGGTAAGAGACATTATAGATCCACCATATCTAATAAAGTACGATTACAACGTTCGAACACACCATTATGTTGTGGTGTTCCAGGTGGCGTGAGTTGCGAAACTATTCACATTGTTTCAAATGAAGACCAAACTCGTAAATCAAATATTCTCCTCCACGATCATATCGTAGAAACTTTATTTTATTGTTACAATGATTTTCCACTTCACTCTTAAATTCTTTAAACTTTTCAAATGCTTCAGACTTATGTTTCATCAAGTAGATATACCCATATCTGCTCAAATCATCTGTGAGGGTTAGAAAATAACGATACCCGCCGCAAGCCTCAACACTCATTGGACCGCATACATCAGTATGTATTATTTCCAACAAGTCAGTTGCTCGCTCCATTGTTCCGGAGAATGGAGTCTTAGTCATCTTACCCATGAGGCATGGTTCGCAAGCATCAAGTGATTCCAAAAGCTCATCATCATGGAGTTTCTTCATGTGCTTTACACCAATATGACCTAAACGGCAGTGCTACAAATAAGTTGCACTATCATTATTAACTTTGCATTTTTTGGCTTCAATATTATGAATATGTGTATCACTACAATCGGGATTTAACAAAAATAAACCTCTCATCAAGGGTGCATGACCATAAAATACATATTACTCATATAAATAGAACAACCATTATTCTCTGATTTAAATGAATAACTGTCTCGCATTAAACTATTTCCAGATATTGATGAGGACATCAATACAATTGTTACACCCACAGCCCCTGCTGCTATACATACTGGACCAATTTCTAGAGCTCGTGCACGCCAACTAAATTACTAGGTACTTTCGTTTCTTGGTAATGATTCTAATGTTCATGAGAATATGATGCTGCCTAAATTGGATACATTTGTTTTGCTTACAAATGAAGGGCCTAGCTTGGAGAAGGATGAACATTGGAGCAAGAACAAGCATGGAGATGATGGCATGCGCAAGGGGAACAAGAACGGAGTTACAAGTGATGATTTCAGGACTTTGAAGCCACCATAATGGGTGCATGAAGCCTTGGACGAAATATACAAGATGCCACTTCATAAATTTCGTCCCGAGGCTATTTTAGATGCTGCGTCACCTTATTATTGGGCCAGGCCCATGTAATTTCGAAATACATAAGTATAGGCTATTTTTAGAGTCCATATGTGTGGGGAAACAAGAGATAGGGTTGATTTCGGACCCCTCCACCAAGGGCCACGAAATTTCCCCCCTCTTCCTCCATATATACAGCCCTTAGGGCATCGTTTAGACTTTGGGATTTGTTTAGTTAAAAGTTAGCCATTGCAACTTCGTGTACTTCGTTTGTGTCCAACGACCAGACCAAGACCGCTTACGGATCCCCACCTTTATCAATACTTCATATATACTCGCAATATTTAGATTGCTTTTATCATATTCTTGCTTGTTCTTCGATTGCTTGCAGGAATAGACCTTCGTGGTCAGGTTGATTGTGCTCCGGCGTGATCAATAACCTCTCGGAGTTGGTTTAGCGATTGCTAAGGCGCAACGTCGTGCACGTTTGTAGTCGGATCGTCAAAGTCGTCTCCACCAAATCGATAGTTATCATCTCATCGAAAGATCGGGACACCCCGCCTCTATCAAGTGGTATCAGATTTCCAGGTTGCTCGGTGAGATTTTACAGTTTTTCGTAGTTTAGATCGAGTCTGTTCTTCATACCTACAGTCCACGAAAAAGCCACAAAAAAAATTAGGGTTAGTTCATCATATCCGAACCAATCTGAGCCTTTGCATAATCTTTTTAGGGTTTTGCTTTGTTGAATTTGCGGTTGCATCGTCGTGTCTAGTTGCTGGTCTTAGAGTCTAGTCTTTTAGAGTTTCGAGTTCTGGTCATAAGTTGTCACGCCGCCGCCGCACCATCATCATCGCCCCTGCCATCTACCACCACTGCTCTAAATTCGTATCCATATACCACCACCAATCCGTGCCCATATACCACCACCGATCCATATCCATATACTACCACCGCTACCACCACCGCTGCCATATACCACCACCATATATCCACCACCAATCCGAGTTCCTTGCTTATTAGTTTTGTTTTTGGGATCCATCTAGATTCCGATTCGTGTTTCCTTGCCGGAGTAGGTTTCGAAAAAAAAAAATCGGGTAGCCACGCTCCGTTTAGGCCCAAAATTTTTCGAAAACGCATTTTTCGAAAAAATTTCTGGCTATCCTATTTTTAGGTGTTTCTGAGTGTTTTGAGACAGGTGCCATTATAGGAAGTTTTTTTTGACCCGTTTCCAGTTTTTGGGTCCGGGCAGTCGAAAAAAAAAAATTGGTCGAAAAATTTCGTGCCCATCCTGTCAGTTTGAGCTAGGAAGAGTTTTGAGATACTCGCCATTATAGTGATTTTTTGCAAAAAAAAAAGCAGCGCAAAAAAAAAAAGAGCGCAAAAAAAAAGAGCGAAAAAAAAATTCAGAGTGTGTTTTTCCCTTGTTTACGTGCCGCGCCGTGATTTTGTTGGTGTTCTAGGCTCGCGTCTCTAGCACAGTCTAGCCTAGGACCAGCACAGTACCGTCGTTGAGCGTTTATTCAACTTTGCATCTCTGAATTGATTATTGCTGACCCTTTTTGCTACCATAGTATAAGCCTTCCCAGCTCCTGCTGCTATACATACTGGACCAATTACTAGAGCTCGTGCACGCCAACTAAATTACCAGGTACTTTCGTTTCTTGGTAATGATTCTAATGTTCATGAGAATATGATGCTGCCTAAATTGGATACATTTGTTTTGCTTACAAATGAAGGGCCTAGCTTGGAGAAGGATGAACATTGGAGCAAGAACAAGAGGGGAGATGATGGCATGCGCAAGGGGAACAAGAACGGAGTTACAAGTGATGATTTCAGGACTTTGAAGCCACCATAATGGGTGCATGAAGCCTTGGACGAAATATACAAGATGCCACTTCATAAATTTCGTCCCGAGGCTATTTTAGGTGCTGCGTCACCTTATTATTGGGCCAGGCCCATGTAATTTCGAAATACATAAGTATAGGCTATTTTTAGAGTCCGTATGTGTGGGCAAACAAGAGATAGGGTTGATTTCGGACTCCTCCACCAAGGGCCATGAAATTCCCCCCCCCCTCTTCCTCCATATATACAGCCCTTAGGGCATCGTTTAGACTTTGGGTTTTGTTTAGATTAAAAGTTCGCCATAGCTGCAACTTCGCGTACTTCGTTTGTGTTCAACGACCAGACAAAGGCGTCACAGAACCCCACCTTGATCAATAAAGCTTTCGTCTTATATTCGCAATATCCAGATTGCAATCTTAGTTTCTTGCTTGTTCTTCGTTTGCTCGCAGGAAACAGACCCTCGTGGTCAGGTTGATCGTGCTCCGGCGTGGTCAATAACCTCTCGGAGTTGGTTTAGCGATTGCTAAGGCGCGACGTCCTCGCACGTTCGTAGTCGGATCGTCAAAGTCGACTTCCACCAAAGCGAAATCCACCATCTCATCGAAAGACGGGACACCTTTGCCTCTATCAATGGAGGAGGATTAATGGGACACTTTGGCGTGAAGAAGACGGAGGACGTACTTGCTACACATTTCTTTTGGCCAAAGATGAGACGGGATGTTGAGCGTTTTATTGCTCGCTGCACTACATGTCAAAAAGCTAAGTCACGCCTCAATCCTCATGGTTTATATATGCCTTTGCCTGTACCTAGTGTTCCTTGGGAGGATATATCTATGGACTTTGTTTTAGGTTTACCTCGAACAAAGAAGGGGAGGGATAGCATATTTGTTGTCGTGGATAGATTCTCGAAAATGGCACACTTTATACCATGTCATAAAAGCGATGATGCTGTTAATGTTGCTGATTTGTTTTTTCGTGAAATTATTCGCTTGCATGGTGTGCCAAATACTATTGTTTTAGATCGTGATACTAAATTTCTTAGCCACTTTTGGAGATGTTTATGGGCTAAGTTGGGGACTAAACTGCTTTTTAGTACTACTTGTCACCCCCAAACTGATGGACAAACTGAAGTAGTCAATAGAACGTTGTCTACTATGCTTAGGGCTGTTTTGAAGAATAATAAGAAAATGTGGGAGGAATGCTTGCCTCATATTGAATTTGCTTATAATCGTTCATTGCATTCTACTACTAAGATGTGCCCTTTTGAAGTTGTGTATGGTTTCCTACCTCGTGCACCTATTGATTTGTTGCCTCTTCCATCTTCGGAGAAGGTTAATTTTGATGCTAAACAACGTGCTGAATTGATTTTAAAAATGCATGAGTTAACTAAGGAAAACATTGAGCGTATGAATGCTAAATATAAACTTCCTGGAGATAAGGGTAGAAAACATGTTGTGTTTGCACCTGGAGATCTTGTTTGGTTACATTTGCGTAAGGATAGATTTCCTGATTTGCGCAAATCAAAGCTAATGCCACGTGCTGATGGTCCCTTTAATGATGAGGACATCAATACAATTGTTACACCCACAGCCCCTGCTGCTATACATACTGGACCAATTACTAGAGCTCGTGCACGCCAACTAAATTACCAGGTACTTTCGTTTCTTGGTAATGATTCTAATGTTCATGAGAATATGATGCTGCCTAAATTGGATACATTTGTTTTGCTTACAAATGAAGGGCCTAGCTTGGAGAAGGATGAACATTGGAGCAAGAACAAGCATGGAGATGATGGCATGCGCAAGGGAAACAAGAACGGAGTTACAAGTGATGATTTCAGGACTTTGAAGCCACCATAATGGGTGCATGAAGCCTTGGACGAAATATACAAGATGCCACTTCATAAATTTCTTCCCGAGGCTATTTTAGGTGCTGCGTCACCTTATTATTGGGCCAGGCCCATGTAATTTCGAAATACATAAGTATAGGCTATTTTTAGAGTCCGTATGTGTGGGGAAACAAGAGATAGGGTTGATTTCGGACCCCTCCACCAAGGGCCACGAAATTCCCCCCTCTTCCTCCATATATACAGCCCTTAGGGCATCGTTTAGACTTTGGGTTTTGTTTAGATTAAAAGTTCGCCATAGCTGCAACTTCGCGTACTTCGTTTGTGTTCAACGACCAGACAAAGGCGTCACAGAACCCCACCTTGATCAATAAAGCTTTCATCTTATATTCGCAATATCCAGATTGCAATCTTAGTTTCTGGCTTGTTCTTCGTTTGCTCGCAGGAAACAGACCCTCGTGGTCAGGTTGATCGTGCTCCGGCGTGGTCAATAACCTCTCGGAGTTGGTTTAGCGATTGCTAAGGCGCGACGTCCTCGCACGTTCGTAGTCGGATCGTTAAAGTCGACTTCCACCAAAGCGAAATCCACCATCTCATCGAAAGACGGGACACCTCCGCCTCTATCACAAGGGGTGGCGGCCAAGGAGGTGGGAGGACGTCCCAAGGCAGCCTAAAACTAAATCTAGGCCGTACAAGGCCAATGGGCCCAAGTGGAGGTGATGTAACACCTTTGGACTTGTAGTTTGACTCGGATTCTGCTGCAGCATCAGATTGTTTCGTCCACAACTCAACGCTCCGGACGAATTTGAAGGTGATTTCAATTGGGTTGGAAAGTGCACGAAATCTAGTTTCCAACAAAAAAAGAATCACCCAATTTGGAGTCCGTATGAAAAACTTGTGTGCGTTTTGAGTCAGGTATGTCTGTGCAGTCCGAATCTGAATCCAGAACGTGAGAGACTTGGACTCTATCTTCTCTTGGGCCAAAAGTGACGTGAGAGAACTTTTTGGACAGCAAATAAACATCTCTTTCTTCCTTATCTTCATATGTGGATAGTACATGATGAGGACATGACTACCTTGGATAAGACCAAAAATATTGCATATATGCATATTTGTCAGGTGATTTCTAGTGCAAACTATTCAATAATCTATTTATGTTATCCAGAACAAAAATACTTCACACACTTTTGTGTTTTGTCTAATTGCAGGTGTATGGGACATTTGTACAATCCACATATGAAGATAAGGAAGAAAGAGATGTTTATTTGCTGTCCAAAAAGTTCTCTCACGTCACTTTTGGCCCAAGAGAAGATAGAGTCCAAGTCTCTCACGTTCTGGATTCAGATTCGGACTGCACAGACACACCTGACTCAAAACGGACACAAGTTTTTCATACGGACTCTGAATTGGGTGATTCTTTTTTTGTTGGAAACTAGATTTCGTGCACTTTCCAACCCAATTGGAATCACCTTCAAATTCGTCCGGAGCGTTGAGTTGTGGACGAAACAATCTGATGCTGCAGCAGAATCCGAGTCAAACTACAAGTCCAAAGGTGTTACATCACCTCCACTTGGGCCCATTGGCCTTGTACGACCTAGATTTAGTTTTAGGCTGCCTTGGGACGTCCTCCCACCTCCTTGGCCGCCACCCCTTGCTCCTATATAAGTAGATCCATCTAGTAGCTTTTCCTTGGGATTTGTTTAGTTAAAAGTTAGCCACTGCAACTTCGTGTACTTCGTTTGTGTCCAACGACCAGACCAAGACCGCTTACGGATCCCCACCATTATCAATACCTCATATATATTTGCAATATTCAGATTGCTTGATCATATTCTTGCTCGTTCTTCGATTGCTTGCAGGAATAGACCTTCGTGGTCAGGCTGACCGTGCTTCCGGCATCGTCAGTAACCTCAGGAGATTGGTTTAGCGATTGCTAAGGCGCAACGTCGTGCACGTTTGTAGTCGGATCGTCAAAGTCGTCTCCACCAAATCGATAGTTATCATCTCATCGAAAGATCGGGACACCCCCGCCTCTATCACAGTCGAAAGAAAAAAATTTGGTCGAAAAATTTCGTGCCCATCCTATCAGTTTGAGCTAGGAAGAGTTTTGAGACACTCGCCATTATAGTGATTTTTCGCAAAAAAAAACAGCGCAAAAAAAAAGAGCGCAAAAAAAAAGAGCGAAAAAAAAATTCAGAGTGTGCTTTTCCCTTGTTTACGTGCCGCGCCGTGATTTTGTTGGTGTTCTAGGCTCGCGTCTCTAGCACAGTCTAGCCTAGGACCAGCACAGTACCGTCGTTGAGCGTTTATTCAACTTTGCATCTCTGAATTGATTATTGCTGACCCTTTTTGCTACCATACTATAAGCCTTCCCAGCTCCACATACATCTACGTCGTGTGTTCGACTCTCCCTGGTAATCGCTCTATCCAAGCTTTGAGAGTTTTTGACTACAACGGTTGCCGATCACCGCCTGCTGCTGGGTAAGAACTGGTAAGAATTTGAGATTTGCTTGACGGATTTGTGACACCCACCACCACCACTTGTTCGTAGTCTGTAGGATCATATTCTTGTGTGTTTCTATTGCTGCTAACCATGCCAGGATCACAAGCCGACGAGATTGACTGGGAGAATTTATCGAACAAGGAGCTTCATGATAAGTTTCAGCAAATGATGACTGAACAGGTGCAAGATGTGCTGAACAATTTTGAAGAGGCCATGGAGAAGATCACTGGCCTTGAGAAGACGTTCGAAACAAAGCTCGATAACAAGTTTAATGAATTGCTCGCGCGTCTTCCACCACCACCACCCGCTGCACCTAACGCACCTCTCCAACAACAACAACAAGGACTACCTCCACGTCGCGAAGCAGACCTCCGCCGAGCAAGCCGTGTTCCTCTTGCGTTTGGCCAAACTGTTGGTGCTGCTGTTGATACTTCTGTGGCTCCTGCTGCTGATGCAGAGGAGGATGATTATGTGGGAGATTATGAGGATGAGGTTGATCAAAATCAACACTACGTGCAGCCACCTGTACCACCACCAGCAGGTCGACCTCAGGTATATATTCGTAATGGTAGACCTGCACCACCACCTCAGCTGAACGTGAAGTGCAGGATCGACAAGCATTGGGGCGAACTAACTTTTCTGCAGGCCGACCTTCATCATGGACACCACGTGCATCTTCTACTTCAACTGCACCAGCACCTCCATCCGGTGCCACCTCCAGCCATGATACAAGAAAACAGGCACAACCACCATTATCTGCCAAGAGCGCACCTGCGGGGCCTGCACAGCGTTCTTCTTCTTCCATGGCATCAACAGGGCACACAAGTGATATTATTTGTCATCGTTGTAAGGGAGGAGGTCATTATGCGAGAGAATGCAAATCTCCGCGTGTGATGATTGCTACCGCGGATGGTGGATATGAGTCCGCTAGTGACTATGATGAGGAGACTTTGGCTCTTATTACACGTGAAGAACATGGTGGAGATGATTCTGATCATGAGACACAATACATGGCTCCTGAAGACGCTGACAGGTATGAATGTTTAGTTGCTCAACGTGTTTTGAGTGTGCAGGTCACACAAGCTGAGCAAAATCAGAGGCACAATTTGTTCCATACCAAGGGAGTTGTGAAGGAACGTTCTGTGCGCGTCATCATAGACGGAGGGAGCTGCAACAACTTGGCTAGCATGGAGATGGTCGAGAAGCTTTCTCTCACCACAAGACCACATCCACATCCTTACTACATCCAATGGTTCAACAACAGCGGCAAGGTTAAGGTAACACGTACTGTTCGTGTGCATTTTAGTATCTCTACATATGCTGATTATGTTGATTGTGATGTGGTACCTATGCAAGCATGTTCCTTATTACTTGGTAGACCATGGCAATTTGATAAAAATTCTGTACACCATGGTAGAAACAATCACTATACTCTTGTTGATGAGGACATCAATACAATTGTTACACCCACAGCCCCTGCTGCTATACATACTGGACCAATTACTAGAGCTCGTGCACGCCAACTAAATTACCAGGTACTTTCGTTTCTTGGTAATGATTCTAATGTTCATGAGAATATGATGCTGCCTAAATTGGATACATTTGTTTTGCTTACAAATGAAGGGCCTAGCTTGGAGAAGGATGAACATTGGAGCAAGAACAAGCATGGAGATGATGGCATGCGCGAGGGGAACAAGAACGGAGTTACAAGTGATGATTTCAGGACTTTGAAGCCACCATAATGTGTGCATGAAGCCTTGGACGAAATATACAAGATGCCACTTCATAAATTTCGTCCCGAGGCTATTTTAGGTGCTGCGTCACCTTATTATTGGGCCAGGCCCATGTAATTTCGAAATACATAAGTATAGGCTATTTTTAGAGTCCGTATGTGTGGGGAAACAAGAGATAGGGTTGATTTCGGACCCCTCCACCAAGGGCCACGAAATCCACCCCCTCTTCCTCCATATATATAGCCCTTAGGGCATCGTTTAGACCTTGGGTTTTGTTTAGATTAAAAGTTCGCCATAGCTGCAACTTCGCGTACTTCGTTTGTGTTCAACGACCAGACAAAGGCGTCACAGAACCCCACCTTGATCAATAAAGCTTTCATCTTATATTCGCAATATCCAGATTGCAATCTCAGTTTCTTGCTTGTTCTTCGTTTGCTCGCAGGAAACAGACCCTCGTGGTCAGGTTGATCGTGCTCCGGCGTGGTCAATAACCTCTCGGAGTTGGTTTAGCGATTGCTAAGGCGCGACGTCCTCGCACGTTCGTAGTCGGATCGTCAAAGTCGACTTCCACCAAAGCGATATCCATCATCTCATCGAAAGACGGGACACCTTTGCCTCTATCAGGATATGAGTCCGCTAGTGACTATGATGAGGAGACATTGGCTCTTATTACACGTGAAGAACATGGTGGAGATGATTCTGATCATGAGACGCAATACATGGCTCCTGAAGACGCTGACAGGTATGAATGTTTAGTTGCTCAACGTGTTTTGAGTGTGCAGGTCACACAAGCTGAGCAAAATCAGAGGCACAATTTGTTCCATACCAAGGGAGTTGTGAAGGAACGTTCTGTGCGCGTCATCATAGACGGAGGGAGCTGCAACAACTTGGCTAGCATGGAGATGGTGGAGAAGCTTTCTCTCACCACAAGACCACATCCACATCCTTACTACATCCAATGGTTCAACAACAGCGGCAAGGTTAAGGTAACACGTACTGTTCGTGTGCATTTTAGTATCTCTACATATGCTGATTATGTTGATTGTGATGTGGTACCTATGCAAGCATGTTCCTTATTACTTGGTAGACCATGGCAATTTGATAAAAATTCTGTACACCATGGTAGAAACAATCACTATACTCTTGTTCATAAGGATAAAAATATTACTTTGCTTCCTATGACTCCTGATTCCATTTTGAAAGATGATATTAATAGAGCTAATAAAGCAAAATAGGAGATGAATAAGAGAGAAAATCAGATTGTGGCAAAAGAATTTGAGCAACAAATGAAGCCTAATAATAAACCATCTAGTGTTGCTTCTGAAATTAAATTGAAAAGTGCATGTTTATTTGCCACCAAATCTGATGAGGACATGACTACCTTGGATATGACCAAAAATATTGCATATATGCATATTTGTCAGGTGATTTCTAGTGCAAACTATGCAATAATCTATTTATGTTATCCAGAACAAAAATACTTCACACACTTTTGTGTTTTGTCTAATTGCAGGTGTATGGGACATTCGTACAATCCACATATGAAGATAAGGAAGAAAGAGATGTTTATTTGCTGTCCAAAAAGTTCTCTCACGTCACTTTTGGCCCAAGAGAAGATAGAGTCCAAGTCTCTCACGTTCTGGATTCAGATTCGGACTGCACAGACACACCTGATTCAAAACGCACACAAGTTTTTCATACGGACTCCGAATTGGGTGATTTTTTTTTTGTTGGAAACTAGATTTCGTGCACTTTCCAACCCAATTGGAATCACCTTCAAATTCGTCCGGAGCGTTGAGTTGTGGACGAAACAATCTGATGCTGCAGCAGAATCCGAGTCAAACTACAAGTCCAAAGGTGTTACATCACCTCCACTTGGGCCCATTGGCCTTGTACGACCTAGATTTAGTTTTAGGCTGCCTTGGGACGTCCTCCCACCTCTTTGGCCGCCACCCCTTGCTCCTATATAAGTAGATCCATCTAGTAGCTTTTCCTTGGGATTTGTTTAGTTAAAAGTTAGCCATTGCAACTTCGTGTACTTCGTTTGTGTCCAACGACCAGACCAAGACCGCTTCCGGATCCCCACCATTATCAATACCTCAAATATATTTGCAATATTCAGATTGCTTTATCATATTCTTGCTCGTTCTTCGATTGCTTGCAGGAATAGACCTTCGTGGTCAGGCTGACCGTGCTTCCGGCATCGTCAGTAACCTCAGGAGATTGGTTTAGCGATTGCTAAGGCGCAACGTCGTGCACGTTTGTAGTCGGATCGTCAAAGTCGTCTCCACCAAATCGATAGTTATCATCTCATCGAAAGATCGGGACACCCCCCGCCTCTATGAAGTGGTATCAGTTTTCAGGTTGCTCGGTGAGAATTTCCAGTTTTCCTAGATTAGATTTATTTTCTTACCTATTGTCCAAGAAAAAGCCACAAAAAGAGTTAGATCTATTCATCCTTGGTCCAAGCCAGTCTGAGCCTTTGCAATTTTCTTTTCATTGCTTGCATAGTTGAATTATCGGTTGCATCGTCGTGTCGAGTTGCTGGTCTTAGTGTCTAGTTCCTTTAGAGTTTCGAGTTCTGTTCACATTAGTCACGCAGTCGCTGCATCATTATCCCATCCGCTGTCCACCATCCAATCCACCAATTTCCACCACGTGCTACACACCGTTCATTGTCATAATCATAGTTGAGATCGTTCCCATCTTCGCTTGATCCAATCTACATCTTATCTAGTTTGTTCTGGAAAGAGGGAGAGAGAAAAAAAGATAGAGAAAAAAAACGAGAGAAAAAAAAGTAAAAAAAAAAGTCAGAGAAAAAAAAAGAAAGGAAAAGAAAAAAAAGTGTGAGAAAAAAAAGAGAGGAGAAAAAAAATTGGATCTATCTAGAATCAATCTCGTACCTGAATTCGGATTGGAATCTGTTTTGCGCACTGTTTAGTAAAACAGGTCTATCTTCCTCATACGAAGTCCGTTTTGGCTCCGTGAGTACTCAAATTAAAGCTAGCGACGAGCCGCATCTAAATAGTTGCAGAAGCTAGTTCAATATTTGACACCTCAAAATCGGCTCCTAAATAGGTCTTTTTGCCCTCCGAAGTTCATGAACACAGCTTGTTACAATTTTTCAGGCCAGTTTTAGAATTCCTTGACTCCTCATATCAACTCGGAATTGAGTGATTCTTTTTGCATTGGAAAGCTTGAGTTAATAGCATTCTTTGAAAGAATTTATCAGAAAATTGTCTCAAACTTTTCAAGAGGAAAGTTGGAGAGAGAGTTGTTGTATATCCTGCTTGGCAGTTGTTTTTCATCATTATCTTCACTGCCGTTGTGATCTTCACTTATATCTTGCTGTCAAGAGCTACTTAGTATCCTTCATTGATGCTAGTTGTGCTACGCCGTGACCTCATTAGTGTTCTAGGCTCGCGTCTCTAGTACGGTCTAGCCTAGGACCAGCATAGTACCGTCGTTGAGCGTTTATTCAACATTGCATCTTTGAATTGATTATTGCTAATCTTTTGCTACCATATATAGCCAACCCAGCTCCACATATTTCTACACCGTGTATACGTACGCTCCCCTGGCAATCGCTTTACTCAATATTCGGAGTTACTTGACACCGCTGGTTGCCGATCACCGCCTGCTGCATGGTAAGAACTTGTAAGACATTGATATTTGCTTTACTGTGAGCGTTTTACCACCACATCCTAGTAGTTATAGGAACATTATTTTTGGGTTTTGTTTCTTGTTCTACTAATTATGACAGGATCCAGAGTCAATTCATGGGCTTTGTCGATCGCGGGAGACGTGCCATCACCTTTGCAAATACCACAACCGTCACGAGAGGTGCACAAACATCCAAATGCACATGATCAGGTTAATGTATCTATACCACCATTTAATGGCCGTTTTAAACCTGCTTTATATATTGAATGGGAGTTCGACATAAAAAATATATTTGCTTCCCATAATTTCGATGAACATAAAAAGGTTAAGGTTGCGGTTGGTTCTTTCACTGGTTATGCTTTGGTTTGGTGGAGTGAATATTGTCGGTTACACCCTGATTATATACCTACTACTTGGGATGATTTGAAACTTGCCATGCGACATACTTTCGTCCCTGCTTATTATACTCGTGACATGATTAAGAAGTTGCAACACTTAAAACAAGGTAGTGAAACTGTAACAAAATATTATGATGATTTACAAACTACCTTGTTGCATTCTTCTTTAGAAGAAAGTGAAGATGATTTTATGGATAGATTTTGGGGAGGATTAAACCGTGATATTCAAGAGATACTAATTCATGAAGAGTGTTATCCTATGGACCATTTGTTTCATCTTGCTTGCAAAGCTGAACAGGAAATAAAACGACGTGTTGGCCACGAGGAGAACAAGCGCACGGTGCACATTCCAAGAGTTGATATGATTGTTCCTTCAACTACTAGGCATACTATGACAACCACATCCGTTGTTGTCAGGACTACATCACCTCCACCATGTGACACATCGCCCCCGAGAGTGGGTACATCATCTGAGTTGATCATAAGAGGTAATGACAAAGGTACTGATCTTCCATCTCTACATGAGAATGATGAATGCCTTGTCAATTTGAATGCACCATCTGATGAGCTACCCATTACGTTGATCACACCACCTATTTTAGAGGACTACGTTGATAATTTGACTTTGCCATGTGATCAAACAACTGAAATACCAACAATTTTGAGTGCACCCATTGAATTAACTATTGATGCAAAAGAACCAATGTTTAATCATTTTGATATGACCTCTAATCTTGGTGATGATTCTGTGTTGAATGACTTATTGCATGTTTGCTTATTTAAGCATGTTGTAGCATGTAAATTTGATGCAAGTAAGGTTTACTCACCAATGTTGGGATGGTTTAATGATGAACATTGTCAATCTTTTGAAATGAATAAGAGCTTCACTTATATGTGCAAACTGAGTTGCAATATTTTCATGCCTTCTACTCCTTGTGCTAATTTTTTGGCTTTAGATTTTATGAACTATGCAAGTTACTCATCTATTCATGTTTCATATATGCAAAAATCAAGGGAAGTAAAAATGGATGACATATACATATACAATATGTACACCTTGTCTCTTTTGTTAGCCACATTTCAGATTAAGCAACGCCGAGGACGGCTTTATTTTCAAGAAGGGGAGGATGATGAGGACATGACTACCTTGGATATGACCAAAAATATTGCATATATGCATATTTGTCAGGTGATTTCTAGTGCAAACTATGCAATAATCTATTTATGTTATCCAGAACAAAAATACTTCACACACTTTTGTGTTTTGTCTAATTGCAGGTGTATGGGACATTCGTACAATCCACATATGAAGATAAGGAAGAAAGAGATGTTTATTTGCTGTCCAAAAAGTTCTCTCACGTCACTTTTGGCCCAAGAGAAGATAGAGTCCAAGTCTCTCACGTTCTGGATTCAGATTCGGACTGCACAGACACACCTGACTCAAAACGCACACAAGTTTTTCATACGGATTCCGAATTGGGTGATTCTTTTTTTGTTGGAAACTAGATTTCGTGCACTTTCCAACCCAATTGGAATCACCTTCAAATTCGTCCGGAGCGTTGAGTTGTGGACGAAACAATCTGATGCTGCAGCAGAATCCGAGTCAAACTACAAGTCCAAAGGTGTTACATCACCTCCACTTGGGCCCATTGGCCTTGTACGACCTAGATTTAGTTTTAGGCTGCCTTGGGACGTCCTCCCACCTCTTTGGCCGCCACCCCTTGCTCCTATATAAGTAGATCCATCTAGTAGCTTTTCCTTGGGATTTGTTTAGTTAAAAGTTAGCCATTGCAACTTCGTGTACTTCGTTTGTGTCCAACGACCAGACCAAGACCGCTTCCGGATCCCCACCATTATCAATACCTCAAATATATTTGCAATATTCAGATTGATTTATCATATTCTTGCTCGTTCTTCGATTGCTTGCAGGAATAGACCTTCGTGGTCAGGCTGACCGTGCTTCCGGCATCGTCAGTAACCTCAGGAGATTGGTTTAGCGATTGCTAAGGCGCAACGTCGTGCATGTTTGTAGTCGGATCGTCAAAGTCGTCTCCACCAAATCGATAGTTATCATCTCATCGAAAGATCGGGACACCCCCCGCCTCTATCAAAATCTGATATTGATGAGCTAGATTTCAGCAAATCTGTTTGCTATGCTTTTGTGTGCAAAGAGGCATTATTTTCATTCGAGGGCGTGCCTTCCTCTTTGCCTCCTGCTGTCACTAACATTTTGCAGGAGTTCGCTGACGTCTTTCCACAAGACGTGCCACCGGGATTACCGCCTATTCGAGGGATTGAGCATCAAATTGACTTAATTCCCGGTGCTTCACTGCCAAACCGTGCACCATACCGTACCAATCCAGAGGAGACGAAGGAGATTATGCGTCAAGTACAAGAGCTTCTCGACAAAGGTTATATACGCGAATCCCTTAGTCCTTGTGCTTTTCCTATTATTCTAGTGCCGAAAAAGGATGGTACATCACGTATGTGTGTTGATTGTAGAGGCATTAATAATATTACTATTCGTTATCGTCATCCTATTCCTAGGCTAGATGATATGCTTGATGAATTGAGTGGCTCTACAATATTCTCCAAAGTTGATTTGCGTAGTGGCTACCATCAAATTCGTATGAAATTGGGAGATGAATGGAAAACAGCATTTAAAACTAAGTTTGGATTATATGAGTGGTTAGTCATGCCTTTTGGGTTAACT
>NC_041390.1:292593560-292621887 GCF_002162155.2 Triticum dicoccoides
GGGTAGATATGTTCCTGATATATATCTTACTTGGGAGTTAGAAACTGAACAACGATTTACATGTTTACAATATCCTGAGGAGAGACGAGTTGCTGCTGCTGTTTGTGCTTTCACTAGTTTTGCATGTGTATGGTGGTCTGAACATTGTAGATTATATCCTATTCCAACTACTTGGGCTGCTTTGAAAACTGCTATGCGTACGCGTTGGGTTCCACCATATTATCAACGTGAATTGCTTCAAAAATTGCAGCGTTTAAGACAAGGGAAAAATTCTGTAGAAGAATATTATCAGGAATTACAAACTGGCATGATTAGATGTGGTATTGTTGAGGAGAATGAAGCTATGCTTGCACGTTTTCTGGGTGGATTAAATAGAGAGATTCAGACCATTCTAGACTATAAGGAGTATACTAATATCACTCGTTTATTCCATCTTGCTTGTAAAGCTGAACGTGGAGTGCAGGATCGACAAGCATTGGGGCGAACTAACTTTTCTGCAGGCCGACCTTCATCATGGACACCACGTGCATCTTCTATTTCAACTGCACCAGCACCTCCATCCGGTGCCACCTCCAGCCGTGATACAAGAAAACAGGCACAACCACCATTCCAAGAGCGCACCTGCGGGTCCTGCACAGCGTTCTTCTTCTTCCATGGCATCAACAGGGCACACAAGTGATATTATTTGTCGTCGTTGTAAGGGAGGAGGTCATTATGCGAGGGAATGCAAATCTCCGCGTGTGATGATTGCTACCGCGGATGGTGGATATGAGTCCGCTAGTGACTATGATGAGGAGACATTGGCTCTTATTACACGTGAAGAACATGGTGGAGATGATTCTGATCATGAGACGCAATACATGGCTCCTGAAGACGCTGACAGGTATGAATGTTTAGTTGCTCAACGTGTTTTGAGTGTGCAGGTCACACAAGCTGAGCAAAATCAGAGGCACAATTTGTTCCATACCAAGGGAGTTGTGAAGGAACGTTATGTGCGCGTCATCATAGACGGAGGGAGCTGCAACAACTTGGCTAGCATGGAGATGGTGGAGAAGCTTTCTCTCACCACAAGACCACATCCACATCCTTACTACATCCAATGGTTCAACAACAGCGGCAAGGTTAAGGTAACACGTACTGTTCGTGTGCATTTTAGTATCTCTACATATGCTGATTATGTTGATTGTGATGTGGTACCTATGCAAGCATGTTCCTTATTACTTGGTAGACCATGGCAATTTGATAAAAATTATGTACACCATGGTAGAAACAATCACTATACTCTTGTTCATAAGGATAAAAATATTACATTGCTTCCTATGACTCCTGATTCCATTTTGAAAGATGATATTAATAGAGCTAATAAAGCACAACAGGAGAAGAATAAGAGTGAAAATCAGATTGTGGCAAAAGAATTTGAGCAACAAATGAAGCCTAATAATAAACCATCTAGTGTTGCTTATGAAATTAAATTGAAAAGTGCATGTTTATTTGCCACCAAATCTGATATTGATGAGCTAGATTTTAGCAAATCTATTTGCTATGCTTTTGTGTGCAAAGAGGCATTATTTTCATTCGAGGACGTGCCTTCCTCTTTGCCTCCTGCTGTCACTAACATTTTGCAGGAGTTCGCTGACGTTTTTCCACAAGACGTGCCACCGGGATTACCGCCTATTCGAGGGATTGAGCATCAGATTGACTTAATTCCCGGTGCTTCACTGCCAAACCGTGCACCATACCGTACCAATCCAGAGGAGACGAAGGAGATTATGCGTCAAGTACAAGAGCTTCTCGACAAAGGTTATATACGCGAATCCCTTAGTCCTTGTGCTGTTCCTATTATTCTAGTGCCGAAAAAGGATGGTACATCACGTATGTGTGTTGATTGTAGAGGCATTAATAATATTACTATTCGTTATCGTCATCCTATTCCTAGGCTAGATGATATGCTTGATGAATTGAGTGGCTCTACAATATTCTCCAAAGTTGATTTGCGTAGTGGCTACCATCAAATTCGTATGAAATTGGGAGATGAATGGAAAACAACATTTAAAACTAAGTTTGGATTATATGAGTGGTTAGTCATGCCTTTTGGGTTAACTAATGCACCTAGTGATAGAGGCAAAGGTGTCCCGTCTTTCGATGAGATGGTGGATTTCGCTTTGGTGGAAGTCGACTTTGACGATCCGACTACGAACGTGCGAGGACGTCGCGCCTTAGCAATCGCTAAACCAACTCCGAGAGGTTATTGACCACGCCGGAGCACGATCAACCTGACCACGAGGGTCTGTTTCCTGCGAGCAAACGAAGAACAAGCAAGAAACTAAGATTGCAATCTGGATATTGCGAATATAAGATGAAAGCTTTATTGATCAAGGTGGGGTTCTGTGACGCCTTTGTCTGGTCGTTGAACACAAACGAAGTACGCGAAGTTGCAGCTATGGCGAACTTTTAATCTAAACAAAACCCAAAGTCTAAACGATGCCCTAAGGGCTGTATATATGGAGGAAGAGGGGGGAATTTCGTGGCCCTTGGTGGAGGAGTTCGAAATCAACCCTATCTCTTGTTTCCCCACACATACGGACTCTAAAAATAGCCTATACTTATGTATTTCGAAATTACATGGGCCTGGCCCAATAATAAGGTGACGCAGCACCTAAAATAGCCTCGGGACGAAATTTATGAAGTGGCATCTTGTATATTTCGTCCAAGGCTTCATGCACCCATTATGGTGGCTTCAAAGTCCTGAAATCATCACTTGTAACTCCGTTCTTGTTTCCCTTGCGCATGCCATCATCTCCATGCTTGTTCTTGCTCCAATGTTCATCCTTCTCCAAGCTAGGCCCTTCATTTGTAAGCAAAACAAATGTATCCAATTTAGGCAGCATCATATTCTCATGAACATTAGAATCATTACCAAGAAACGAAAGTACCTGGTAATTTAGTTGGCGTGCACGAGCTGTTTTGAAGAATAATAAGAAAATGTGGGAGGAATGCTTGCCTCATATTGAATTTGCTTATAATCGTTCATTGCATTCTACTACTAAGATGTGCCCTTTTGAAGTTGTGTATGGTTTCCTACCTCGTGCACCTATTGATTTGTTGCCTCTTCCATCTTCGGAGAAGGTTAATTTTGATGCTAAACAACGTGCTGAATTGATTTTAAAAATGCATGAGTTAACTAAGGAAAACATTGAGCGCATGAATGCTAAATATAAACTTGCTGGAGATAAGGGTAGAAAACATGTTGTGTTTGCACCTGGAGATCTTGTTTGGTTACATTTGCGTAAGGATAGATTTCCTGATTTGCGCAAATCAAAGTTAATGCCACGTGCTGATGGTCCCTTTAAGGTGTTAGAGAAAATAAATGATAATGCATATAAACTTGAGCTGCCTGCAGATTTTGGGGTTAGTCCCACTTTTAACATTGCAGATTTGAAGCCTTATTTGGGTGAGGAAGATGAACTTCCGTCGAGGACGACTTCATTTCAAGAAGGGGAGGATGATGAGGACATCAATATAATTGTTACACCCACAGCCCCTGCTGCTATACATACTGGACCAGTTGATGAGGACATCAATACAATTGTTACACCCACAGCCCCTGCTGCTATACATACTGGACCAATTACTAGAGCTCGTGCACGCCAACTAAATTACCAGGTACTTTCGTTTCTTGGTAATGATTCTAATGTTCATGAGAATATGATGTTGCCTAAATTGGATACATTTGTTTTGCTTACAAATGAAGGGCCTAGCTTGGAGAAGGATGAACATTGGAGCAAGAACAAGCATGGAGATGATGGCATGCGCAAGGGGAACAAGAACGGAGTTACAAGTGATGATTTCAGGACTTTGAAGCCACCATAATGGGTGCATGAAGCCTTGGACGAAATATACAAGATGCCACTTCATAAATTTCGTCCCGAGGCTATTTTAGGTGCTGCGTCACCTTATTATTGGGCCAGGCCCATGTAATTTCGAAATACATAAGTATAGGCTATTTTTAGAGTCCGTATGTGTGGGGAAACAAGATATAGGGTTGATTTCGGACCCCTCCACCAAGGGCCACGAAATTCCCCCCTCTTCCTCCATATATACAGCCCTTAGGGCATCGTTTAGACTTTGGGATTTGTTTAGTTAAAAGTTTGCCTCCTGCTGTCACTAACATTTTGCAGGAGTTCGCTGACGTTTTTCCACAAGACGTGCCACCGGGATTACCGCCTATTCGAGGGATTGAGCATCAGATTGACTTAATTCCCGGTGCTTCACTGCCAAACCGTGCACCATACCGTACCAATCCAGAGGAGACGAAGGAGATTATGCGTCAAGTACAAGAGCTTCTCGACAAAGGTTATATACGCGAATCCCTTAGTCCTTGTGCTGTTCCTATTATTCTAGTGCCGAAAAAGGATGGTACATCACGTATGTGTGTTGATTGTAGAGGCATTAATAATATTACTATTCGTTATCGTCATCCTATTCCTAGGCTAGATGATATGCTTGATGAATTGAGTGGCTCTACAATATTCTCCAAAGTTGATTTGCGTAGTGGCTATCATCAAATTCGTATGAAATTGGGAGATGAATGGAAAACAGCATTTAAAACTAAGTTTGGATTATATGAGTGGTTAGTCATGCCTTTTGGGTTAACTAATGCACCTAGTACTTTCATGAGATTAATGAACGAAGTTTTACGTGCTTTCATTGGACGATTTGTGGTAGTTTACTTTGATGACATATTGATTTATAGAAGATCTTTGGAAGAACATTTGGAACATTTACGTGTTGTTTTTATTGCTCTACGTGATGCACGTTTGTTCGGTAACCTTAGGAAGTGCACCTTTTGCACCGACCGAGTATCTTTTCTTGGCTATGTTGTTACTCCACAGGGAATTGAAGTTGATAAAGCCAAGATTGAAGCTATTGAGAGTTGGCCGCAGCCCAAAACGGTCACACAAGTGAGGAGTTTTCTTGGCCTCGCTGGATTCTATAGGCGTTTTGTGAGAGATTTTAGCACCATTGCTGCACCTCTCAATGAGCTTACAAAGAAAGATGTGCCTTTTCTTTGGGGTACCGCACAGGAAGAAGCCTTCACGGTATTGAAAGATAAGTTGACACATGCTCCTTTACTCCAACTTCCTGATTTTAATAAGACTTTTGAGCTTGAATGTGATGCTAGTGGAATTGGATTAGGAGGTGTGTTATTACAAGATGGCAAACCTGTTGCATACTTTTCTGAAAAATTGAGTGGGCCTAGTCTGAATTATTCTACTTATGATAAAGAATTATATGCTCTTGTTCGGACTTTAGAAACATGGCAACATTATTTATGGCCCAAAGAATTTGTTATACATTCTGATCATGAATCTTTGAAACATATTAAAAGTCAAGCTAAACTGAATCGTAGACATGCTAAATGGGTTGAATTCATTGAGACTTTCCCTTATGTCTTTAAACACAAGAAGGGAAAAGAAAATGTTATTGCTGGTGCATTGTCTCGTCGCTACACTATGCTTTCACAACTTGACTTCAAAATATTTGGTTTGGAGACCATCAAAGATCAATATGTGCATGATGCTGATTTTAAAGATGTAATGCAGAATTGTAAAGAAGGAAGAATGTGGAACAAGTTTGTTGTTAACGATGGATTTGTGTTTCGTGCTAACAAGCTATGCATTCCAGCTAGCTCCGTTCGTCTTTTGTTGTTGCAGGAGGCGCATGGAGGAGGATTAATGGGACACTTTGGCGTGAAGAAGACGGAGGACGTACTTGCTACACATTTCTTTTGGCCAAAGATGAGACGGGATGTTGAGCGTTTTATTGCTCGCTGCACTACATGTCAAAAAGCTAAGTCACGACTCAATCCTCATGGTTTATATATCCCTTTGCCTGTACCTAGTGTTCCTTGGGAGGATATATCTATGGACTTTGTTTTAGGTTTACCTCGAACAAAGAAGGGGAGGGATAGCATATTTGTTGTCGTGGATAGATTCTCGAAAATGGCACACTTTATACCATGTCATAAAAGCGATGATGCTGTTAATGTTGCTGATTTGTTCTTTCGTGAAATTATTCGCTTGCATGGTGTGCCAAATACTATTGTTTCAGATCGTGATACTAAATTTCTTAGCCACTTTTGGAGATGTTTATGGGCTAAGTTGGGGACTAAGCTGCTTTTTAGTACTACTTGTCACCCCCAAACTGATGGACAAACTGAAGTAGTCAATAGAACGTTGTCTACTATGCTTAGGGCTGTTTTGAAGAATAATAAGAAAATGTGGGAGGAATGCTTGCCTCATATTGCATTCTACTACTAAGATGTGCCCTTTTGAAGTTGTGTATGGTTTCCTACCTCATGCACCTATTGATTTGTTGCCTCTTCCATCTTCGGAGAAGGTTAATTTTGATGCTAAACAACGTGCTGAATTGATTTTAAAAATGCATGAGTTAACTAAGGAAAACATTGAGCGCATGAATGCTAAATATAAACTTGCTGGAGATAAGGGTAGAAAACATGTTGTGTTTGCACCTGGAGATCTTGTTTGGTTACATTTGCGTAAGGATAGATTTCCTGATTTGCGCAAATCAAAGTTAATGCCACGTGCTGATGGTCCCTTTAAGGTGTTAGAGAAAATAAATGATAATGCATATAAACTTGAGCTGCCTGCAGATTTTGGGGTTAGTCCCACTTTTAACATTGCAGATTTGAAGCCTTATTTGGGTGAGGAAGATGAACTTCCGTCGAGGACGACTTCATTTCAAGAAGGGGAGGATGATGAGGACATCAATATAATTGTTACACCCACAGCCCCTGCTGCTATACATACTGGACCAGTTGATGAGGACATCAATACAATTGTTACACCCACAGCCCCTGCTGCTATACATACTGGACCAATTACTAGAGCTCGTGCACGCCAACTAAATTACCAGGTACTTTCGTTTCTTGGTAATGATTCTAATGTTCATGAGAATATGATGTTGCCTAAATTGGATACATTTGTTTTGCTTACAAATGAAGGGCCTAGCTTGGAGAAGGATGAACATTGGAGCAAGAACAAGCATGGAGATGATGGCATGCGCAAGGGGAACAAGAACGGAGTTACAAGTGATGATTTCAGGACTTTGAAGCCACCATAATGGGTGCATGAAGCCTTGGACGAAATATACAAGATGCCACTTCATAAATTTCGTCCCGAGGCTATTTTAGGTGCTGCGTCACCTTATTATTGGGCCAGACCCATGTAATTTCGAAATACATAAGTATAGGCTATTTTTAGAGTCCGTATGTGTGGGGAAACAAGAGATAGGGTTGATTTCGGACCCCTCCACCAAGGGCCACGAAATTCCCCCCCTCTTCCTCCATATATACAGCCCTTAGGGCATCGTTTAGACTTTGGGTTTTGTTTAGATTAAAAGTTCGCCATAGCTGCAACTTCGCGTACTTCGTTTGTGTTAAACGACAAGACAAAGGCGTCACAGAACCCCACCTTGATCAATAAAGCTTTCATCTTATATTCGCAATATCCAGATTGCAATCTTAGTTTCTTGCTTGTTCTTCGTTTGCTCGCAGGAAACAGACCCTCGTGGTCAGGTTGATCGTGCTCCGGCGTGGTCAATAACCTCTCGGAGTTGGTTTAGCGATTGCTAAGGCGCGACGTCCTCGCACGTTCGTAGTCGGATAGTCAAAGTCGACTTCCACCAAAGCGAAATCCACCATCTCATCGAAAGACGGGACACCTTTGCCTCTATCACCAGTTACTAGAGCTCGTGCACGCCAACTAAATTACCAGGTACTTTCGTTTCTTGGTAATGATTCTAATGTTCATGAGAATATGATGCTGCCTAAATTGGATACATTTGTTTTGCTTACAAATGAAGGGCCTAGCTTGGAGAAGGATGAACATTGGAGCAAGAACAAGCATGGAGATGATGGCATGCACAAGGGGAACAAGAACGGAGTTACAAGTGATGATTTCAGGACTTTGAAGCCACCATAATGGGTGCATGAAGCCTTGGACGAAATATACAAGATGCCACTTCATAAATTTCGTCCCGAGGCTATTTTAGGTGCTGCGTCACCTTATTATTGGGCCAGGCCCATGTAATTTCGAAATACATAAGTATAGGCTATTTTTAGAGTCCGTATGTGTGGGGAAACAAGAGATAGGGTTGATTTCGGACCCCTCCACCAAGGGCCACGAAATTCCCCCCTCTTCCTCCATATATACAGCCCTTAGGGCATCGTTTAGACTTTGGGTTTTGTTTAGATTAAAAGTTCGCCATAGGTGCAACTTCGCATACTTCGTTTGTGTTCAACGACCAGACAAAGGCGTCACAGAACCCCACCTTGATCAATAAAGTTTTCATCTTATATTCGCAATATCCAGATTGCAATCTTAGTTTCTTGCTTGTTCTTTGTTTGCTCGCAGGAAACAGACCCTCGTAGTCAGGTTGATCGTGCCCGGCGTGGTCAATAACCTCTCGGAGTTGGTTTAGCGATTGCTAAGGCGCGACATCCTCGCACGTTCGAAGTCGGATCGTCAAAGTCGACTTCCACCAAAGCGAAATCCACCATCTCATCGAAAGACGGGACACCTTTGCCTCTATCAACATGGCTCCTGAAGACGCTGACAGGTATGAATGTTTAGTTGCTCAACGTGTTTTGAGTGTGCAGGTCACATAAGCTGAGCAAAATCAGAGGCACAATTTGTTCCATACCAAGGGAGTTGTGAAGGAACGTTCTGTGCGCGTCATAATAGACGGAGGGAGCTGCAACAACTTGGCTAGCATGGAGATGGTGGAGAAGCTTTCTCTCACCACAAGACCACATCCACATCCTTACTACATCCAATGGTTCAACAACAGCGGCAAGGTTAAGGTAACACGTACTGTTCGTGTGCATTTTAGTATCTCTACATATGCTGATTATGTTGATTGTGATGTGGTACCTATGCAAGCATGTTCCTTATTACTTGGTAGACCATGGCAATTTGATAAAAATTCTGTACACCATGGTAGAAACAATCACTATACTCTTGTTCATAAGGATAAAAATATTACTTTGCTTCCTATGACTCCTAATTCCATTTTGAAAGATGATATTAATAGAGCTAATAAAGAACAACAGGAGAAGAATAAGAGTGAAAATCAGATTGTGGCAAAAGAATTTGAGCAACAAATGAAGCCTAACAATAAACCATCTAGTGTTGCTTCTGAAATTAAATTGAAAAGTGCATGTTTATTTGCCACCAAATCTGATATTGATGAGCTAGATTTCAGCAAATCTGTTTGCTATGCTTTTGTGTGCAAAGAGGCATTATTTTCATTCGAGGACGTGCCTTCCTCTTTGCCTCCTGCTGTCACTAACATTTTGCAGGAGTTCGCTAAAGTTTTTCCACAAGACGTGCCACCAGGATTACCGCCTATTCGAGGGATTGAGCATCAGATTGACTTAATTCCCGGTGCTTCACTGCCAAACCGTGCACCATACCGTACCAATCCAGAGGAGACGAAGGAGATTATGCGTCAAGTACAAGAGCTTCTCGACAAAGGTTATATACGCGAATCCCTTAGTCCTTGTGCTGTTCCTATTATTCTAGTGCCGAAAAAGGATGGTACAACACGTATGTGTGTTGATTGTAGAGGCATTAATAATATTACTATTCGTTATCGTAATCCTATTCCTAGGCTAGATGATATGCTTGATGAATTGAGTGGCTCTACAATATTCTCCAAAGTTGATTTGCGTAGTGGCTACCATCAAATTCGTATGAAATTGGGAGATGAATGGAAAACAGCATTTAAAACTAAGTTTGGATTATATGAGTGGTTAGTCATGCCTTTTGGGTTAACTAATGCACCTAGTACTTTCATGAGATTAATGAACGAAGTTTTACGTGCTTTCATTGGACGATTCGTGGTAGTTTACTTTGATGACATATTGATTTATAGCAGATCTTTGGAGGAACATTTGGAACATTTACGTGCTGTTTTTATTGCTCTACGTGATGCACGTTTGTTTGGTAACCTTGGGAAGTGCACCTTTTGCACCGACCGAGTATCTTTTCTTGGCTATGTTGTTACTCGACAGGGAATTGAAGTTGATAAAGCCAAGATTGAAGCTATTGAGAGTTGGCCGCAGCCTAAAACGGTCACACAAGTGAGGAGTTTTCTTGGCCTCGCTGGATTCTATAGGCGTTTTGTGAGAGATTTTAGCACCATTGCTGCACCTCTCAATGAGCTTACAAAGAAAGATGTGCCTTTTCTTTGGGGTACCGCACAGGAAGAAGCCTTCTCCGTATTGAAAGATAAGTTGACACATGCTCCTTTACTCCAACTTCCTGATTTTAATAAGACTTTTGAGCTTGAATGTGATGCTAGTGGAATTGGATTAGGAGGTGTGTTATTACAAGATGGCAAACCCGTTGCATACTTTTCTGAAAAATTGAGTGGGCCTAGTCTGAATTATTCTACTTATGATAAAGAATTATATGCTCTTGTTCGGACTTTAGAAACATGGCAACATTATTTATGGCCCAAAGAATTTGTTATACATTCTGATCATGAATCTTTGAAACATATTAAAAGTCAAGCTAAACTGAATCGTAGACATGCTAAATGGGTTGAATTCATTGAGACTTTCCCTTATGTCATTAAACACAAGAAGGGAAAAGAAAATGTTATTGCTGATGCATTGTCTCGTCGCTATACTATGCTTTCACAACTTGACTTGAAAATATTTGGTTTGGAGACCATCAAAGATTAATATGTGCATGATGCTGATGATGAGGACATCAATACAATTGTTACACCCACAGCCCCTGCTGCTATACATACTGGACCAATTACTAGAGCTCGTGCACGCCAACTAAATTACCAGGTACTTTCGTTTCTTGGTAATGATTCTAATGTTTATGAGAATATGATGCTGCCTAAATTGGATACATTTGTTTTGCTTACAAATGAAGGGCCTAGCTTGGAGAAGGATGAACATTGGAGCAAGAACAAGCATGGAGATGATGGCATGCGCAAGGGAAACAAGAACGGAGTTACAAGTGATGATTTCAGGACTTTGAAGCCACCATAATGGGTGCATGAAGCCTTGGACGAAATATACAAGATGCCACTTCATAAATTTCGTCCCGAGGCTATTTTAGGTGCTGTGTCACCTTATTATTGGGTCAGGCCCATGTAATTTCGAAATACTTAAGTATAGGCTATTTTTAGAGTCCGTATGTGTGGGGAAACAAGAGATAGGGTTGATTTCGGACCCCTCCACCAAGGGCCACGAAATTCCCCCCCTCTTCCTCCATATATACAGCCCTTAGGGCATCGTTTAGACTTTGGGTTTTGTTTAGATTAAAAGTTCGCCATAGCTGCAACTTCGCGTACTTCGTTTGTGTTCAACGACCAGACAAAGGCGTCACAGAACCCCACCTTGATCAATAAAGCTTTCATCTTATATTCGCAATATCCAGATTGCAATCTCAGTTTCTTGCTTGTTCTTCGTTTGCTCGCAGGAAACAGACCCTCGTGGTCAGGTTGATCGTGCTCCGGCGTGGTCAATAACCTCTCGGAGTTGGTTTAGCGATTGCTAAGGCGCGACGTCCTCGCACGTTCGTAGTCGGATCGTCAAAGTCGACTTCCACCAAAGCGAAATCCACCATCTCATCGAAAGACGGGACACCTTTGCCTCTATCACTATTTTGATGATATACTGATTTATAGCAGATCTTTGGAAGAACACTTGGAACATTTACGTGCTGTTTTTATTGCTCTACGTGATGCACGTTTGTTTGGTAACCTTGGGAAGTGCACCTTTTGCACCGACCGAGTATCTTTTCTTGGCTATGTTGTTACTCCACAGGGAATTGAAGTTGACAAAGCCAAGATTGAAGCTATTGAGAGTTGGCCGCAGCCCAAAACGGTCACACAAGTGAGGAGTTTTCTTGGCCTCGCTGGATTCTATAGGCGTTTTGTGAGAGATTTCAGCACCATTGCTGCACCTCTCAACGAGCTTACAAAGAAGGATGTGCCTTTTGTTTGGGGTACCGCACAGGAAGAAGCCTTCACGGTATTGAAAGATAAGTTGACACATGCTCCTTTACTCCAACTTCCTGATTTTCATAAGACTTTTGAGCTTGAATGTGATGCTAGTGGAATTGGATTAGGAGGTGTGTTATTACAAGATGGCAAACCTGTTGCATATTTTTCTGAAAAATTGAGTGGGCCTAGTCTGAATTATTCTACTTATGATAAAGAATTATATGCTCTTGTTCGGACTTAAGAAACATGGCAACATTATTTATGGCCCAAAGAATATGTTATACATTCTGATCATGAATCTTTGAAACATATTAAAAGTCAAGCTAAACTGAATCGTAGACATGCTAAATGGGTTGAATTCATTGAGACTTTCCCTTATGTCATTAAACACAAGAAGGGAAAAGAAAATGTTATTGCTGATGCATTGTCTCGTCGCTATACTATGCTTTCACAACTTGACTTCAAAATATTTGGTTTGGAGACCATCAAAGATCAATATGTGCATGATGCTGATTTTAAAGATGTAATGCAGAATTGTAAAGAAGGAAGAATGTGGAACAAGTTTGTCGTTAACGATGGATTTGTGTTTCGTGCTAACAAGCTATGCATTCCAGCTAGCTCCGTTCGTCTTTTGTTGTTGCAGGAGGCGCATGGAGGAGGATTAATGGGACACTATGGCGTGAAGAAGACGGAGGACGTACTTGCTACACATTTCTTTTGGCCAAAGATGAGACGGGATGTTGAGCGTTTTATTGCTCGATGCACTACATGTCAAAAAGCTAAGTCACGACTCAATCCTCATGGTTTATATATGCCTTTGCCTGTACCTAGTGTTCCTTGGGAGGATATATCTATGGACTTTGTTTTAGGTTTACCTCGAACAAAGAAGGGGAGGGATAGCATATTTGTTGTCGTGGATAGATTCTCGAAAATGGCACACTTTATACCATGTCATAAAAGCGATGATGCTGTTAATGTTGCTGATTTGTTCTTTCGTGAAATTATTCGCTTGCATGGTGTGCCAAATACTATTGTTTCAGATCGTGATACTAAATTTCTTAGCCACTTTTGGAGATGTTTATGGGCTAAGTTGGGGACTAAACTGCTTTTTAGTACTACTTGTCACCCCCAAACTGATGGACAAACTGAAGTAGTCAATAGAACATTGTCTACTATGCTTAGGGCTGTTTTGAAGAATAAAAAGAAAATATGGGAGGAATGCTTGCCTCATATTGAATTTGCTTATAATCGTTCATTGCATTCTACTACTAAGATGTGCCCTTTTGAAGTTGTGTATGGTTTCCTACCTCGTGCACCTATTGATTTGTTGCCTCTTCCATCTTCGGAGAAGGTTAATTTTGATGCTAAACAACGTGCTGAATTGATTTTAAAAATGCATGAGTTAACTAAGGAAAACATTGAGCGCATGAATGCTAAATATAAACTTGCTGGAGATAAGGGTAGAAAACATGTTGTGTTTGCACCTGGAGATCTTGTTTGGTTACATTTGCGTAAGGATAGATTTCCTGATTTGCGCAAATCAAAGTTAATGCCACGTGCTGATGGTCCCTTTAAGGTGTTAGAGAAAATAAATGATAATGCATATAAACTTGAGCTGCCTGCGGATTTTGGGGTTAGTCCCTCTGTTAACATTGCAGATTTGAAGCCTTATTTGGGTGAGGAAGATGAACTTCCGTCGAGGACGACTTCATTTCTAGAAGGGGAGGATGATGAGGACATCAATACAATTGTTACACCCACAGCCCCTGCTGCTATACATACTGGACCAATTACTAGAGTTCGTGCACGCCAACTAAATTACCAGGTACTTTCGTTTCTTGGTAATGATTCTAATGTTCATGAGAATATGATGCTGCCTAAATTGGATACATTTGTTTTGCTTACAAATGAAGGGCCTAGCTTGGAGAAGGATGAACATTGGAGCAAGAACAAGCATGGAGATGATGGCATACGCAAGGGAAACAAGAACGGAGTTACAAGTGATGATTTCAGGACTTTGAAGCCACCATAATGGGTGCATGAAGCCTTGGACGAAATATACAAGATGCCACTTCATAAATTTCGTCCCGAGGCTATTTTAGGTGCTGCGTCACCTTATTATTGGGCCAGGCCCATGTAATTTCGAAATACATAAGTATAGGCTATTTTTAGAGTCCGTATGGGTGGGGAAACAAGAGATAGGGTTGATTTCGGACCCCTCCACCAAGGGCCACGAAATTCCCCCCTCTTCCTCCATATATACAGCCCTTAGGGCATCGTTTAGACTTTGGGTTTTGTTTAGATTAAAAGTTCGCCATAGCTGCAACTTCGCGTACTTCGTTTGTGTTCAACGACCAGACAAAGGCGTCACAGAACCCCACCTTGATCAATAAAGCTTTCATCTTATATTCGCAATATCCAGATTGCAATCTTAGTTTCTTGCTTGTTCTTCGTTTGCTCGCAGGAAACAGACCCTCGTGGTCAGGTTGATCGTGCTCCGGCGTGGTCAATAACCTCTCGGAGTTGGTTTAGCGATTGCTAAGGCGCGACGTCCTCGCACGTTCGTAGTCGGATCGTCAAAGTCGACTTCCACCAAAGCGAAATCCACCATCTCATCGAAAGACGGGACACCTTTGCCTCTAACACATTACCAAGAAACGAAAGTACCTGGTAATTTAGTTGGCGTGCACGAGCTCTAGTAATTGGTCCAGTATGTATAGCAGCAGGGACTGTGGGTGTAACAATTGTATTGATGTCCTCATCATCCTCCCCTTCTTGAAATGAAGTCGTCCTCGACGGAAGTTCATCTTCCTCACCCAAATAAGGCTTCAAATCTGCAATGTTAAAAGTGGGACTAACCCCAAAATCTGCAGGCAGCTCAAGTTTATATGCATTATCATTTATTTTCTCTAACACCTTAAAGGGACCATCAGCACGTGGCATTAGCTTTGATTTGCGCAAATCAGGAAATCTATCCTTACGCAAATGTAACCAAACAAGATCTCCAGGTGCAAACACAACATGTTTTCTACCCTTATCTCCAGCAAGTTTATATTTAGCATTCATACGCTCAATGTTTTCCTTAGTTAACTCATGCATTTTTAAAATCAATTCAGCACGTTGTTTAGCATCAAAATTAACCTTCTCCGAAGATGGAAGAAGCAACAAATCAATAGGTGCACGAGGTAGGAAACCATACACAACTTCAAAAGGGCACATCTTAGTAGTAGAATGCAATGAACGATTATAAGCAAATTCAATATGAGGGAAGCATTCCTCCCACATTTTCTTATTATTCTTCAAAACAGCCCTAAGCATAGTAGACAACGTTCTATTGACTACTTCAGTTTGTCCATCAGTTTGGGGGTGACAAGTAGTACTAAAAAGCAGTTTAGTCCCCAACTTAGCCCATAAACATCTCCAAAAGTGGCTAAGAAATTTAGTATCACGATCTGAAACAATAGTATTTGGCACACCATGCAAGCGAATAATTTCACGAAAGAACAAATCAGCAACATTAACAGCATCATCGCTTTTATGACATGGTATAAAGTGTGCCATTTTCGAGAATCTATCCACGACAACAAATATGCTATCCCTCCCCTTCTTTGTTCGAGGTAAACCTAAAACAAAGTCCATAGATATATCCTCCCAAGGAACACTAGGTACAGGCAAAGGCATATATAAACCATGAGGATTGAGTCGTGACTTAGCTTTTTGACATGTAGTGCATCGAGCAATAAAACGCTCAACATCCCGTCTCATCTTTGGCCAAAAGAAATGTGTAGCAAGTTGATGAGGACATCAATACAATTGTTACACCCACAGCCCCTGCTGCTATACATACTGGACCAATTACTAGAGCTCGTGCACGCCAACTAAATTACCAGGTACTTTCGTTTCTTGGTAATGATTCTAATGTTCATGAGAATATGATGCTGCCTAAATTGGATACATTTGTTTTGCTTACAAATGAAGGGCCTAGCTTGGAGAAGGATGAACATTGGAGCAAGAACAAGCATGGAGATGATGGCATGCGCAAGGGGAACAAGAACGGAGTTACAAGTGATGATTTCAGGACTTTGAAGCCACCATAATGGGTGCATGAAGCCTTGGACGAAATATACAAGATGCCACTTCATAAATTTCGTCCCGAGGCTATTTTAGGTGCTGCGTCACCTTATTATTGGGCCAGGCCCATGTAATTTCGAAATACATAAGTATAGGCTATTTTTAGAGTCCGTATGTGTGGGGAAACAAGAGATAGGGTTGATTTCAGACTCCTCCACCAAGGGCCACGAAATTCCCCCCCCTCTTCCTCCATATATACAGCCCTTAGGGCATCGTTTAGACTTTGGGTTTTGTTTAGATTAAAAGTTCGCCATAGCTGCAACTTCGCGTACTTCGTTTGTGTTCAACGACCAGACAAAGGCGTCACAGAACCCCACCTTGATCAATAAAGCTTTCATCTTATATTCGCAATATCCAGATTGCAATCTTAGTTTCTTGCTTGTTCTTCGTTTGCTCGCAGGAAACAGACCCTCGTGGTCAGGTTGATCGTGCTCCGGCGTGGTCAATAACCTCTCGGAGTTGGTTTAGCGATTGCTAAGGCGCGACGTCCTCGCACGTTCGTAGTCGGATCGTCAAAGTCGACTTCCACCAAAGCGATATCCATCATCTCATCGAAAGACGGGACACCTTTGCCTCTATCATGGTCTCTATATGCCTTTACCGATTCCATACCAACCTTGGGAAGACATTAGCATGGACTTTGTACTTGGTTTGCCTAGGACTCGCAATGGGAAATATTCCATATTTGTCGTCGTGGACCGTTTCTCAAAAATGGCACACTTTATTCCTTGTAACAAGATAGACGATGCTACACATGTGGCTAATCTCTTTTGTAGGGAAATATTGCGTCTACATGGTGTGCCAAAGACTATCATCTCGGACCGCGACGTCAAGTTCCTTAGCTACTTTTGGAAGACCCTATGCGCCAAGCTCGGAATCAAGCTACTCTTCTCCACGGCGTACCATCCTCAAACCGACGGCCAAACAGAGGTGACAAACCGCACACTCTCCGCTCTACTTCGAGTACTCATCAAGAAGAACATAAAGAAGTGGGAGGAGTGTCTACCCATCACCGAGTTCTCCTACAACCGAGCAAGACACTCAACAACCGGCAAGTCCACTTTCGAGGTCGTCTACGGATTCAACCCTTTGTCGCCATTGGATATTCTACCTCTACCACTCTAAGAGCGAATCAATTTTAACGCAAGTGCACGAGCGACCCATATCAAGAAGGTGCATGACGATACAAGGAACACCATCGAGCGCCAAGTACAACGCCTTGCGACCAAGCTCAACGTCAACAAGCAACCTATGGTCTTCAACATTGGTGATCTCGTGTGGCTCCACCTTCACAAGGAGCGCTTTCCACAAGGACGCAAGTCTAAGCTTCGACCTCGAGCCAATGGAACCCTTCAAGGTGCTCGCACGCTACAACGACAACGCTTACAAGATCGACCTCCCACGGGACAAACACAACGTGAGCGACATCTTCAACATCAAAGATCTCTCTCCCTTCCATGGTGATGAAGAACTCGATCCAAGGACGGATCTTCCCCAAGGGAGGGGAGATGATGCGGAGCATCCCACGACCATCCACATGGACGCCACCTCAACTATGCAAGCTCCAAGTGGACCAATGACAAGGGCTAGGGCACGTGCTATTCAATCCGAGGAGACATCACTCCTACTTGAGTTTTCCCCCTCTTCAAGTGAGACATGGCTACTGCCTAAGTCCGAGATACTATGTGTCATCATGTACAATGCTCAAGACTCGGAGTTGAGGACTATAGAAGAAGAGACAGACGTCAACACTCTGGACAGCCCAGAACTTCCGGCCCTCGGACCTTCCGGCCGACCCGGAGCTTCCGGCCGCCGATGACTTCGACCAGCCCAGGCGTGCCAACTCTCGGGTTAGCCTGGACCCCATCCCGGACCTTCCGGTGCCCGGAACCTCCGGCCTGCCCGGACCTTCCGGCCCCCGGATGCCAGCACATCTCCACCGCGCCAACTCTCTAGTTAGGCCGGACCCTCCCCGGAACCTCCGGCGCCCGGAACTTCCGGCCCTGCCTACGCGCAGCCACTTGGGCCGAGGCCCGTGTACCCTTTCGTCACCTAGACTATATATACTCTACCCCGTACAACTTTCTAGGGTTAGCATTGGTTTAGCTCATTGAGAGATAGAGCATTGCTCATCCATATCAGATCTACTCCACGAGAGAGACCGTGGCCCCTATACGGAGAAGATCCACCTTGGATTCAAGACCCCTTTACGGGAAGATCCCCTTGTGGATTCAAGACCTCCTCACGGAGAAGAACCGGCTACCCTTTTGTATCGTCCTTAGTTGTCTGTGGATTCGTGTATCGTTCTATGTACCCGAGGATCTAGCACATGTGTGACTTGTTCTTGTTAGGTTGAGTGTTCCTCTTGTGTTTCCCCTTGTGTTTTCCCCCGTTTTTCCTCGTTCCCCTCTTCGTGTTCATCGTGTTCTTCGTGGGATCCGCTCCTTTCATGAAAGATCGGGCCACTAGGGTTCTACCCTACATCATTTGGCTTAGCAGAGAAGCGAAGGGGCAAGCGCGAAGCACCGCGGGCCCCAATAGCCTGCGGCCTTGGGCGCCGCATGGCGATTGATTGGACGTGGGCGTCTGCGCTTCCCCACGACGCCTCGGCAACCGCTCGACTTGATAAGTCCCTGCATGCAGAGAAATGGGTCATGATTACCTGCGATCATGGTGGCCGGCGGTTGGCCTTCTCCGGCTATAAGTACGGGGCCGCGTGAGCCTCGTTAGTTTATCTCTTCCTGCTACTCCTTTCCTTCGTCTTCCTCGTCCTTGCTTCTCCTTACGCCAATGGCACCAATCCGACGGTTTTCTACAGAAGAGAAGGGAAAGGCCCCCCGAGAAGGTCCTGACCCTCTTCCGCCGAAGAAACGGCTAGTCCCCTGCCGCCGAGATGAGGGTGCTTGGCAGGAGGCATCGAGGCCCTGGTACGAGCGGCCGCCACCTGGGTTTCCACTGCCCCTTGTACGCTCGAATCGAGGGCCCTGGGGAAGAGGGCGTCGAGTGACACCGACGGTGCCGCCGCCGACGCCGGCGAGTCACGGTGGTGTGCGTCGTTCCTCCTAGAGTCCATGTCGAAGGCTCCTCCTGTGAGCTCATGCTTCACGCCGCCATGCCCCCATGCTCTTGGATCCACCTTCCTCCCTCCTTCACCTTCAAGATGCCGCCGAGCGGGTCTCTGGAGCTCTGGCTGCAGCACGTCGACTGCAGCACCCTCGCGACCGGAGCGGAGGTCGCGGTCGTCGCTCCGGGCAAGGTCTACATGATCCGGGGCTGGGGTGAGATCGCCCGGGTCTGCCGGATGGAGGGTGCCCTCGTAATTCATCTTGAATACGACGTCGCCTCACTGATGTTCTTCAAGGTCTTCGATGCTGAAGGACGCCGGTTGGAGTGCTGCCCCAAGGGAAGCGGCAGGGGCATCGGACTGGCGAGGACCTGGCCTGCCCATCGGCCCTCCAGCAGCTCTTCAGGCGGCAACGGAGGAGCTGGGGAATCCAGCGGCTCCCCCGAGCTTCTCGTGACTCCGGAGACGAGCGACGACAGCTACGAGCCTCCGAGCTCGCGCCGTGCTCGGAGTAGGGCAACTGCATCGGGCCGCTGACGCCACTGATCTGGGTGGGGTTGGCGCCAGCCCCGGGCAGTCCACTGTTGATGATGGCGTCGCTTGTGGAGGCGCGGGCAATTAGCGTTCCTTAGGATTAGCACCTTTTGTTCCCTGCGAGGAATCGAAGCAACACCCCGCGGGGGTATCTAAGGCGCCTGCCATGTCTTTTGCGAACATTATATCCCTAATATGAATCGATGCGAGATGCTTGTCCTGTCCTGTCCCGGCTCGGCTCCCCCTTTCTATCCTCACGAGGACTTAGCGCTCTATGTTGATAGGTCCCAGTCCCCAGACAGGCTTCAGCCGTCGCTGGTATGCCAGGTCGCGATGCCGTGGTCAAGGCCAGGAGGTGAGCGGCCCGAGGTCCGGTAAGAGCCCCCGAGTCGCGATGCTCGGGAGGTCCCCTTTAGCGCTCGAGCAGCCCTCGCAGGGCGAGAAAGGAAGGCAACATCGTTGTGACAGAGTTGCACTAGGCGAGGGTTTGGTGCTGCGTTGGTCCAGCTCCTGTAAGGGCGTGACTTATCTTTTGAGTTTGGAGTAGTTCTTTGATGGGGCGCCCGGCCCGAGTGGGGGTAGCTGAGGTGCTGGTGGGTTAGGTCCTCGCAAGCTTCTTCCCACTTCCCCACACTTTCCTTAATGCTCTACGTCCTCAGGTCCCGGCTCTCGAGCGAGCTCAACGACCGCTGGTATGACAGGTCGCGATGCCGTGGGTCAAGGCCAGGGGTTGAGGGCTGGAGAGCCAGTAGGAGCCCATGAGTCGCGATGCTCAGGCACCCCCCTTTTAACATGCAAGCGGTCCGTGCCGGAGAGAGGGAGAGATAGCCTGCAGTGTCCCCAACATTGCTCCTGGAGTGGATCCTGCATACCAATCATAAGGAGAGACAAGATCTGTCGCTATTGTTGCCAGCGAACCATTGGTCACTCCGAGGGAGTGATTGGGGCACTGAGGGCCTGGTGAGGTGGCGCCTTGCGGGGCTGCCGCGGCCAGAGCTCGGCCACTCAGATTTATTGGCGTTGCAGGGACGGACCCGTACGCAGACGTCGTGCCAGAGCGAGCGGCTCCATGGGTAGATGTCAATCAAGCAGGCGATTAGGTCAGGTATGTTAAGTACGAAGGAGCAAATCTGTTTCAGGCAGATGCGGGAAAAGTAGATGCCGCTGGGCCAGGCCCGAGCAGCTTGGGGATGATGCAGCCCGAGGGGCGCCCCCAGTAAGGTAGGTAAAGAGCGTAAGAAAAACGGATACATGCCGCAGGGACGGACCCACGCGACCTGGGAACGACGCGGCCCTGTGGGCTCTCCCAGCTAAAAATGGAACTTGAAAGATGTCACCTGATGCCGTTGAAGATGAAGTGATGCCGAAGAAGTGGGCAACGCACGGTGAAGACGTCGACCCTCACGAGCCCCCAGGCCCAGGAGCCTCGGGAGGCTCCGGGGGCACGAGTAGGTCTTCGAGGGCCATCTCCACCTCCGCCAAGACCACACAATGCCTGACCTCCTGAGCCTCCAGAATGCTCCTCAGCAGGCGCTGATGAGCGACGACCGTGTTCGGCAGGCCGAAAGGCATGCAAATGTAGCTGTGAGGTGGACCCTCACAACGCCCCACGCGCGAACGCCAGAGGCGCTCCTGAGACGCGTCTCGGTTGAGCCCTGACACGTCGATGCAGACGCGCAGCCCACCATCCTCGCTTGGATGTGGGGCCACGGTGGGCAAGCGGCGGCTGCCGCGCATGACTCTCGACTCCTGTAGCTCCTGGGTGTTTCCTGTGATGAACTCCTGAGGGTTTGGTCTTTCTTGCTTCGTACCTTCCTGAGGGAAACATGCCTAGAAGCACCCCTCCAAGTGGTGCCCGAGTGCCTCCCTCGTGACCTTGGCAAAGTCGGTGGTTCTCCAAGAAAGAGCCCCCGAGCCCTGCCTGAGGAGGGCATCGGACGCGCTTTCCTATGCGACAGAGGGTGGCGCTCCCTGAACGGGCGCAAATCCTGACGCAACGCCTCCGGAGGCGCCTGCCTCCTTATGGCTTGGGCCAGGCGAAGCCTTCTTCTTAAGGGTCGCCTTGGGAAGTCTTCCGCTCCTATGATCTGGGTCTTCGATTGCTACGGCTTGGAACGCACGCTCAAGTGAACACACCGCATCCCTTTCCTCACAGGGTATGATGATGAGTCCACCGCTTCCTGGCATCTTGAGAACATTGTAGCCATGGTGAGTCACTACCATGAACTTGGCTAGGGCTGGGTACCCGAGGATGGCATTGTATGGCAAGCGAATGTGGGCGATGTCGAAGTCGATGAGCTCGATGCGGTAGTTGTTGCGCTGCCCGAAGGTGACTGGTAGGCGAACTTGCCCTATCGGAACAGTGAAACCATCAGTGACTCCTGAGAAAGGCTTGGTCGGCTGGAGCTGATCATACAACACTTGGAGATTGTCGAACGTCTCGACGGATAGGACGTTGAGTCCTGCTCCGCCATCAACGAGGGTCCTGGTGACCTGCACATTGCTGATGACTGGGGAGCAAAGCATCAGGAGGACTCCGGCCGTCGCCGCGCACTTGAGCTGATCCGCTGAGCTGAACATGATGGCGCACGGAGACCACCTGAGAGGGCGCGTGGCCTCAAGCTTGGGGAGGACTGCATTCACCTCGCGAGCAAACTGCTTGAAGATGCGCTGTGATGCTGGGGCCTGGGCGCCACCCAAGATGCAAGCGATTGCGCGCGGCTCCTGGAAGCCCCAAGCCCCCTCGTCTTGATGATGGTCTTCGTTCCTTCTTGGTGGTGGTGGTAGAGGAGGGAGGCCTGCGTTGCCGTGTGGGCGATCCTCATGAGGCTGATCCCTCCAACCTCCCTCGCGAGGCTGGTCCTGCTAGCGATCCTCGCGAGGTCCGTCAGGCCACCCTTGGCGAGGGCCACGGTCTTCCCATCGTCTTCCACCTCTTCCTCCTCCTTGGCCATAGCCCCTGTCATTGCGCTCGAGGCGTCGGCCAATACGCCCATCTCGCACGGTCCTGAGCTCTTGGCATTCGTTGGTGTTGTGGGTGTGGAGGTCATGGTACACGCAGTATCGGCTGCCCTTGGATGACTCAGGCTGATCCCTGCCTCGCTTGGTGTCTGGTTCCGTTGCGAGCACGGCAGCTCCCTTACGCTTCACATCCTTGGCCTTAGGCTTTTTCTCTTATGGGTCGGCAGCCGGGAGCTCGAGGAGGGAGAGGCGTCCTTCCTCAGCCCTGGCGCACTTGGTCGCCAAGTTGAACAGCTCCAGGGATGTGCGCAGGTATTCATGGATTGCCAGCTCCTCCTTCATCTTGATGTTGTGCACGCCATCGGGGAAGGCTGAGATAATGGCTTCCTCAGTCACCCTGGGGATCTTGAGGCGAGCGTTGTTGAAGTGCTGGATGTATTTCTGCGGGGTTTCCCCTGGCTGTTGCTTGATGCGGCGCAGGTCGCTTATGGCCGGGGGCCGGTCACGAGTGCCCTGGAAGTTGGCGATGAAGCGAGTGCGCATCTCGTCCCAGGAGGAGATCGTGCTGGGAGCCAGGTTTAGGAGCCAGGTGCGGGCGCCGTCCTTGAGCTCCATGGGAAACCAGTTCGCCATGACCTTTTCGTCTCCGTGGGCGGCTTCGATGCCCAGCTCGTAGAGCTGTAGGAATTCCGAGGGGTCCGCCGTGCCATCATAGCGAGGGGGCAGATCAGGCTTGAACTTGCCTGGCCATGTGACACCGCGTAGCTCGGGGGTAAAGGCGCGGCAGCTTGCTGTGGCCACCGACGCCCTTTGCTGGTGCTGGGCCTGCTCCTGGTGATTACCACGCGCCGCCGCTTGGAGCAGCGCGGGGTCTCGGTGTGGAGGCGCAGGGATGCGATCTTGGCGCGCCAGTGCTGGGAGCGCGCGAGCACCTTCTTGGGGACTACGGATCTCTTGGCAGCTCCCTTCTTACCACGCAGGCGCCAGACGTGGAAAGTCTCTCCCTGGGGCGGCGCGCCTTGGAGCCAGGGCGCCTTCTTGGGGAGGAGGGGCGGAGGCGCCTCCTGATCCTCGCCCCTTGCGCGGAATGGAGGGCGAGGCAGCGAGAAGGACGACAGAGGAGAGCCCCCTGCGGTGCTGACGAGCTCGGTGATGCGGGCGAGCCAGTCCTCATAGAGGTCATCGACGGGGCGGTAGTGCAGGAGCTCTCTTGCCAGGAGCAGTGCGGCGTGCGCGTCCGTGGGGGCATGACAGGCGTGGGACGACGAACCGGCTGGGGTCAGTGACGGGGTTGCGGTGCGGCCCTCCCGCCGCACCGAATGATGCTGGGATGAGGCATGCTGCTCGTTCCCCGCTGGGCCGGTGGCAGCGTTGGCGGCAGGCGACAGGGAACGACGAGGGCGTCCGTCAACGGGCGCCGTCTGGGCGACACGGGTTGCGAGAGCAGCCCGGCGCTCAGCGCAAGCCCGACGAGCGTCAGCCATGGACACGACGGAAGATCACACGCGAATAGCGGAAGAAAGATTCCGGCACACCCCTACCTGGCGCGTCAAATGTCGGATTTCGGGTTCCGGCAGACCCTTAAGGTTCGAACTCTGGGGTGCGCACGGAGATCTTTCCCCTACCAACTCACGCTTCTATGGCTCGCAAGAAATCTAGGCTGGAAAGAAGAACACTCAAGGGACATGAGGTTTATACTGGTTCAGGCCACCGATGTGGTGTAATACCTTACTCTAGTGTGTGGTGTGGTGGATTGCCTCAGGGGCTGATGATGAACAATACAGGGGAAGAACGGCCTCGTGAGAGGTGTTCTTGAGTTGTTGCGGTGTGTTCTATTCGGTCTGGATCTCCCTCTCTCTTTCTCTTCTCTCTCTCTTTTTCTCTCTTTTTCCCTCTCTTTCTTCCTCCTCGGGGGCTAGTCCTATTTATAGAGGCCCTGATCCTTTTCCCAAATAATGAGCAGGAAGGGCCCAACAATTGGCCATTTTGAAGGGGAACATATAGTACAAGTTATCCTGACCAAAGGTGGTCTTCGGCTGCCAAAAGCACTGGTGATGATGTCGTCTTGGGCTCCATGGTGACCTTCGCCCTGCCGCTCTGCTGGTCTTGGTCTCATTGCACCGGAATGGAACCTTTGCACCGATGCCTTGGCCTATGCTTGCTCCCTTTGCACCGAAGGGGAAACAAGGACAGTATGCAGGCCGGCGCCCGCCTGGCGCCCGCCTAATCTCGATCGTCATGGCTTGCGTCACGGGCTCCTCGCGAGGCACCCCTGCCTTGATCTCTCCGCCTCCTCGCGAGCCTGCCTGATGAGGTTGCTCCTGAGGAAGCCTCCTGTCGTCCGCCCCGCAAGGCCTGGGCCCTTGCGAGGGTCTTGAGCTTGAGCTGATGAAGCTGGGCCGCACTGGGCCCCCACTCGAGCCACGCCGCAGGCCGCAGGCAGGCAAGTCTGGGGACCCCCGTTCCCAGAACACCGACAGTCGCCCATGAATGGACGATTTCAACTCTAGCCCATTTACGGCCATGTTTGGCCAATCGATCATATGCCCGTAGAAGGCCCATTGATGATACGGCCCATGGAAGGTCCATTGTGTCTATGACCCGTATAAGGCCCATTGTTTCTACACCACGTAGAAGGCCCATTGTTTCTACGTCCCTTAGAAGGCCCATTTTTGTTATGGCCCATAGGAGGCCCATGTTAACTACAGCCGGTGGGCATCAAAGTTCGCCACCAGTGAAAATATAGGGAACACCCTACACTATACAAAAATGGCCTGTTATTTTCTTCAGCCGGTGGTTGCACGTTAAGAACAAATTTTGTATCGCACCAAAACAAATTACAACTATAAAACAAAAGGAAGGTTGGCATAAAAGTTAACATTCTAGCAGATAAATGCACCACCAGAAGTTCAGAAGCTCAGTTCATTTGACCTGACTGTTACGTTTTCATGCTGTATTGTCCGATGGAGCACTGTAACCTTCGCCTTCAGTTCTCCTAGGCTCCTGAACAACATAGCGAATGTCTGATAGTCTGGTTTCAAAACCATGCATATCTTGACAACATCGAACAATGTCTCTCCTTGTTTCACAAAGGGCCACTGTTAGGGAATGGACTTGTGTCTGGAGCGCAGATACAACATTGTTTTGAGCTTGCATATCTTGATCATGAGGCAGTTTGGACGAGATTGCCTTAACAACCAAACCAGTATTATGCAGGAACGTGCTTTTGGCACTGTTAGTGGAGAGGTACTGACCCACTGCAGCAAGAGCAGACATTGCGGTTATAGTTGCCTCGCCACCTTCAGAAGGTGGCGGTTTCACCATTTTTTCATAGCTCACTGAAAAGTTGTGGTTTTACATTAGTAGTACCAGAACAGAAGATATTAAGGAGGCAGCAAAACCAAACAAAATAGCTTTGGTCTATATACATAACTTATTCTGGTGAACCCATGTAAAATAATAGTTGTATTTTATTGCAAAGTACATAATGAAACCAGGTTCCAAACATATGGCCATGTACCATCACTAATGTATTGTCTATTTATTCACATTGTATTGAGGGATAAGGATAAAGAGACGAAGTTTATAATACAGTAAGCATAGTATGACATCATTCATATGACAAAACAACTGAGAACAGACAAATAGGCAATTGTAACGTTGTGTGGGCAAGTCCAGCACGGAGCTAGATTACAGGTCAAGATCAAAGGAACATCACTCCTCTCTTTTAAACCTTGTAAGGTGCAATGATACGCTAAGACAATTGTGTATAAAATTAAAAATAGTAATAGACATTGGCTGCAAACCATGTAGTTCAAGGCACAAGTCAGAGTAAGTAGTAGTTAAAAGGCATGAGGATTAAGGACTTACAACAGCGGCTTTGACTGGTGTAGTCATGCCCTTCTTCTTGCTGGTGTGACAGTCCTTGAAGATTTCGACATCATTTGGTTTAGGTACTTTTTGGTCCTTGCGGGCTCTCCTCTGCATTTGGAACAAGTCAATATAGATTTGATAATATGGTACAACGAAAAGAGTGAAACAACAGCTAATTACAAGAGCCTCGCAGTGCGCAATATAGCTACGAGATCCTGTCGTCTGTTGGAATTTCACTTTCATACGGTTGGCCTTGTTCTTTGAACATATCACCTACAAGAAGATAGATTTGTGTGGCACATGCGTAAATAGGACTTCAACATGTGATCTGATCACATATATATAATATACCTAATACTTCAGATTGGACCAGTGTTCAACAAGGCCTCTCCAGTCTTCATCAAATATATTTTCCACTGGAGATGTTTGGGCAAGTTCGTTGTTAGCCTTGCCTTCAAAGTGAGTTTTCCTCAAGTTATACCGATACTGTCACAGAGCAGACTTGAAAACATGGGTGCAAGCTTGTCTGGTTGCATCATCTTGGCTATCAACTTGAACCTCATCTATTGAAAATTATGGGAGTCCCATTATCAGCAACCTAGAAAGTATTGGACAGAGCAAGACGATATTACTAGTTTCCATACATAACCATACTTATAGATAAATGGTCGAGGAAGGTGTTGAACTAGGTTTCGTCTTTGTCATTCCTGTACTGAATCCATGTTGGGAGGATACGTACATGCCACCTAACAGCAACCGCTGCCTCTCATTCTAACTTGGCTGACTCTGTAGCATCACGTGGCCTTTTTAAACCTGCCTCAAAACGGATCTCCATTCTTCCTCCTCTAGATTTAGTTAACGTATTGAGCATTATCCCTGATGTTTGTTTCCTATTGCGCCTAGGTGTTAGTCCAACAACAAATATAGGAAGTGTTAGTGTACATCAAACTGTGAGACTACATATAAAGAAGCATGCAACTGTAACTTGACTCCAGCAACTACCTTCTTACTGTTGAAGCTCACAAAGTTTATCTCATCTTGCCACCTCATCTTGTGTCAAGAGTACTTCAGAAGTAGTGTCAGGTGGCAAGGGAGCTTGGGAACATGCTGCTAGCTGAATTGACGAACGAGTAAATCGTGCAGCTGGTGGTACTGTGGAAGGTGTTGCAACAACTAGGGTTGTCTCTACTTGTTTGCTGGCAACTATTTGTTTCTGTTTGGCTTGTTCTGCAGTTCGTGTAGCATGGGTGATGAGGACATCAATACAATTGTTACACCCACAGCCCCTGCTGCTATACATACTGGACCAATTACTAGAGCTCGTGCACGCCAACTAAATTACCAGGTACTTTCGTTTCTTGGTAATGATTCTAATGTTCATGAGAATATGATGCTGCCTAAATTGGATACATTTGTTTTGCTTACAAATGAAGGGCCTAGCTTGGAGAAGGATGAACATTGGAGCAAGAACAAGCATGGAGATGATGGCATGCGCAAGGGAAACAAGAACGGAGTTACAAGTGATGATTTTAGGACTTTGAAGCCACCATAATGGGTGCATGAAGCCTTGGACGAAATATACAAGATGCCACTTCATAAATTTCGTCCCGAGGCTATTTTAGGTGCTGCGTCACCTTATTATTGGGCCAGGCCCATGTAATTTCGAAATACATAAGTATAGGCTATTTTTAGAGTCCGTATGTGTGGGGAAAC
>NC_041390.1:292623168-292628565 GCF_002162155.2 Triticum dicoccoides
GCAAAAAAAAGAGCGAATTTTTTTTCCAGAGTGTGCTTTTCCCTTGTTTACGTGCCGCGCCGTGATTCCGATTCGTGTTTCCTTGCCGGCGTAGGTTTCGGGAAAAAAAAAAGAGTCGGCTAGCCACGCTCCGTTTAGGCCCAAAATTTTTCGAAAACACATTTTTCGAAAAATTTTCTGGCTATCCTATTTTTAGGTGTTTCTGAGTGTTTTGAGACAGGTGCCATTATAGGAAGTTTTTTTTGACCCGTTTCCAGTTTTTGGGTCCGGGCAGTCCAAAAAAAAAAATTTGGTCGAAAAAATTTCGTGCCCATCCTGTCAGTTTGAGCTAAGAAGAGTTTTGAGACACTCGCCATTATAGTGATTTTTCGCAAAAAAAAAGAGCGCAAAAAAAAAAGAGCGCAAAAAAAAGAGCGAAAAAATAATTTCCAGAGTGTGCTTTTCCCTTGTTTACGTGCCGCGCCGTGATTTTGTTGGTGTTCTAGGCTCGCGTCTCTAGCACAGTCTAGCCTAGGACCAGCACAGTACCGTCGTTGAGCGTTTATTCAACTTTGCATCTCTGAATTGATTATTGCTGACCCTTTTTGCTACCATATTATAAGCCTTCCCAGCTCCACATACATCTACGTCGTGCGTTTGACTCTCCCTGGTAATCGCTCTATCCAAGCTTTGAGAGTTTTTGACTACAACGGTTGCCGATCACCGCCTGCTGCTGGGTAAGAACTGGTAAGAATTTGAGATTTGCTTGACGGATTTGTGACACCCACCACCACCACTTGTTCGTAGTCTGTAGGATCATATTCTTGTGTGTTTCTATTGCTCCTAACCATGCCAGGATCACAAGCCGACGAGATTGACTGGGAGAATTTATCGAACAAGGAGCTTCATGATAAGTTTCAGCAAATGATGACTGAACAGGTGCAAGATGTGCTGAACAATTTTGAAGAGGCCATGGAGAAGATCACTGGCTTTGAGAAGACGTTTGAAACAAAGCTCGATAACAAGTTTAATGAATTGCTCGCGCGTCTTCCACCACCACCACCCGCTGCACCTAACGCACCTCTCCAACAACAACCACAACGACTACCTCCACGTCGCGAAACAGACCTCCGCCGAGCAAGCCGTGTTCCTCTTGCGTTTGGCCAAACTGTTTTTGCTGCTGTTGATACTTCTGTGGCTCCTGCTGCTGATGCGGAGGAGGATGATTATGTGGGAGATTATGAGGATGAGGTTGATCAAAATCAACACTACGTGCAGCCACCTGTACCACCACCAGCAGGTCGACCTCAGGTATATATTCGTAATGGTAGGCCTGCACCACCACCTCAGGTACGAGATGATGTCCATATTCCTAAACTGAAATTGAATATTCCACCATTTGAGGGTAGATATGTTCCTGATATATATCTTACTTGGGAGTTAGAAACTGAACAACGATTTACATGTTTACAATATCCTGAGGAGAGACGAGTTGCTGCTGCTGTTTGTGCTTTCACTAGTTTTGCATGTGTATGGTGGTCTGAACATTGTAGATTATATCCTATTCCAACTACTTGGGCTGCTTTGAAAACTGCTATGCGTACGCGTTGGGTTCCACCATATTATCAACGTGAATTGCTTCAAAAAATGCAGCGTTTAAGACAAGGGAAAAATTATGTAGAAGAATATTACCAGGAATTACAAACTGGCATGATTAGATGTGGTATTGTTGAGGAGAATGAAGCTATGCTTGCACGTTTTCTGGGTGGATTAAATAGAGAGATTCAGACCATTCTAGACTATAAGGAGTATACTAATATCACTCGTTTATTCCATCTTGCTTGTAAAGCTGAACGTGAAGTGCAGGATCGACAAGCATTGGGGCGAACTAACTTTTCTGCAGGCCGACCTTCATCATGGACACCACGTGCATCTTCTACTTCAACTGCACCAGCACCTCCATCCGGTGCCACCTCCAGCCGTGATACAAGAAAACAGGCACAACCACCATTATCTTCCAAGAGCGCACCTGCGGGTCCTGCACAGCGTTCTTCTTCTTCCATGGCATCAACAGGGCACACAAGTGATATTATTTGTCGTCGTTGTAAGGGAGGAGGTCATTATGCGAGGGAATGCAAATCTCCGCGTGTGATGATTGCTACCGCGGATGGTGGATATGAGTCCGCTAGTGACTATGATGAGGAGACATTGGCTCTTATTACACGTGAAGAACATGGTGAAGATGACTCTGATCATGAGACGCAATACATGGCTCCTGAAGACGCTGACAGGTATGAATGTTTAGTTGCTCAACGTGTTTTGAGTGTGCAGGTCACACAAGCTGAGCAAAATCAGAGGCACAATTTGTTCCATACCAAGGGAGTTGTGAAGGAACGTTCTGTGCGCGTCATAATAGACGGAGGGAGCTGCAACAACTTGGCTAGCATGGAGATGGTGGAGAAGCTTTCTCTCACCACAAGACCACATCCACATCCTTACTATATCCAATGGTTCAACAACAGCGGCAAGGTTAAGGTAACACGTACTGTTCGTGTGCATTTTAGTATCTCTACATATGCTGATTATGTTGATTGTGATGTGGTACCTATGCAAGCATGTTCCTTATTACTTGGTAGACCATGGCAATTTGATAAAAATTCTGTACACCATGGTAGAAACAATCACTATACTCTTGCTCATAAGGATAAAAATATTACTTTGCTTCCTATGACTCCTGATTCCATTTTGAAAGATGATATTAATAGAGCTAATAAAGCACAACAGGAGAAGAATAAGAGTGAAAATCAGATTGTGGCAAAAGAATTTGAGCAACAAATGAAGCCTAATAATAAACCATCTAGTGTTGCTTCTGAAATTAAATTGAAAAGTGCATGTTTATTTGCCACCAAATCTGATATTGATGAGCTAGATTTCAGCAAATCTGTTTGCTATGCTTTTGTGTGCAAAGAGGCATTATTTTCATTCGAGGACGTGCCTTCCTCTTTGCCTCCTGCTGTCACTAACATTTTACAGGAGTTCGCTGACGTTTTTCCACAAGACGTGCCACCGGGATTACCGCCTATTCGAGGGATTGAGCATCAGATTGACTTAATTCCCGGTGCTTCACTGCCAAACCGTGCACCATACCGTACCAATCCAGAGGAGACGAAGGAGATTATGCGTCAAGTACAAGAGCTTCTCGACAAAGGTTATATACGCGAATCCCTTAGTCCTTGTGCTGTTCCTATTATTCTAGTGCCGAAAAAGGATGGTACATCACGTATGTGTGTTGATTGTAGAGGCATTAATAATATTACTATTCGTTATCGTCATCCTATTCCTAGGCTAGATGATATGCTTGATGAATTGAGTGGCTCTACAATATTCTCCAAAGTTGATTTGCGTAGTGGATACCATCAAATTCGTATGAAATTGGGAGATGAATGGAAAACAGCATTTAAAACTAAGTTTGGATTATATGAGTGGTTAGTCATGCCTTTTGGGTTAACTAATGCGCCTAGTACTTTCATGAGACTAATGAACGAAGTTTTACGTGCTTTCATTGGACGATTTGTGGTAGTGATGAGGACATCAATACAATTGTTACACCCACAGCCCCTGCTGCTATACATATTGGACCAATTACTAGAGCTCGTGCACGCCAACTAAATTATCAGGTACTTTCGTTTCTTGGTAATGATTCTAATGTTCATGAGAATATGATGCTGCCTAAATTGGATACATTTGTTTTGCTTACAAATGAAGGGCCTAGCTTGGAGAAGGATGAACATTGGAGCAAGAACAAGCATGGAGATGATGGCATGCGCAAGGGGAACAAGAACGGAGTTACAAGTGATGATTTCAGGACTTTGAAGCCACCATAATGTGTGCATGAAGCCTTGGACGAAATATACAAGATGCCACTTCATAAATTTCGTCCCGAGGCTATTTTAGGTGCTGCGTCACCTTATTATTGGGCCAGGCCCATGTAATTTCGAAATACATAAGTATAGGTTATTTTTAGAGTCCGTATGTGTGGGGAAACAAGAGATAGGGTTGATTTCGGACCCCTCCACCAAGGGCCACGAAATTCCCCCCCTCTTCCTCCATATATACAGCCCTTAGGGCATCGTTTAGACTTTGGGTTTTGTTTAGATTAAAAGTTCGCCATAGCTGCAACTTCGCGTACTTCGTTTGTGTTCAACGACCAGACAAAGGCGTCACAGAACCCCACCTTGATCAATAAAGCTTTCATCTTATATTCGCAATATCCAGATTGCAATCTTAGTTTCTTCCTTGTTCTTCGTTTGCTCGCAGGAAACAGACCCTCGTGGTCAGGTTGATCGTGCTCCGGCGTGGTCAATAACCTCTCGGAGTTGGTTTAGCGATTGCTAAGGCGCGACGTCCTCGCACGTTCGTAGTCGGATCGTCAAAGTCGACTTCCACCAAAGCGATATCCATCATCTCATCGAAAGATCGGGATGCTCGCCTCTATCAAGTGGTATCAGATTTCCTGGTTGCTCGGTGAGATTTTACAGTTTTTCGTAGTTTAGATCGAGTCTGTTCTTCATACCTACAGTCCACGAAAAAGCCACCAAAAAAAAATTAGGGTTAGTTCATCATATCCGAACCAATCTGAGCCTTTGCATAATCTTTTTAGGGTTTTGCTTTGTTGAATTTGCGGTTGCATCGTCGTGTCTAGTTGCTGGTCTTAGAGTCTAGTCTTTTAGAGTTTCGAGTTCTGGTCATAAGTTGTCACGCCGCCGCCGCACCATCATCATCACCCCTGCCATCTACCACCACCGCTTATCCGCCACCGCTTCGAATCCGTATCCATATACCACCACACCTGTCATATACCACCACCGCTGCCATCTACCACCATATATCCACCACCAATCCGAGTTCTTGTCATATTAGGTTTGTTTTCGAGATCCATCTAGATTCCGATTCGTGTTTCCTTGCCGGAGTCGGGTAGCCACGCTCCGTTTAGGCCCAAAATTTTTCGAAAACGCATTTTTCGAAAAAATTTCTGGCTATCCTATTTTTAGGTGTTTCTGAGTGTTTTGAGACAGATGCCATTATAGAAAGTTTTTTTTGACCCGTTTCCAGTTTTTGGGTCCGGGCAGTCAAAAAAAAAAAATTTGTCAAAAAAATTTCGTGCCCATCCTGTCAGTTTGAGCTAAGAAGAGTTTTGAGACACTCGCCATTATAGTGATTTTTCGCAAAAAAAAAGCAGCGCAAAAAAAAAGAGCGCAAAAAAAAGAGCGAATTTTTTTTCCAGAGTGTGCTTTTCCCTTGTTTACGTGCCGCGCCGTGATTCCGATTCGTGTTTCCTTGCCGGCGTAGGTTTCGGGAAAAAAAAAAGAGTCGGCTAGCCACGCTCCGTTTAGGCCCAAAATTTTTCGAAAACACATT
>NC_041390.1:292633054-292673124 GCF_002162155.2 Triticum dicoccoides
CATATTGAATTTGCTTATAATCGTTCATTGCATTCTACTACTAAGATGTGCCCTTTTGAAGTTGTGTATGGTTTCCTACCTCGTGCACCTATTGATTTGTTGCCTCTTCCATCTTCGGAGAAGGTTAATTTTGATGCTAAACAACGTGCTGAATTGATTTTAAAAATGCATGAGTTAACTAAGGAAAACATTGAGCGTATGAATGCTAAATATAAACTTGCTGGAGATAAGGGTAGAAAACATGTTGTGTTTGCACCTGGAGATCTTGTTTGGTTACATTTGCGTAAGGATAGATTTCCTGATTTGCGCAAATCAAAGCTAATGCCACGTGCTGACGGTCCCTTTAAGGTGTTAGAGAAAATAAATGATAATGCATATAAACTTGAGCTGCCTGCAGATTTTGGGGTTAGTCCCACTTTTAACATTGCAGATTTGAAGCCTTATTTTGGTGAGGAAGATGAACTTCCGTCGAGGACGACTTCATTTCAAGAAGGGGAGTATGATGAGGACATCAATACAATTGTTACACCCACAGCCCCTGCTGCTATACATACTGGACCAATTACTAGAGCTCGTGCACGCCAACTAAATTACCAGGTACTTTCGTTTCTTGGTAATGATTCTAATGTTCATGAGAATATGATGCTGCCTAAATTGGATACATTTGTTTTGCTTACAAATGAAGGGCCTAGCTTGGAGAAGGATGAACATTGGACCAAGAACGGAGTTACAAGTGATGATTTCAGGACTTTGAAGCCACCATAATGGGTGCATGAAGCCTTGGACGAAATATACAAGATGCCACTTCATAAATTTCGTCCCGAGGCTATTTTAGGTGCCGCGTCACCTTATTATTGGGCCAGGCCCATGTAATTTCGAAATACATAAGTATAGGCTATTTTTAGAGTCCGTATGTGTGGGGAAACAAGAGATAGGGTTGATTTCGGACCCCTCCAGCAAGGGCCACGAAATTCCCCCCTCTTCCTCCATATATACAGCCCTTAGGGCATCGTTTAGACTTTGGGTTTTGTTTAGATTAAAAGTTCGCCATAGCTGCAACTTCGCGTACTTCGTTTGTGTTCAACGACCAGACAAAGGCGTCACAGAACCCCACCTTGATCAATAAAGCTTTCATCTTATATTCGCAATATCCAGATTGCAATCTTAGTTTCTTGCTTGTTCTTCGTTTGCTCGCAGGAAACAGACCCTCGTGGTCAGGTTGATCATGCTCCAGCGTGGTCAATAACCTCTCGGTGTTGGTTTAGCGATTGCTAAGGCGCGACGTCCTCGCACGTTCGTAGTCGGATCGTCAAAGTCGACTTCCACCAAAGCGATATCCAACATCTCATCGAAAGACGGGACACCTTTGCCTCTATCAGGCCACGAAATTCCCCCCCCCCTCTTCCTCCATATATACAGCCCTTAGGGCATCGTTTAGACTTTGGGTTTTGTTTAGATTAAAAGTTCGCCATAGCTGCAACTTCGCGTACTTCGTTTGTGTTCAACGACCAGACAAAGGCGTCACAGAACCCCACCTTGATCAATAAAGCTTTCATCTTATATTCGCAATATCCAGATTGCAATCTTAGTTTCTTGCTTGTTCTTCGTTTGCTCACAGGAAACAGACCCTCGTGGTCAGATTGATCGTGCTCCGGCGTGGTCAATAACCTCTCGGAGTTGGTTTAGCGATTGCTAAGGCGCGACGTCCTCGCACGTTCGTAGTCGGATCGTCAAAGTCGACTTCCACCAAAGCGATATCCATCATCTCATCGAAAGATCGGGACCCTCGCCTCTATCAATGGGATACCCTGTCGGTACAATTTTCGGCTGGACTTTGACCTTCTATTGCACCATCAGTACCAGCAGAATCTGCAGGATTGTTCCGCTTCCCTTTCCATATCGTTCTGTCTTGCTTCCCTTTCTCTGTGCCATGTTAAGTCAAGCCGACAATAAAAATGAATAACAATTTAGTTCTTCAGAACAAATGTACTTTGATGTAAGAACATGGTGTGATAGACAGATATTGTATGTTCTAGAAACAGGAACACGTGTCTTAGTCACATGTATAATGTGTAAAGTAAGCAGATGAAATTCAACAAAATTAGAAGCAATACATGCTAGACATCATACATAACATGCAACCACATATAACAGTGCCAAGTTATAGGGAGCACCTGTGATGGTGCACTAGGGGAGACGTGCTCATCACCAACACAGCTACGTTGAGTGTCTATGCATGTGTTGTCTTGGAAATCATCTTGGGGGGATGGAGGAGTAGAGTCTGTAGAGGCCCTCCATTTGGAAGGAGCACCTTCATCCGCTGCCTTGCTAACTTCCTTCCGCTTTATTGATTTTGAATTGTCAAGTAAAACCGACAAGAAAAAGCAATAAAATTCACTCTTCAGAACTTATTCGTGCATGATACTGACAATCACTACTTTGATGTAAGGCAAACACATGATTCCAGGATGGAATAATATGAAAAACAGGACGGCATGGCATATTCACAACTGTTTGTGTAAACTAAGCATAAACCATTTCACCAAATAAAAAGCAATGCAAGCTGACACCACGTGAAAGATGCAACCAATATGAGTCTGCCAAGTTAAAAGTGTCCCATCATAAATGGCATTCCAACAAATTAGAAGCAGTGCATGCTATAAATCATATCAAAGATGCAACTAATGTCACACTGCATATATTGAAGGTGTCTCATCATATTGATTTATGCGGGATATGAAAAAACAATAGTTTTATGTGAGGACATGCTTAATAGATAGATGTACTATGTACTAAATACAGGAAGGCATGTCACATTAACAGGTATAATGTATAAGCTAAGAAGAATAGCACATGCAGTTTAACCAGATTGGAAGAATTACAATCTAGACACCATATGCAACATGCAACCACATATCACGCTGCCAAGTTAGAGCAAGCACCTGCGATGCTAGTGTAGGGGAAATGCGGTAATCAACTACAGAGCTACATTCACTATCTTCATCTAGCCTTGATGTTTCTTGAGAATGGTGTCGGGAGGCTGACGCTGCATTCTTTAAATAAGGAGTAATCCACTTGCCTGACTGCCTCATCATAAGTGATTGATGATGGATACACAAGAAAATTAGTTTGATGTAAGAACATGGTTAACACACAGATGTGCTAGTATGTACTAAAAACAGGAAGGCATGTCATATTCAACGGTATAATGTGTAAGCTAAGCAGATGCAATTTAACCAAATTGGAAGCAATACAAGCTAGACATCCGGCTGGAGTGGTGAGCATGATCATCTAGGACATGAGAGCCTGGTGGGAGGCAGGCTGCTTTGCCACCATCACGGCTTTTTAGTTGGCTTCCAGGTGATGCCTCTCTTTGCTAGGCTTGTCACTGGCTCGGCCAGTGCCCTGACTAGCTATTTGTCTTCTGGTGCTCACGGGATGGTGGTTCATGTAAAAAATATCCTTCCTTATCTTAATAAAGACCGACTTCGGCCTTTCGAACACAAGCTAGACACCATATGGAACATGCAACCACATATGACACCGCGAAGTTAAAACAAGCACCTGGGATGGTTGTTCATTGCGAGCGAGGTCATCAACTCTAGATCTACGTTTACTGTCCCCATCTGCTAGCACTGCACTCTTTATAGCGTTGTAACTTGTCGTGCTTACCCGCGTAGAAAGATGGAGCAACTTCTTTCTTTTCTTTTCTGCTTCTCTCGAGGCAGACTCTGAAATACCCTTGCATAAAAACACAATAGTGAGAGTATGGGTGAAGTGTGTGCAGAACTAGTGCACTGTAAAAGTAGCTGATACCAGGTGGCTGAAAAATAAATGACAGGAGACATATGATAGCTCTACAACATTGCATGGCAAACAAAATTAGATTCTACTCCATATGATTTTGTAATATATGAGCACAGGAAATGCAGGTACTCCTCCAGCACAGCACCACATGTGGTCATATCAAGATAACAGTCGATTGAAAATAAATAGGTCAGTCATTTTTTAATGAACCGTCTGATCTATAAGGAACGGGAAGATGGCCTTCGTCTACCTCCCGCCAGTCACTGTTGACGATCTTTCTCGAACCGCCAGCGACCACCAGCCCAGACCCCTGCCACCGCCACCCCGCCCTCCCATCGACCTCACACCACTGCCATGCTTGGCAGCGCCCCCAGGCCATCCCTTTAATCCCGGCCGACCTCCAGATCGGGCACCAGTAGCTCTAGGCCCCACATGCCCCCAAGATAAACACCGAGGCGCTGCTTCCCCGGTGTAATAGGCGGACTAGCGCCTGTTACGCCGGGGAATGCTTCCATTAATTGGGAATAAACTGACTAGGAATTGAAATTGAGGGGGGCGACGGACCTCTATCTAAGGTGAAATAGTATACGAGGAGAAACCTTGTGCATCGCGAGTTACTAGGAACATCTAGTATCAAGAAGAAGCAGTCAACTAGTGTTTTCTGTGGGATGAATATCGTGCAAGCAGACACGTAAGATTTGCACGAATAAGGGAAGAGGAGTACCGTTTTCGGTTGCCGGTGTGTTCGCCTCCGCATGTCGCGCCGATCTTGTTCTTTTTGCCGGGGAAACCGATGTTCTAGAGGGTGCAGGCTTGGACGAACCCATGGCCAAATTGTTGATTGTGTTGCCGTGGCCGTATGTCGGTGGAGGGGAAGCAGATCCGAGGTGGCGAAGGATGGTGTAGCAGGAACAGCTCCGGTGCGGTGGAGAGTGGCGAAGTTGGAGCGGCAACGGTGAGGCGCGGGACGGCGTGGTTGAACTGGCTCGGGTACGGATGGCTCGACCTCGGCTTCAACTACTAGCCGTGGAGGGCGTTGCGGTTGAGGTTGCGCTGGACGACAACGTCGGGGTAGTGGCTCCGACGTGATGGAGGAGGGCGGCGGTTGATGGGTGGAATGGGGTGCCGGACGAAGGACGCTGGGGTTTCGCGGCTGGTGGAGAGGTAGTTTTTGCGCCCACAGAGTACGAATGGGGAATCGAACGGGTGGGCGGGGGTTGGGAGAGAACCATGTTTCGGTCTGGGACACATATTTTGGCTTTTTTGAACAGAAGCTGGGACACGCTTGTTTGAAATTTAGGGAAAGTACAAACTTTGCCCCCTTCTTAAATTACGGACCTACTGCGGGTCAGCGGTAGGATGGTAATCCCAGGTGTCCCAAATAGTGGGCGGGAGCGATTTCGGCCGCGCGCATGTGTGCTTAGGCGGCCATTGTGTATGAATGTTTTTCGGAGGCGGTTGCGTGGCGTCTAGATGAAGCTACAAACCTACCCCAGTTTAGACCTTTGGATGTCGGGCCGGTAGGTTTCACGGATCGGAGTTATTAGAAAAGTAATTTCCTTGTACAACCAAACATTGGTCTCACGCGGTTTTGGGTGAGTAGAGGCTCTTTTGGCGCTTCATTCGAAATTTTGAAACACAAGCATTCACGTTTAGAGTACTCTTGAACTTTGAGGATTAACCTAAATAGACAATGTTAAATTTGACCTTGTATGTTTGAAAACCTCATTAAATTATCCGCTTCTTTTTGAAATTTTGACACTTGAAAATCCTATAACTACGATTATTTTGGAATGCAGGAGCTGAATTAGAATCTATTTTGTACACGACTACATATGCTATTATGTACAAAATCAGAGCAAATATTGGTGCCCCCATAATTTAGGTATGATTTACAAATGCCATGATATCAAATTCAAATAATTGAATGGACTTCATGTTGAATTCGATTTTTTAAAACCACCTTAAGTTGAATTCAAATGTATGCTAGTTCATAGGTAGCTATTTATAATGTTCATTGTGTAACTTCTGTATGTATAACGTGCTTTACACACACAACATGAACTATACTCATGTTTATATTCGATTGCTAAAGCGATGCATTGTCTGGAGTTTAAAAAACTAACTATGTGGATCAATTGTGTCGAATAATAACATAGACATGCTCAATTTTGCTAGAATCTAGATGTCTGATGGATCAATGACCATTCCTTACACGAATTGCAAATATCATGATCCCATCCTAATATTTGGATACAATTTATATCTTTAATCAATGTGTACAACAGCCTTGTACGTGTAGTTTCACTCTCCATCGGTGGTCTCTCACACATGCTCACACACTCTCTCCCGAGGTGTCTTTCTCACACACATGCTCTCGATATAACCCTCCCTCCCTCTCATAACCATTTACGACTGTTTTCACTAACCTTTATCACAATCACTCTTCCTCTCGCAAGCATACACACGCATAATCCCCATCGACCCTTTCTATATACATAGACCTGCCTACATGTCTCCTGTACACACATTATCTTTAGGCCTGTCTCGCACGCATTGTCTCACGCCTCTCTTCCTAATCGACGAGTGTGATTCTAGCAGAGCATTCTGTACCCTTAAAGTTAGGTTGGATGAATAGTAATATCAGAGATAAAGGGGTTACCTTAGTCCGAGAACCTAGGGTTACAAATCCTAGCCGACTTTGTCAGTGGACATAGAGTCCTTCACAATTGTGATATCTTTGTCTTGTACGACTAGTCATCCATGGGTCTCCCTATATGTGTCACGGGTCGACCAATGTGGCACGGGACGGAACCGAACGAAGGGCCTCACCTTGACCCACCGGACCAGATAGAGGCAAAGGTGTCCCGTCTTTCGATGACATGGCGGCTATCGTTTTAGAGGAAGTCGACTTTGACGATCCGACTACGAACGTGCGAGGACTCGCGCCTTAGCAATCGCTAAACCAACTCTAAGGGGTTATTGACCACGCCAGAGCATGATCAACCTGACCACGAGGGCCTGTTTCCTGCGAGCAAACGAAGAACAAGCAAGAAACTGAGATTGCAATCTAGATATTGCGAATATAAGATGAAATCTTTATTGATCAAGGTGGGGTTTTGTGACGTCTTGGTCTGGTCGCTGGACACAAACGAAGTTCGCTAAGTTGCAGCTATGGCGAACTTTTAATCTAAACAAAACACAAAGTCTAAACGACGACCTAAGGGCAGTATATATGGAGGAAGAGGGGGGAATTTGGTGGCCCTTGGAGGAGGGGTCCAAAACCAACCCTAACTCTTGTTTCCCCACACATACAGACTATAAAAATAGCCTATACTTAAGTATTTCAAAAATACATGGGCCTGGCCCAATAATAAGTTGACGCAGCACCTAAAATAGCCTCTGGACGAAATTTATGAAGTGGCATCTTGTATATTTAGTCCAAGGCTTCATGCACTCCTTATGTTGGCTTCAAAGTCCCGAAATCATCACTTGTAACTCCGTTCTTGATCCCCTTGAGCATGCCATCATCTCCATGCTTGAACTTGCTCCAAGGTTCATCTTTCTTGTCCAAGCTAGGCCCTTCATTTGTAAGCAAAACAAATGTATCCAATTTAGGCAGCATCATATTCTCATGAACATTAGAATCGTTACCAAGAAACGAAAGTACCTGATAATTCAATTGGCATGCGCGAGCTCTAGTAATTGGTCTAGTACGTATAGCAGCAGGGGCTGTGGGTGTAACAATGGTATTGATGTCCTCATCATCCTCCCCTTCTTGAAATGAAGTCGTCCTCGACGAAAGTTCATCACCCTCACCCAAATAAGGCTTCAAATCTGCAATGTTTAAAGTGGGACTAACCCCAAAATCTACAGGCAGCTCAAGTTTATATGCATTATCATTTATTTTCTCTAACACCTTAAAAGGACCATCAACACATGGCATTAGCTTTGATTTGTGCAAATTAGGAAATCTATCCTTACGCAAATGTAACCAAACAAGATCTCCAGGTGCAAACACAACATGTTTTCTACCCTTATCTACAGCAAGTTTATATTTAGCATTCATATGCTCAATGTTTTCCTTAGTTAACTAATGCATTTTTAAAATCAATTCAACACGTTCTTTAGCATCAAAATTAACCTTCTCCGATGATGGAAGAGGCAACAAATCAATAGGTGCATGAGGTAGGAAACCATACACAATTTCAAAAGGGCACATCTTAGTAGTAGAATGCAATGAACGATTATAAGCAAATTCAATATGAGTTAAGCATTCTTCCCACATTTTCTTGTTATTCTTCAAAACAGCCCGAAGCATAGTAGACAATGTTCTATTGACTACTTCAGTTTGTCCATCAGTTTGGGGGTGACAAGTAGTACTAAAAAGCAGTTTAGTCCCCAACTTAGCCCATAAACATCTCCAAAAGTGGCTAAGAAATTTAGTATCACGATCTGAAACAATAGTATTTGGCACACCATGCAAGCGAATAATTTCACGAAAGAACAAATCAGCAACATTAACAATATCATCGCTCTTATGACATGGTATAAAGTGTGCCATTTTCGAGAACCTATCCATGACAAAAAATATGCTATCCCTCCCCTTCTTTGTTCGAGGTAAACCTAAAACAAAGTCCATAGATATATCCTCCCAAGGAACACTAGGTACAGCCAAAGGCATATATAAACCATGAGGATTGAGTCGTGACTTAGCTTTTTGACATGTAGTGCAGCGAGCAACAAAACGCTCAACATCTCGTCTCATCTTTGGCCAAAAGAAATGTGTAGCAAGTATATCCTCCGTCTTCTTGACACCAAAGTGTCCCATTAATCCTCCTCGATGCGCCTCCTGCAACAAAAACAGACAAACGGAGCTACCTGGAATGCATAGCTTGTTAGCACGAAACAGAAATCCATCGTTAAGAACGAACTTGTTCCAAGTTCTCCCTTCCTTATAATTCTGCAATACATCTTTAAATTCAGCATCATGCACATATTGATCTTTGATAGTCTCCAAACCAAATATTTTAAAGTCAAGCTGTGAAAGCATAATATAACGACGAGACAATGCATCAGCAATAACATTTTCTTTACCCTTCTTGTGTTTAATGACATAAGGGAAAGTCTCAAGGAATTCAACTGATTTAGCATGTCTACGGTTCAGTTTTGCTTGACTTTTAATATGTTTCAATGATTCATGATCAGAATGTATAACAAATTCTTTGGGCCATAAATAATGTTGCCATGTTTCTAAAATCCGAACAAGAGCATATAATTCTTTATCATAAGTAGAATAATTCAGACTAGGCCCACTCAATTTTTCAGAAAAGTATGCAACAGGTTTGCCATCTTGTAATAACACACCTCCTAATCCAATTCCACTAGCATCACATTCAAGCTCAAAAGTCTTATTAATATCAGGAAGTTGGAGTAAAGGAGCATGTGTCAACTTATCTTTCAATACCGTGAAGGCTTCTTCCTGTGCGGTATCCCAAACAAAAGGCACATCCTTCTTTGTAAGCTCGTTGAGAGGTGCATCAATGGTGCTGAAATCTCTCACAAAACGCCTATAGAATCTAGCGAGGCCAAGGAAACTCCTCACTTGTGTGACCGTTTTGGGCTGCGGCCAACTCTCAATAGCTTCAATCTTGGCTTTATCAACTTCAATTCCCTGTGGAGTAACAACATAGCCAAGAAAAGATACTCGGTCGGTGCAAAAGGTGCACTTTCCAAGGTTACCAAACAAACGTGCATCACGTAGAGCAATAAAAACAGCACATAAATGTTCCAAATGTTCCTCCAAAGATTTGCTATAAATCAATATGTCATCAAAGTAAACTACCACAAATCGTCCAATGAAAGCATGTAAAACTTCATTCATTAATCTCATGAAAGTACCAGGTGCATTAGTTAACCCAAAAGGCATGACTAACCACTCATATAATCCAAACTTAGTTTTAAATGCTGTTTTCCATTCATCTCCCAATTTCATACGAATTTGATGGTATCGACTACGCAAATCAACTTTGGAGAATATTGTAGAGCCACTCAATTCATCAAGCATATCATCTAGCCTAAGAATAGGATGACGATAACAAATAGTAATATTATTAACGCCTCTACAATCAACGCACATACGTGACGTACCATCCTTTTTCGGCAATAAAATGATGGGAACAGCACAAGGACTAAGGGATTCACGTATATAACCTTTGTCGAGCAGTTCTTGTACTTGACGCATAATCTCCTTTGTCTCCTCTGGATTGGTACGGTATGGTGCACGGTTGGGTAATGATGCATCGAGAATTAAGTCAATTTGCTGCTCAATCCCTCTAATAGGTGGTAATCCCGGTGGCATGTTTGTGGAAAGATGTCAACGAACTCCTGCAAAATGTTAGTGACAGCAGGAAGTGATGAGGACATGACTACCTTGGATATGACCAAAAATATTGCATATATGCATATTTGTCAGGTGATTTCTAGTGCAAACTATTCAATAATCTATTTATGTTATCCAGAACAAAAATACTTCACACACTTTTGTGTTTTGTCTAATTGCAGGTGTATGGGACATTTGTACAATCCACATATGAAGATAAGGAAGAAAGAGATGTTTATTTGCTGTCCAAAAAGTTCTCTCACGTCACTTTTGGCCCAAGAGAAGATAGAGTCCAAGTCTCTCACGTTCTGGATTCAGATTCGGACTGCACAGACATACCTGACTCAAAACGCACACAAGTTTTTCATACGGACTCCGAATTGGGTGATTCTTTTTTTGTTGGAAACTAGATTTCGTGCACTTTCCAACCCAAGTGGAATCACCTTCAAATTCGTCCGGAGCGTTGAGTTGTGGACGAAACAATCTGATGCTGCAGCAGAATCCGAGTCAAACTACAAGTCCAAAGGTGTTACATCACCTCCACTTGGGCCCATTGGCCTTGTATGACCTAGATTTAGTTTTAGGCTGCCTTGGGACGTCCTCCCACCTCCTTGGCCGCCACCCCTTGCTCCTATATAAGTAGATCCATCTAGTAGCTTTTCCTTGGGATTTGTTTAGTTAAAAGTTAGCCATTGCAACTTCGTGTACTTCGTTTGTGTCCAACGACCAGACCAAGACCGCTTACGGATCCCCACCATTATCAATACCTCATATATATTTGCAATATTCAGATTGCTTTATCATATTCTTGCTCGTTCTTCGATTGCTTGCAGGAATAGACCTTCGTGGTCAGGCTGACCGTGCTTCTGACATCGTCAGTAACCTCAGGAGATTGGTTTAGCGATTGCTAAGGCGCAACGTCGTGCACGTTTGTAGTCGGATCGTCAAAGTCGTCTCCACCAAATCGATAGTTATCATCTCATCGAAAGATCGGGACACCCTCGCCTCTATCAAGTGGTATCAGTTTTCAGGTTGCTCGGTGAGAATTTCCAGTTTTTCCTAGATTAGATTTATTTTCTTACCTATTGTCCAAGAAAAAGCCACAAAACAAAAGTTAGATCTATTCATCCTTTGTCCTAGCCAGACTGAGCCTTTGCAATTTTCTTTTCATTGTTTGCATTATTGAATTATCGGTTGCATCGCCGTGTCGAGTTGTTGGTCTTAGTGTCTAGTTCCTTTAGAGTTTCGAGTTCTGTTCACATTAGTCACGCAGCCGCTGCATCATTATCCCATCCGCTGTCCACCATCCCATCCACCAATTTCCACCATGTGCTACGCACTGTTTATTGTCATAATCATAGTTGAGGTCACTCACATCTTCGCCTGATCGAATCTGCATCTTATCTAGTTTGTCTTGGAAAGAGGGAGAAAAAGAAGATAAAGAAAAAAAAAGAGAGAAAAAAGGAAAGAAAAAAAAAGAAAAAGAGGGAGAAGAAAAAGAAAAAAAAGGCGTGAGAAAAAAAAGAGAGAAGAAAAAAAAATTGGATCTATCTAGAATCAATCTCGTACCTGAATTCGGATTGGAATCTGTTTTGCGCACTGTTCAGTAAAACAGGTGTATCTTCCTCATACGAAGTCAGTTTTGGCTCCGTGAGTACTCAAATTGAAGATAGCGACGAGCCGCATCTAAATAGTTGCAGAAGCTAGTTCAATATTTGACACCTCAAAATCGGCTTCTAAATAGGTCTTTTTGCCCTTCGAAGTTCGTGAACACAGCTTGTTCCAATTTTTCAGGCCAGTTTTAGAATTCTTTGACTCCTCATATCAACTCGGAATTGAGTGATTCTTTTTGCATTGGAAAGCTTGAGTTAGTAGCATTCTTTGAAAGAATTTATCAGAAAATTGTCTCAAACTTTTCAAGAGGAAAGTTGGAGAGAGAGTTGTTGTATATCCTGCTTGGCAGTTGTTTTTCATCATTATCTTCACTGCCGTTGTGATCTTCACTTATATCTTGCTGTCAAGAGCTACTTAGTATCCTTCATTGATGCTAGTTGTGCTACGCCGTGACCTTATTAGTGTTCTAGGCTCGCGTCTCTAGTCCGGTCTAGCCTAGGACCAGCACAGTACCGTCGTTGAGCGTTTATTCAACATTGCATCTTTGAATTGATTATTGCTAATCTTTTGCTACCATATATAGCCAACCCAGCTCCACATATTTCTACACCGTGTATACGTACGCTCCCCTGGCAATCGCTGTACTCAATATTCGGAGTTACTTGACACCGCTGGTTGCCGATCACCGCCTGCTGCATGGTAAGAACTTGTAAGACATTGATATTTGCTTTACTGTGAGCGTTTTACCACCACATCCTAGTAGTTATAGGAACATTATTTTTGGGTTTTGTTTCTTGTTCTACTAATCATGACAGGATCCAGAGTCAATTCATGGGCTTTGTCGATCGCGGGAGACGTGCCACCACCTTTGCAAATACCACAACCGTCACGAGAGGTGCACAAACATCCAAATGCACATGATCAGGTTAATGTATCTATACCACCATTTAATGGCCGTTTTAAACCTGCTTTATATATTGAATGGGAGTTCGACATAAAAAATATATTTGCTTCCCATAATTTCGATGAACATAAAAAGGTTAAGGTTGCGGTTGGTTCTTTCACTGGTTATGCTTTGGTTTGGTGGAGTGAATATTGTCGGTTACACCCTGATTATATACCTACTACTTGGGATGATTTGCAACTTGCCATGCGACATACATTCGTCCCTGCTTATTATACTCGTGACATGATTAAGAAGTTGCAACACTTAAAACAAGGTAGTGAAACTGTAACAAAATATTATGATGATTTACAAACTACCTTGTTGCATTCCTCTTTAGAAGAAAGTGAAGATGATTTTATGGATAGATTTTGGGGAGGATTAAACCGTGATATTCAAGAGATACTAATTCATGAAGAGTGTTATCCTATGGACCATTTGTTTCATCTTGCTTGCAAAGCTGAACAGGAAATAAAACGACGTGTTGGCCACGAGGAGAACAAGCGCACGGTGCACATTCCAAGAGTTGATATGATTGTTCCTTCAACTACTAGGCATACTATGACAACCACATCCGTTGTTGTCAGGACTACATCATCTCCACCATGTGACACATCGCCCCCGAGAGTGGCTACATCATCTGAGTTGATCATAAGAGGTAATGACAAAGGTACTGATCTTCCATGTCTACATGAGAATGATGAATGCCTTGTCAATTTGAATGCACCATCTGATGAGCTACCCACTACTTTGATCACACCACCTATTTTAGAGGACTACGTTGATAATTTGACTTTGCCATGTGATCAAACAACTGAAATACCAACAATTTTGAGTGCACCCATTGAATTAACTATTGATGCAAAAGAACCAATGTTTAATCATTTTGATATGACCTCTAATCTTGGTGATGATTCTGTGTTGAATGACTTATTGCATGTTTGCTTATTTAAGCATGTTGTAGCATGTAAATTTGATGCAAGTAAGGTTTATTCACTAATGTTGGGATGGTTTAATGATGAACATTGTCAATCTTTTGAAATGAATAAGAGCTTCACTTATATGTGCAAACTGAGTTGTAATATTTTCATGCCTTCTACTTCTTGTGCTAATTTTTTGGCTTTAGATTTTATGAACTATGCAAGTTACTCATGTATTCATGTGTTATATATGCAAAAATCAAGGGAAGTAAAAATGGATGACATATACATATACAACATGTACACCTTGTCTCTTTTGTTAGCCACATTTCAGATTAAGCAACGCCGAGGACGGCTTTATTTTCAAGAAGGGGAGGATGATGAGGACATGACTACCTTGGATATGACCAAAAATATTGCATATATGCATATTTGTCAGGTGATTTCTAGTGCAAACTATTCAATAATCTATTTATGTTATCCAGAACAAAAATACTTCACACACTTTTGTGTTTTGTCTAATTGCAGGTGTATGGGACATTTGTACAATCCACATATGAAGATAAGGAAGAAAGAGATGTTTATTTGCTGTCCAAAAAGTTCTCTCACGTCACTTTTGGCCCAAGAGAAGATAGAGTCCAAGTCTCTCACGTTCTGGATTCATATTCGGACTGCACAGACATACCTGATTCAAAACGCACACAAGTTTTTCATATGGACTCCGAATTGGGTGATTCTTTTTTTGTTGGAAACTAGATTTCGTGCACTTTCCAACCCAATTGGAAGCACCTTCAAATTCGTCCGGAGCGTTGAGTTGTGGACGAAACAATCTGATGCTGCAGCAGAATCCGAGTCAAACTACAAGTCCAAAGGTGTTACATCACCTCCACTTGGGCCCATTGGCCTTGTACGACCTAGATTTAGTTTTAGGCTGCCTTGGGACGTCCTCCCACCTCCTTGGCCGCCACCCCTTGCTCCTATATAAGTAGATCCATCTAGTAGCTTTTCCTTGGGATTTGTTTAGTTAAAAGTTAGCCATTGCAACTTCGTGTACTTCGTTTGTGTCCAACGACCAGACCAAGACCGCTTACGGATCCCCACCATTATCAATACCTCATATATATTTGCAATATTCAGATTGCTTTATCATATTCTTGCTCGTTCTTCGATTGCTTGCAGGAATAGACCTTCGTGGTCAGGCTGACCGTGCTTCTGACATCGTCAGTAACCTCAGGAGATTGGTTTAGCGATTGCTAAGGCGCAACGTCGTGCACGTTTGTAGTCGGATCGTCAAAGTCGTCTCCACCAAATCGATAGTTATCATCTCATCGAAAGATCGGGACACCCTCGCCTCTATCAGGAAGCAAAGAGGAAGGCATGTCATCGAATGAAAATAATGCCTCTTTGCACACAAAAGCATAGCAAATAGATTTGCTAAAATCTAGATCATCAATATCAGATTTGGTGGCTAGTAAACATGCACTTTTCAATTTAATTTCAGAAACAACACTAGATGGTTTATTATTAGGCTTCATTTGTTGCTCAAATTCTTTGCCACAATCTAATTTTCACTCTCATTTTTCTCCTGTTTTGCTTTATTAGCTCTATTAATATCACCTTTCAAAATGGAATCAGGAGTCATAGGAAGCAAAGTAATATTTTTATCCTTATGAACAAGAGTATACTTATTGTTTCTACCATGGTGTACAGAATTTTTATCAAATTGCCATGATCTACCAAGTAATAAGGAACATGCTTGCATAGGTACCACATCACAATCAACATAATCAGCATATGTAGAGATACTAAAATGCACACGAACATTATGTGTTACCTTAACCTTGCCGCTGTTGTTGAACCATTGGATGTAGTAAGGATGTGGATGTGGTCTTATGGTGAGAGAGATAGCTTCTCCACCATCTCCATGCTAGCCAAGTTATTGCAGCTCCCTCCATCTATGATGACGTGAATAGAACGTTCCTTCACAACTCCCTTTGTATGGAACAAATTATGCCTCTGATTTTGCTCAGCTTGTGTAACCTGCACACTCAAAACACGTTGAGTAACTAAACATTCATACCCGTTAGCATCTTCAGCAGCCATGTATTGCGTCTCATGATCAGAATCCTCTCCACCGTGTTCTTTATGTGTAATAAGAGCCAAAGTCTCCTCATCATAGTCACTTGCGGACTCATACCCACCATCCTCAGTAACAATCATCACACGCTGAGATTTGCATTCTCTCGCAAAATGTCCTCTTCCCTTACAACGACGACAAATAATATCACTTGTGTGCCCTGTTGATGCCATGGAAGAAGAAGAACTCTGTGCAGGCCTAGCAGGTGTGCTCTTGGCAGACAGTGGTGGTTGTGCTTGCTTTATTGTATCACGGCTGGAGGTGGCACCTGATGGAGGTGCTGGTGCAGTGGAAATAGAGGATGCACGTGGTGTCCATGATGAAGAGCGACCTAAAGAAAAGTTAGTTCGCGCCAATGCATGTCGATCCTGCACTTCACGTTCAACTTTACAAGCAAGATGGAATAAACGAGTGATATTAGTATACTCCTTATACTCTAGAATGGTCTGAATCTGTCTATTTAATCCACCCATAAAATGTGCAAGCATAGCTTCATTCTCATCAACAATACCACATCTAATCATGCCAGCTTGTATTTCATGATAATATTCTTCTATAGAATTTTTTCCTTGTCTTAAACACTGCAATGTTTGAAGTAATTCACGTTGATAATATGGTGGAACCCAACAAGTATGCATAGCAGTTTTCAAAGCAGCCCAAGTAGCTAGAATAGGATATAATCTACAATGTTCAGACCACCAAACACATGCAAAGCTAGTGAAAGCACAAACAGCAGCAGGAACACGTCTCTCCTCAGGATATTGTAAACATGTAAATCATTGTTTTGTTTCTAACTCCCAAGTAAGATATATATCAGGAACATATCTACCCTCAAATGGTGGAATGTTCAATTTCAGTTTAGGGAGATGGTCATGATCACATACCTGAGGTGGTTGTGCAGCCCTACCGTTGCGATGATATGCATGAGGACGACCTGGTGGCGGTGGTGCTGGTGGTTGCACGTAGTTCTGATTTTGATCAACCTCATCCTCGTAATGGTCCTCCACCTCTGCAGTAGCAGCAGGAGCTACAGAAGCATCAATAGCGGCACAAGAATTTTGACCAGGCTCAAGGGGAATGCGCAGTCCCCGTCCCACTTGATTTGGAAGGCAATGTTGTTGTTGTTGTTGTTGTAGAGGTGCGTTAGGTGCAGCCGGTGGTGGTGGTGGAAGACGCGCGAGCAATTCATTAAACTTGTTATCGAGCTTTGTTTCGAACGTCTTCTCCATGCCATCTATCTTCTCCATGGCCTCTTCAAATCTGTTTAGCACATCTTGCACCTGTCCACTCATCATTTGCTGAAATTTATCATGTAGCTCTTTGTTCATCATGTTCTCCCAATCTGTCTCATCGGCTTGTGATCCTGCCATGGTTAGCAGCAATAGAAACACACAAGAATATGATCCTACAGACTACTAGGAAGTGGTGCTGGTGGTGGTGGTGTATCACAAATCCGGCAAGCCAATCTCAAACTCTTACCAGTTCTTACCCAGCAGCAGGTGGTGATTGGCAACCATCGTAGTCAAAATTCTCAAAGATTGGATAGAGCGATTGTCGGGTGGTGTCAAACGCACGATGTAGATGTATGTGGAGCTGGGAAGGCTTATGATATGGTAGCAAAAATATTAGCAATAATCAATTCAGAGATGCAAAGTTGAATAAACGCTCAACGACGGTAAAGTGCTGGTCTTAGGCTAGACCATACTAGAGACACGAGCCTAGAACACGAACAAAATCACAGCGCGACACGTAAACAAGGGAGGAGCACTCTCTGATTTTTTCCCTTTTTCACCTTTTTGCACTTTTTTCCTCTTTTTTTTGCTCTGCAACAATTTTTTTAGAAAAAGTCTACAAATGGTCTAAAAACTGCCTAGCCAGAATTTTCTAGACTTAGTTTTTTTTTGAGTTTGGAACTATTTTTCTACTGCGGATAGCACGGAAGTTGGGGAGTCCGACTTGGTCACGACTCGAAGTATCGCGTGATCTGGAACTCGAAAACAAAGCAACAAATACTGGACTCGGACTAGGACTGGTGGAGGAGATGAATCTGGTGAAACTCGGATTGGTGGTTGTATATGGCGATGGTATATCTGGACTTGGATTGGTGGTGGTATATGGCGATGGTATATGTGGACTCAGATTGGTGGTTGTATATGGCAGCGGCGATGTATATGGTGGGGTGGTGGTATATGGTAATGATGATGACGATGGTGCGGCGGTGGCGTGACAACCTATGAACAGAACTCGAAACTCTAAGGGACTAGACGCTAAGACCAGCAATTCGACACGACGATGCAACCGCAAATTCAACAAAGCAAAACTCTAAAAAGACTATGCAAAGGCTTAGATTGGTTCGGATATGATGACCTAACCCTAATTTTTTGGCTTTTTCATGGACTATAGGTATGAAGAACAAACTCGACCTAAACTATGAAAAACTGCAAAATCTCATCGAGCAACCTGGAAATCTGATACCACTTGATAGAGGCAAAGTTGTCCCGTCTTTCGATGAGATGGTGGCTATCATTTTAGAGGAAGTCGACTTTGACGATCCGACTACGAATGTGCGAGGACGTCCCGCCTTAGCAATCGCTAAACCAACTCCGAGGAGTTATTGACCACGCCAGAGCATGATCAACCTGACCACGAGGGCCTGTTTCCTGCGAGAAAATGAAGAACAAGCAAGAAACTGAGATTGCAATCTGGATATTGCGAATATAAGATGAAAGCTTTATTGATCAAGGTGGGGTTCTATGACGTCTTGGTCTAGTCGCTGGACACAAATGAAGTACGCGAAGTTGCAGGTATGTCGAACTTTTAATCTAAACAAAACCCAAAGTCTAAACGACGCCCTAAGGGCTGTATATATGGAGGAAGAGGGGGGAATTTTGTGGCCCTTGGAGGAGGGGTCCGAAACCAACCCTAACTCTTGTTTCCCCACACATACAGACTCTAAAAACAGCCTATACTTAAGTATTTCGAAAATACATGGGCCTGGCCCAATAATAAGGTGATGCAGCACCTAAAATAGCCTCTGGTCAAAATTTATGAAGTGGCATCTTGTATATTTCGTCCAAGGCTTCATGCACTCCTTATGTTGGCTTCAAAGTCCTGAAATCGTCACTTATAACTCCGTTCTTGATCCACTTGCGCATGCCATCATCTCCATGCTTGAACTTGCTCCAAGGTTCAACTTTCTTGTCCAAGCTAGGCCCTTCATTTGTAAGCAAAACAAATGTATCCAATTTAGGCAGCATCATATTCTCATGAACATTAGAATCATTACCAAGAAACTAAAGTACCTGATAATTCAATTGGCGTGCACGAGCTCTAGTAATTGGTCCAGTATGTATAGCAGGAGGGGCTGTGAGTGTAACAATGGTATTGATGTCCTCATCAGGACCTCACGCGGTGACACACCCTCCGGCCCCACGTCTCGTTATCTCTTCACACGCACACATACCAACACAGACACCACACACAAAAAATATATTCTCCTGGTGCCTCTATCCACTCCCCCCTTGCATATACACACTCAAGGGAATCTCTCGCCGTGATGTCATATTCGTCTCTCTATCTCTAGACCACTCTCATTTCTCATGCTATCTCTCCCACGCCCCCCCCCCCCGTCGGCCCCTCTATCCATGCCTCTCTCGAATACGTAAGACACACACATACCTCTCTAGGCCCTGCCAAATGCATCAACTACACATTCGCACATGTTACATCACGTACCCCATTGATCTAAAAAGCCCTCTCTTCACGTTTATTTCGCATACAACATTCCTTTTGAATAAAGTGTGGCCAATTTTTTTTAGAATTTCTACGTATATACAACATTTCAAAGTTATATGGAGGAGTATGAATGCTTGCATTGCATGGTGCCCACAATGATATTTATTCTGCACTGTGAATTTGTATATTTTTATACTATATACAAAGTTAGTCATAATAAAGAGAAACGAAGAGCATCTCCCTCTCCATCGCATACCCCCCCTCTACGCCCCTTTCACGTACGCAACAAACTATCTCCAGGTTCTCTAAAAGTAAGCCCCAACACATTCATGCATGTTTCATCTTTCTCTCGCAATATATATACAGTGACGATCATTGTATTTGAAGCAAAAGCACGATACGTACATTGGACTTCAGAATCCACTCATTACTGATAGAGCCGAGGGTCCCGATCTTTCGATGAGATGATAACTATCGATTTGGTGGAGTCGACTTTGACGATCCGACTACAAACGTGCAAGATGTTGCGCCTTAGCAATCGCTAAACCAATCTCCTGAGGTTATTGACGATGCTGGAAGCATGGTCAGCCTGACCACGAAGGTCTATTCCTACGAGCAATCGAAGAAGAGCAAGAATATGATAAAGCAATCTTAATATTGCGAATATATATGAAGTCTTGATAATGGTGGGGATCCGTAAGCTGTCTTGGTCTGGTCGTTGGACACAAATGAAGTACACGAAGTTGCAATGGCTAACTTTTAACTAAACAAATCCCAAGGAAAAAGCTACTAGATGGATCTACTTATATAGGAGCAAGGGGTGGCGGACAAGGAGGTGGAAGGACGTCCCAAGGCAGCCTAAAACTATCCCTAGGTCGTACAAGGCTCATGGGCCCAAGCGGAGGTGATGCAACACCTTTGGACTTGTTGTTTGACTCGGATTCTGCTGCAGCATCAGATTGTTTCGTCGATATCTCAATGCTCCGGACGAATTTTAAGGTGAATCCAATTGGGTTGGAAAGAGCACGAAATCTACTTTCCAAAAAAAAAGAATCACCCAATTCGGAGTCCGTATGAAAAGGTTGTTGGCGTTTTGAATCTGAATCCAGAATGTGAGAGACTTGGACTCTATCTTCTCTTGGCCCAAAAGTGACGTGAGAGGACTTTTTGAACAGAACCTAAACTTCTTATTTTCCCTTATCTTCATATGTGGATTGTACAAATGTCCCATACACCTGCAATTAGACAAAACACAAAAGTGTATGAAGTATTTTTGTTCTGGATAACATAAATAGATTATTGAATAGTTTGCACTAGAAATCACCTCACAAATATGCATGTATGCAATATTTTTGGTTGTATCCAAGGTAGTTATGTCCTCATCATCGTCCCCTTCTTGAAAACAAAGCCGTCCTCGGTGTTGCTTAATCTGAAATGTGGCTAACAAAAGAGACAAGGTGTACATGTTGTATATGTATATGTCATCCATTTTTACTTTCCTTGATTTTTGCACAAATGACACACGTATACATGAGTAACTTTCGTAGCTCATAAATTCTGAAGCCGAAATATTATCACAAGAAGTAGAAGACATGAAAATATTGCAACTCAGTTTGCACATATAAGTGAAGCTCTTATTCATATCAAGGATTGACAATGTTCATCATTAAACCATCCCAACATTGGTGAATAAACCTAACTTGCATCAAATTTACATGCTACAACATGCTTAAATAAGAAGACATGCAATAAGTCATTTGACACACAGTCATCACCAAGATTAGAGATCATATCAAAATGATTAAACATTGGTTCTTTTGCATCAACAGTTAATTCAATGGGTGCACTCAAAATTGTTGGTATTTCAGTTGTTTGATCACATGACGCATTCATGATAGTAACAAGATTCTCTAAAATAGGTGGTGTGCTCAAATCAAGTGGTAACTCAACACATGATGCATTCAAGTTAATTAGGTATGCATCATTCTCATGTGAAGTTATATCATCAATACCTTTACTGTTACCTTGTTGCAAAGACGTAGCTGATGTAGGTACGGACGTTGACAATGTACCATACTCTTGAGATGATGTCACGCTCACAATCCGAGGTGGGGCTGCTCTAGTAGGTGTAACGATGGAGCAACCGACCGGCGGTGGTGAGCATGAACTGGAATAGTAGTTGTTGTAGTCACCCAATGCATCCTCCTGTATCTGTCTCTCAAAGGTACAAGCACGAACATACATACCAGTAATGCAACGAGGAATATACTGAAATCTTGCCTGAATATCATGGTTCAAACCACCAAAAAATCTATTCATTGTATCATCCTCAGATTCTTCCATGTCACAATGATACATATAAGATTTGAACTCTTGGTAGTAAGCATGAACAATGTAGTTTCGTTGTTTAAATTGTTCAAATTTGCGAAGCAATTCACGACGATAGTAAGGTGGGAAAATTGTTGCCTCATTACATATTTCAAATCTTTCCAAGTTGTGGGTTGGTTATCAATGTTTTTCTTACAATGCACACTCCCCCAAACAGAAGAAAGACCAGTAAATGCTCTAGTGGCAGCTCGCACTCGCTCAAGTTCAGAAAAGTCATGGTGATAAAAACTTGTTCTACTTCAAGCTCCCAAGCTAGATAAATAGCACGATTAAATCTACCCTCAGATGGCGGTAAAAAGATAACCTGACCATGTGCTTGTGTGTGTTGTCCCAACTCTCGTGATGGTGAACATGTGTGATGAGGACATCAATACAATTGTTACACCCACAGCCCCTGCTGCTATACATACTGGACCAATTACTAGAGCTCGTGCACGCCAACTAAATTACCAGGTACTTTCGTTTCTTGGTAATGATTCTAATGTTCATGAGAATATGATGCTGCCTAAATTGGATACATTTGTTTTGCTTACAAATGAAGGGCCTAGCTTGGAGAAGGATGAACATTGGAGCAAGAACAAGCATGGAGATGATGGCATGCGCAAGGGGAACAAGAACGGAGTTACAAGTGATGATTTCAGGACTTTGAAGCCACCATAATGGGTGCATGAAGCCTTGGACGAAATATACAAGATGCCACTTCATAAATTTCGTCCCGAGGCTATTTTAGGTGCTGCGTCACCTTATTATTGGGCCAGGCCCATGTAATTTCGAAATACATAAGTATAGGCTATTTTTAGAGTCCGTATGTGTGGGGAAACAAGAGATAGGGTTGATTTCGGACCCCTCCACCAAGGGCCACGAAATTCCCCCCTCTTCCTCCATATATACAGCCCTTAGGGCATCGTTTAGACTTTGGGTTTTGTTTAGATTAAAAGTTCGCCATAGCTGCAACTTCGCGTACTTCGTTTGTGTTCAACGACCAGACAAAGGCGTCATAGAACCCCACCTTGATCAATAAAGCTTTCATCTTATATTTGCAATATCTAGATTGCAATCTCAGTTTCTTGCTTGTTCTTCGTTTGCTCGCAGGAAACAGACCCTCGTGGTCAGGTTGATCGTGCTCCGGCGTGGTCAATAACCTCTCGGAGTTGGTTTAGCGATTGCTAAGGCGCGACGTCCTCGCACGTTCGTAGTCGGATCGTCAAAGTCGACTTCCACCAAAGCGATATCCATCATCTCATCGAAAGACGGGACACCTTTGCCTCTATCAAGTGGTATCAGATTTCCAGGTTGCTCGGTGAGATTTTACAGTTTTTCGTAGTTTACATCGAGTCTGTTCTTCATACCTATAGTCCACGAAAAAGCCACAAAAAAAAATTAGGGTTAGTTCATCATATCCGAACCAATCTGAGCCTTGCATAATCTTTTTAGGGTTTTGCTTTGTTGAATTTGCGGTTGCATCGTCGTGTCTAGTTGCTGGTCTTAGAGTCTAGTCTTTTAGAGTTTCGAGTTCTGGTCATAAGTTGTCACGCCGCCGCCGCACCATCATCATCGCCCCTGCCATCTACCACCACCGCACCGAATCCGTATCCATATACCACCACCAATCCGTGTCCATATACCACCACCGATCCATATCCATATACTACCACCGCTACCACCACCGCTGCCATATACCACCACCATATATCCACCACCAATCCGAGTTCTTTGCTTATTAGGTTTGTTTTCGGGATCCATCTAGATTCCGATTCGTGTTTCCTTGCCGGAGTAGGTTTCGGAAAAAAAAAACTTCCTTGCCGGAGTCGGGTAGCCACGCTCCGTTTAGGCCCAAAATTTTTCGAAAACGCATTTTTCGAAAAAATTTCTGGCTATCCTATTTTTAGGGTTTCTGAGTGTTTTGAGACAGTGCCATTATAGGAAGTTTTTTTTGACCCGTTTCCAGTTTTCGGGTCCGGGCAGTCGAAAAAAAAAAATTGGTCGAAAAAATTTCGTGCCCATCCTGTCAGTTTGAGCTAGGAAGAGTTTTGAGACACTCGCCATTATAGTGATTTTTCGCAAAAAAAAAGCAGCGCAAAAAAAGAAGAGCGCAAAAAAAAAGAAGAAAAAAGAGCGAACAAAAAATTCAGAGTGTGTTTTTCCCTTGTTTACGTGCCGCGCCGTGATTTTGTTAGTGTTCTAGGCTCGCGTCTCTAGCACAGTCTAGCCTAGGACCAGCACAGTACCATCGTTGAGCGTTTATTCAACTTTGCATCTCTGAATTGATTATTGCTGACCTTTTTTGCTACCATATTATAAGCCTTCCCAGCTCCACATACATCTATGTCGTGTGTTTGACTCTCCCTGGTAATCGCTCTATCCAAGCTTTGAGAGTTTTTGACTACAACGGTTGCCGATCACCGCCTGCTGCTGGGTAAGAACTGGTAAGAATTTGAGATTTGCTTGACGGATTTGTGACACCCACCACCACCACTTGTTCGTAGTCTGTAGGATCATATTCTTGTGTGTTTCTATTGCTGCTAACCATGCCAGGATCACAAGCCGACGAGATTGACTGGGAGAATTTATCGAACAAGGAGCTTCATGATAAGTTTCAGCAAATGATGACTGAACAGGTGCAAGATGTGCTGAACAATTTTGAAGAGGCCATGGAGAAGATCACTGGCCTTGAGAAGATGTTCGAAACAAAGCTCGATAACAAGTTTAATGAATTGCTCGCGCGTCTTCCACCACCACCACCCGCTGCACCTAACGCACCTCTCCAACAACAACAACAATGACTACCTCCACGTCGCGAAGCAGACCTCCGCCGAGCAAGCCGTGTTCCTCTTGCGTTTGGCCAAACTGTTGGTGCTGCTGTTGATACTTCTGTGGCTCCTGCTGCTGATGCGGAGGAGGATGATTATGTCGGAGATTATGAGGATGAGGTTGATCAAAATCAACACTACGTGCAGCCACCTGTACCACCACCAGCAGGTCGACCTCAGGTATATATTCGTAATGGTAGGCCTGCACCACCACCTCAGGTACGCGATGATGTCCATATTCCTAAACTGAAATTGAATATTCCACCATTTGAGGGTAGATATGTTCCTGATATATATCTTACTTGGGAGTTAGAAACTGAACAACGATTTACATGTTTACAATATCCTGAGGAGAGACGAGTTGCTGCTGCTGTTTGTGCTTTCACTAGTTTTGCATGTGTATGGTGGTCTGAACATTGTAGATTATATCCTATTCCAACTACTTGGGCTGCTTTGAAAACTGCTATGCGTACGCGTTGGGTTCCACCATATTATCAACGTGAATTGCTTCAAAAATTGCAGCGTTTAAGACAAGGAAAAAATTCTGTAGAAGAATATTATCAGGAATTACAAACTGGCATGATTAGATGTGGTATTGTTGAGGAGAATGAAGCTATGCTTGCACATTTTCTGGGTGGATTAAATAGAGAGATTCAGACCATTCTAGACTATAAGGAGTATACTAATATCACTCGTTTATTCCATCTTGCTTGTAAAGCTCAACGTGAAGTGCAGGATCGACAAGCATTGGGGCGAACTAACTTTTCTGCAGGCCGACCTTCATCATGGACACCACGTGCATCTTCTACTTCAACTGCACCAGCACCTCCATCCGGTGCCACCTCCAGCCGTGATACAAGAAAACAGGCACAACCACCATTATCTGCCAAGAGCGCACCTGCAGGGCCTGCACAGTGTTCTTCTTCTTCCATGGCATCAACAGGGCACACAAGTGATATTATTTGTCGTCGTTGTAAGGGAGGAGGTCATTATGCGAGGGAATGCAAATCTCCGCGTGTGATGATTGCTATCGCGGATGGTGGATATGAGTCCGCTAGTGACTATGATGAAGAGACATTGGCTCTTATTACACGTGAAGAACATGGTGGAGATGATTCTGATCATGAGACGCAATACATGGCTCCTGAAGACGCTGACAGGTATGAATGTTTAGTTGTTCAACGTGTTTTGAGTGTGCAGGTCACACAAGCTGAGCAAAATCAGAGGCACAATTTGTTCCATACCAAGGGAGTTGTGAAGGAACGTTCTGTGCGCGTCATAATAGACGGAGGGAGCTGCAACAACTTGGCTAGCATGGAGATGGTGGAGAAGCTTTCTCTCACCACAAGACCACATCCACATCCTTACTACATCCAATGGTTCAACAACAGCGGCAAGGTTAAGGTAACACGTACTGTTCGTGTGCATTTTAGTATCTCTACATATGCTGATTATGTTGATTGTGATGTGGTACCTATGCAAGCATGTTCCTTATTACTTGGTAGACCATGGCAATTTGATAAAAATTCTGTACACCATGGTAGAAACAATCACTATACTCTTGTTCATAAGGATAAAAATATTACTTTGCTTCCTATGACTCCTGATTCCATTTTGAAAGATGATATTAGTAGAGCTAATAAAGCACAACAGGAGAAGAATAAGAGTGAAAATCAGATTGTGGCAAAAGAATTTGAGCAACAAATGAAGCCTAATAATAAACCATCTAGTGTTGCTTCTGAAATTAAATTGAAAAGTGCATGTTTATTTGCCACCAAATCTGATATTGATGAGCTAGATTTCAGCAAATCTGTTTGCTATGCTTTTGTGTGCAAAGAGGCATTATTTTCATTCGAGGACGTGCCTTCCTCTTTGCCTCCTGCTGTCACTAACATTTTGCAGGAGTTCGCTAACGTCTTTCCACAAGACGTGCCACCGGGATTACCGCCTATTTGAGGGATTGAGCATCAGATTGACTTAATTCCCGGTGCTTCACTGCCAAACCGTGCACCATACCGTACCAATCCAGAGGAGACGAAGGAGATTATGCGTCAAGTACAAGAGCTTCTCGACAAAGGTTATATACGCGAATCCCTTAGTCCTTGTGCTGTTCCTATTATTCTAGTGCCGAAAAAGGATGGTACATCACGTATGCGTGTTGATTCTAGAGGCATTAATAATATTACTATTCGTTATCGTCATCCTATTCCTAGGCTAGATGATATGCTTGATGAATTGAGTGGCTCTACAATATTCTCCAAAGTTGATTTGCGTAGTGGCTACCATCAAATTCGTATGAAATTGGGAGATGAATGGAAAACAGCATTTAAAACTAAGTTTGGATTATATGAGTGGTTAGTCATGCCTTTTGGGTTAACTAGTACTTTCATGAGATTAATGAACGAAGTTTTACGTGCTTTCATTGGACGGTTTGTGGTAGTCTATTTTGATGATATACTGATTTATAGCAGATCTTTGGAAGAACATTTGGAACATTTACGTGTTGTTTTTATTGCTCTACGTGATGCACATTTGTTTGGTAACCTTGGGAAGTGCACCTTTTGCACCGACCGAGTATCTTTTCTTGGCTATGTTGTTACTCCACAGGGAATTGAAGTTGACAAAGCCAAGATTGAAGCTATTGAGAGTTGGCCGCAGCCCAAAACGGTCACACAGGTGAGGAGTTTTCTTGGCCTCGCTGGATTCTATAGGCGTTTTGTGAGAGATTTCAGCACCATTGCTGCACCTCTCAACGAGCTTACAAAGAAGGATGTGCCTTTTGTTTGGGGTACCGCACAGGAAGAAGCCTTCACGGTATTGAAAGATAAGTTGACACATGCTCCTTTACTCCAACTTCCTGATTTTAATAAGACTTTTGAGCTTGAATGTGATGCTAGTGGAATTGGATTAGGAGGTGTGTTATTACAAGATGGCAAACCTGTTGCATACTTTTCTGAAAAAATGAGTGGGCCTAGTCTGAATTATTCTACTTATGATAAAGAATTATATGCTCTTGTTCGGACTTTAGAAACATGGCAACATTATTTATGGCCCAAAGAATTTGTTATACATTCTGATCATGAATCATTGAAACATATTAAAAGTCAAGCTAAACTGAATCGTAGACATGCTAAATGGGTTGAATTCATTGAGACTTTCCCTTATGTCATTAAACACAAGAAGGGAAAAGAAAATGTTATTGCTGATGCATTGTCTCGTCGCTATACTATGCTTTCACAACTTGACTTCAAAATATTTGGTTTGGAGACCATCAAAGATCAATATGTGCATGATGCTGATTTTAAAGATGTAATGCAGAATTGTAAAGAAGGAAGAATGTGGAACAAGTTTGTCGTTAACGATGGATTTGTGTTTCGCGCTAACAAGCTATGCATTCCAGCTAGCTCCGTTCGTCTTTTGTTGTTGCAGGAGGCGCATGGAGGAGGATTAATGGGACACTTTGGCGTGAAGAAGACGGAGGACGTACTTGCTACACATTTCTTTTGGCCAAAGATGAGACGGGATGTTGAGCGTTTTATTGCTCGATGCACTACATGTCAAAAAGCTAAGTCACGACTCAATCCTCATGGTTTATATATGCCTTTGCCTGTACCTAGTGTTCCTTGGGAGGATATATTTATGGACTTTGTTTTAGGTTTACCTCGAACAAAGAAGGGGAGGGATAGCATATTTGTTGTCGTGGATAGATTCTCGAAAATGGCACACTTTATACCATGTCATAAAAGCGATGATGCTGTTAATGTTGCTGATTTGTTCTTTCGTGAAATTATTCGCTTGCATGGTGTGCCAAATACTATTGTTTCAGATCGTGATACTAAACTTCTTAGCCACTTTTGGAGATGTTTATGGGCTAAGTTGGGGACTAAACTGCTTTTTAGTACTACTTGTCACCCCCAAACTGATGGACAAACTGAAGTAGTCAATAGAACGTTGTCTACTATGCTTAGGGCTGTTTTGAAGAATAATAAGAAAATGTGGGAGGAATGTTTGCCTCATATTGAATTTGCTTATAATCGTTCATTGCATTCTACTACTAAGATGTGCCATTTTGAAGTTGTGTATGGTTTCCTACCTCGTGCACCTATTGATTTGTTGCCTCTTCCATCTTCGGAGAAGGTTAATTTTGATGCTAAACAACATGCTGAATTGATTTTAAAAATGCATGAGTTAACTAAGGAAAACATTGAGCGTATGAATGCTAAATATAAACTTGCTGGAGATAAGGGTAGAAAACATGTTGTGTTTGCACCTGGAGATCTTGTTTGGTTACATTTGCGTAAGGATAGATTTCCTGATTTGCGCAAATCAAAGTTAATGCCACGTGCTGATGGTCCCTTTAAGGTGTTAGAGAAAATAAATGATAATGCATATAAACTTGAGCTGCCTGCAGATTTTGGGGTTAGTCCCACTTTTAACATTGCAGATTTGAAGCCTTATTTGGGTGAGGAAGATGAACTTCCGTCGAGGACGACTTCATTTCAAGAAGGGGAGGATGATGAGGAGATCAATACAATTGTTACACCCACAGCCCCTGCTGCTATACATACTGGACCAATTACTAGAGCTCGTGCACGCCAACTAAATTACCAGGTACTTTCGTTTCTTGGTAATGATTCTAATGTTCATGAGAATATGATGCTGCCTAAATTGGATACATTTGTTTTGCTTACAAATGAAGGGCCTAGCTTGGAGAAGGATGAACATTGGAGCAAGAACAAGCATGGAGATGATGGCATGCGCAAGGCGAACAAGAACGGAGTTACAAGTGATGATTTCAGGACTTTGAAGCCACCATAATGGGTGCATGAAGCCTTGGACGAAATATACAAGATGCCACTTCATAAATTTCGTCCCGAGGCTATTTTAGGTGCTGCGTGATAGAGGCGGGGGTGTCCCGATCTTTCGATGAGATGGTAACTATCGATTTGGTGGAGACGACTTTGACGATCCGACTACAAACGTGCTCGACGTTGCGCCTTAGCAATCGCTAAACCAATCTCCAGAGGTTATTGACCACGCCGGTGCACGATCAACCTGACCACGAAGGTCTATTCCTGCAAGCAATCGAAGAACGAGCAAGAATATGATAAAGCAATCTGAATATTGCAAATATATATGAAGTATTGATAATGGTGGGGATCCGGAAGCGGTCTTGGTCTGGTCGTTGGACACAAACGAAGTACACGAAGTTGCAATGGCTAACTTTTAACTAAACAAATCCCAAGGAAAAGCTACTAGATGGATCTACTTATATAGGAGCAAGGGGTGGCGGCCAAAGAGGTGGGAGGACGTCCCAAGGCAGCCTAAAACTAAATCTAGGTCGTACAAGGCCAATGGGCCCAAGTGGAGGTGATGTAACACCTTTGGACTTGTAGTTTGACTCGGATTCTGCTGCAGCATCAGATTGTTTCGTCCACAACTCAACGCTCCGGACGAATTTGAAGGTGATTCCAATTGGGTTGGAAAGTGCACGAAATCTAGTTTCCAACAAAAAAAGAATCACCCAATTCGGAGTCCGTATGAAAAACTTGTGTGCGTTTTGAGTCAGGTATGTCTGTGTAGTCCGAATCTGAATCCAGAACGTGAGAGACTTGGACTCTATCTTCTCTTGGGCCAAAAGTGACGTGAGAGAACTTTTTGGACAGCAAATAAATATCTCTTTCTTCCTTATCTTCATATGTGGATTGTACAAATGTCCCATACACCTGCAATTAGACAAAACACAAAAGTGTGTGAAGTATTTTTGTTCTGGATAACATAAATAGATTATTGAATAGTTTGCACTAGAAATCACCTGACAAATATGCATATATGCAATATTTTTGGTCATATCCAAGGTAGTCATGTCCTCATCATCCTCCCCTTCTTGAAAATAAAGCCGTCCTCGGCGTTGCTTAATCTGAAATGTGGCTAACAAAGGAGACAAGGTGTACATGTTGTATATGTATATGTCATCCATTTTTACTTCCCTTGATTTTTGCATATATGACACATGAATAGATGAGTAACTTGCACAGTTCATAAAATCTAAAGCCAAAAAATTAGCACAAGAAGTAGAAGGCATGAAAATATTGCAACTCAGTTTGCACATATAAGTGAAGCTCTTATTCATTTCAAAAGATTGATAATGTTCATCATTAAACCATCCCAACATTGGTGAATAAACCTTACTTGCATCAAATTTACATGCTACAACATGCTTAAATAAGCAAACATGCAATAAGTCATTCAACACAGAATCATCACCAAGATTAGAGGTCATATCAAAATGATTAAACATTGGTTCTTTTGCATCAATAGTTAATTCAATGGGTGCACTCAAAATTGTTGGTATTTCAGTTGTTTGATCACATGGCAAAGTCAAATTATCAACGCAGTCCTCTAAAATAGGTGGTGTGATCAAAGTAGTGGGTAGCTCATCAGATGGTGCATTCAAATTGACAAGGCATTCATCATTCTCATGTAGAGATGGAAGATCAGTACCTTTGTCATTACCTCTTATGATCAACTCAGATGATGTAGCCACTCTCGAGGGCGATGTGTCACATGGTGGAGGTGATGTAGTCCTGACAACAACGGATGTGGTTGTCATAGTATGCCTAGTAGTTGAAGGAACAATCATATCAACTCTTGGAATGTGCACCGTGCGCTTGTTCTCCTCGTGGCCAACACGTCGTTTTATTTCCTGTTCAGCTTTGCAAGCAAGATGAAACAAATGGTCCATAGGATAACACTCTTCATGAATTAGTATCTCTTGAATATCACGGTTTAATCCTCCCCAAAATCTATCCATAAAATCAACTTCACTTTCTTCTAAAGAGGAATGCAACAAGGTAGTTTGTAAATCATCATAATATTTTGTTACAGTTTCACTACCTTGTTTTAAGTGTTGCAACTTCTTAATCATGTCACGAGTATAATAAGCAGGGACGAAAGTATGTCGCATGGCAAGTTTCAAATCATCCCAAGTAGTAGGTATATAATCAGGGTGTAACCGACAATATTCACTCCACCAAACCAAAGCATAACCAGTGAAAGAACCAACCGCAACCTTAACCTTTTTATGTTCATCGAAATTATGGGAAGCAAATATATTTTTTATGTCGAACTCCCATTCAATATATAAAGCAGGTTTAAAACGGCCATTAAATGGTGGTATAGATACATTAACCTGATCATGTGCATTTGGATGTTTGTGCACCTCTCGTGACGGTTGTGGTATTTGCAAAGGTGGTGGCACGTCTGCCGCGATCGACAAAGCCCATGAATTGACTCTGGATCCTGTCATGATTAGTAGAACAAGAAACAAAACCCAAAAATAATGTTCCTATAACTACTAGGATGTGGTGGTAAAACGCTCACAGTAAAGCAAATATCCATATCTTAAAAGTCTAAACGACCTAGACACTAAGACCAGCAACTCGACACGACGATGCAACCGATAATTCAACTATGCAAGCAATGAAAAGAAAATTACAAAGGCTCAGACTGGCTTGGACAAAGGATGAATAGATCTAACTCTTTTTTGTGGATTTTTCTTGGACAATAGGTAAGAAAATAAATCTAATCTAGGAAAAACTGGAAATTCTCACCGAGCAACCTAAAAACTGATACCACTTGATAGAGGCGAGGGTGTCCCGATCTTTCGATGAGATGATAACTATCGATTTGGTGGAGACGACTTTGACGATCCGACTACAAACGTGCACGACGTTGCGCCTTAGCAATCGCTAAACCAATCTCCTGAGGTTACTGACGATGCCGGAAGCACGGTCAGCCTGACCACGAAGGTCTATTCCTGCAAGCAATCGAAGAACGAGCAAGAATATGATAAAGCAATCTGAATATTGCAAATATATATGAGGTATTGATAATGGTGGGGATCCGTAAGCGGTCTTGGTCTGGTCGTTGGACACAAACGAAGTACACGAAGTTGCAATGGCTAACTTTTAACTAAACAAATCCCAAGGAAAAGCTACTAGATGGATCTACTTATATAGGAGCAAGGGGTGGCGGCCAAGGAGGTGGGAGGACGTCCCAAGGCAGCCTAAAACTAAATCTAGGTCGTACAAGGCCAATGGGCCCAAGTGGAGGTGATGTAACACCTTTGGACTTGTAGTTTGACTCGGATTCTGCTACAGCATCAGATTGTTTTGTCCACAACTCAACGCTCCGGACGAATTTTAAGGTGATTCCAATTGGGTTGGAAAGTGCACGAAATCTAGTTTCCAACAAAAAAAGAATCACCCAATTCGGAGTCCGTATGAAAAACTTGTGTGCGTTTTGAGTCAGGTATGTCTGTGCAGTCCGAATCTGAATCCAGAACGTGAGAGACTTGGACTCTATCTTCTCTTGGGTCAAAAGTGACGTGAGAGAACTTTTTGGACAGAAAATAAACATCTCTTTCTTCCTTATCTTCATATGTGGATTGTACAAATGTCCCATACACCTGCAATTAGACAAAACACAAAAGTGTGTGAAGTATTTTTGTTCTGGATAACATAAATAGATTATTGCATAGTTTGCACTAGAAATCACCTGACAAATATGCATATATGCAATATTTTTGGTCATATCCAAGGTAGTCATGTCCTCATCATCCTCCCCTTCTTGAAAATAAAGCCGTCCTCGGCGTTGCTTAATTTGAAATGTGGCTTTGTCATTACCTCTTATGATCAACTCAGATGATGTAGCCACTCTCGGGGGCGATGTGTCACATGGTGGAGGTGATGTAGTCCTGACAACAACGGATGTGGTTGACATAGTATGCCTAGTAGTTGAAGGAACAATCATATCAACTCTTGGAATGTGCACCGTGCGCTTGTTCTCCTCGTGGCCAACACGTCGTTTTATTTCCTGTTCAGCTTTGCAAGCAAGATGAAACAAATGGTCCATAGAATAACACTCTTCATGAATTAGTATCTCTTGAATATCACGGTTTAATCCTCCCCAAAATCTATCCATAAAATCATCTTCACTTTCTTCTAATGAGGAATGCAACAAGGTAGTTTGTAAATCATCATAATATTTTGTTACAGTTTCACTACCTTGTTTTAAGTGTTGCAACTTCTTAATCATGTCACGAGTATAATAAGCAGGGACGAAAGTATGTCGCATGGCAAGTTTCAAATCATCCCAAGTAGTAGGTATATAATCAGGGTGTAACCGACAATATTCACTCCACCAAACCAAAGCATAACCAGTGAAAGAACCAACCGCAACCTTAACCTTTTTATGTTCATCGAAATTATGGGAAGCAAATATATTTTTTATGTCGAACTCCCATTCAATATATAAAGCAGGTTTAAAACGGCCATTAAATGGTGGTATAGATACATTAACCTGATCATGTGCATTTGGATGTTTGTGCACCTCTCGTGACGGTTGTGGTATTTGCAAAGGTGGTGGCACGTCTCCCGCGATCGACAAAGCCCATGAATTGACTCTGGATCCTGTCATGATTAGTAGAACAAGAAAAAAAACCCAAAAATAATGTTCCTATAACTACTAGGATGTGGTGGTAAAGCGCTCACAGTAAAGCAAATATCAATGTCTTACAAGTTCTTACCATGCAGCAGGCGGTGATCGGCAACCAACGGTGTCAAGTAACTCCAAATATTGAGTAAAGCGATTGCCAGGGGAGCGTACGTATACACGGTGTAGAAATATGTGGAGCTGGGTTGGCTATATATGGTAGCAAAAGATTAGCAATAACCAATTCAAAGATGCAATGTTGAATAAACGCTCAACGACGGTACTGTGCTGGTCCTAGGCTAGACCGGACTAGAGACGCGAGCCTAGAACACTAATAAGGTCACGTCGTAGCACAACTAGCATCAATGAAGGATACTAAGTAGTTCTTGACAGCAAGATATAAGTGAAGATCACAACGGCAGTGAAGATAATGATGAAAAACAACTGCCAAGCAGGATATACAACAACTCTCTCTCCAACTTTCCTCTTGAAAAGTTTGAGACAATTTTCTGATAAATTCTTTCAAAGAATGCTACTAACTCAAGCTTTCCAATGCAAAAAGAATCACTCAATTCCGAGTTGATATGAGGAGTCAAAGAATTCTAAAACTGGCCTGAAAAATTGGAACAAGGTGTGTTCACGAACTTCGAAGGGCAAAAAGACCTATTTAGAAGCCGAATTTGAGGTGTCAAATATTGAACAAGCTACTGAAACTATTTAGATGCGGCTCGTCGCTATCTTCAATTTGAGTACTCACGGAGCCAAAACGGACTTCGTATGAGGAAGATACACCTGTTTTACTGAACAGTGCGCAAAACAGATTCCAATCCAAATTCAGGTACGAGATTGATTCTAAATAGATCCAATTTTTTTTCTTCTCTCTTTTTTTCTCACACTTTTTTTTCTTTTTCTTCTCCCTCTTTTTCTTTTTTTTTCTTTCCTTTTTTCTCTCTTTTTTTTCTTTATCTTCTTTTTCTCCCTCTTTCCAAGACAAACTAGATAAGATGCAGATTCGATCAGGCGAAGATGTGACTGACCTCAACTATGATTATGACAATAAACAGTGCGTAGCACGTGGTGGAAATTGGTGGATTGGATGGTGGACAGCGGATGGGATAATGATGCAGCGGCTGCGTGACTAATGTGAACAGAACTCGAAACTCTAAAGGAACTAGACACTAAGACCAGCAACTCGACACGACGATGCAACCGATAATTCAACTATGCAAGCAATGAAAAGAAAATTGCAAAGGCTCAGACTGGCTTGCACCAAGGATGAATAGATCTAACTCTTTTTTGTGGCTTTTTCTTGGACAATAGGTAAGAAAATAAATCTAATCTAGGAAAACTAGAAATTCTCACCGAGCAACCTGAAAACTGATACCACTTGATAGAGGCGGGGGTGTCCCGATCTTTCGATGAAATGGTAACTATCGATTTGGTGGAGACGACTTTGACGATCCGACTACAAACGTGCTCGACGTTGCGCCTTAGCAATCGCTAAACCAATCTCCAGAGGTTATTGACCACGCCGGTGCACGATCAACCTGACCACGAAGGTCTATTCCTGCAAGCAATCGAAGAACGAGCAAGAATATGATAAAGCAATCTGAATATTGCAAATATATATGAAGTATTGATAATGGTGGGGATCCGGAAGCGGTCTTGGTCTGGTCGTTGGACACAAACGAAGTACACGAAGTTGCAATGGCTAACTTTTAACTAAACAAATCCCAAGGAAAAGCTACTAGATGGATCTACTTATATAGGAGCAAGGGGTGGCGGCCAAGGAGGTGGGAGGACGTCCCAAGGCAGCCTAAAACTAAATCTAGGTCGTACAAGGTCAATGGGCCCAAGTGGAGGTGATGTAACACCTTTGGACTTGTAGTTTGACTCGGATTCTGCTGCAGCATCAGATTGTTTCGTCCACAACTCAACGCTCCGGACGAATTTGAAGGTGATTCCAATTGGGTTGGAAAGTGCACGAAATCTAGTTTCCAACAAAAAAAAGAATCACCCAATTCGGAGTCCGTATGAAAAACTTGTGTGCATTTTGAGTCAGGTATGTCTGTGCAGTCCGAATCTGAATCCAGAACGTGAGAGACTTGGACTCTATCTTCTCTTGGACCAAAAGTGACGTGAGAGAACTTTTTGGACAGCAAATAAACATCTCTTTCTTCCTTATCTTCATATGTGGATTGTACAAATGTCCCATACACCTGCAATTAGACAAAACACAAAAGTGTGTGAAGTATTTTTGTTCTGGATAACATAAATAGATTATTGAATAGTTTGCACTAGAAATCACCTGACAAATATGCATATATGCAATATTTTTGGTCATATCCAAGGTAGTCATGTCCTCATCACTGCGTCACCTTATTATTGGGCCAGGCCCATGTAATTTCGAAATACATAAGTATAGGCTATTTTTAGAGTCTGTATGTGTGGGGAAACAAGAGATAGGGTTGATTTCGGACCCCTCCACCAAGGGCCACGAAATTCCCCCCTCTTCCTCCATATATACAGCCCTTAGGGCATCGTTTAGACTTTGGGTTTTGTTTAGATTAAAAGTTCGCCATAGCTGCAACTTCGCGTACTTCGTTTGTGTTCAACGACCAGACAAAGGCGTCACAGAACCCCACCTTGATCAATAAAGCTTTCATCTTATATTCGCAATATCTAGATTGCAATCTCAGTTTCTTGCTTGTTCTTCGTTTGCTCGCAGGAAACAGACCCTCGTGGTCAGGTTGATCGTGCTCCGGCGTGGTCAATAACCTCTCGGAGTTGGTTTAGCGATTGCTAAGGCGCGACGTCCTCGCACGTTCGTAGTCGGATCGTCAAAGTCGACTTCCACCAAAGCGATATCCATCATCTCATCGAAAGACGGGACACCTTTGCCTCTATCAATGTGTCCGTCGTCCAAGAACTTCTATCTCCGGAACCTGTCATGATTAGTAGAAACAGGAAACAAAATTCGAGAATAATGTTCCTATGAACTACTAGGATGTGGTTGTAAAGTGCTCACAATAAAGCAAATATCAATATCTTACAAGTTCTTACCATGCGGCAGGTGCTGATAGGCAACCAGCAGTGTCAAATAACTCCGAAGATTGTGTAAAGCGATTGCCAGGGGAACGTATGTATACACGGTGTAGAAATATGTGGAGCTGGGTTGGCTATATATGGTAGCAAAAGATTAGCAATAATCAATTCAGAGATGCAATGTTGAATAAACGATCAACGACGGTACTATGCTGGTCCTAGGCTAGACCGGACTAGAGACGCGAGCCTGGAACACTAATGAGGTCACTTGATAGAGGCGAGGGTGTCCCGATCTTTCGATGAGATGATAACTATCGATTTGGTGGAGACGACTTTGACGATCCGACTACAAACGTGCATGACGTTGCGCCTTAGCAATCGCTAAACCAATCTCCTGAGGTTACCGACGATGCCGGAAGCACGATCAGCCTGACCACAAAGGTCTATTCCTGCAAGCAATCAAAGAACCAGCAAGAATATGATAGAGCAATCTGAATATTGCGAATATATATGAAGTATTGATAATGGTGGGGATCCGTAAGCAGTCTTGGTCTGGTCGTTGGACACAAACAAAGTACATGAAGTTGCAATGGCTAACTTTTAACTAAACAAATCTCAAGGAAAAAGCTACTAGATGGATCTACTTATATAGGAGCAAGGGGTGGCGGCCAAGGAGGTGGAAGGACGTCCCAAGGCAGCCTAAAACTAACCCTAGGTCGTACAAGGCCCATGGGCCCAAGTGCAGGTGATGCAACACCTTTGGACTTGTTGTTTGACTCGGATTCTGCTGCAGCATCAGATTGTTTCGTTGATATCTCAACGCTCCGGACGAATTTTAAGGTGAATCCAATTGGGTTGGAAATAGCACGAAATCTACTTTCCAACAAAAAATGAATCACCCAATTCGGCGTCCGTATGAAAAAGTTGTTGGTGTTCTGAGTCATGTATGTCTGTGCAGCCCGAATCTGAATCCAGAACGTGAGAGACTTGGACTCTATCTTCTCTTGGCCCAAAAATGACGTGAGAGGACTTTTTGAACAGAACCTAAACTTCTTCTTTTCCCTTATCTTCATATGTGGATTGTACAAATGTCCCATACACCTGCAATTAGACAAAACACAAAAGTGTATGAATTATTTTTGTTCTGGATAACATAAATAGATTATTGAATAGTTTGCACTAGAAATCACCTGACAAATATGCATGTATGCAATATTTTTGGTCATATCCAAGGTAGTTATGTCCTCATCCCTTAAGATCATCAAGAGTATATCCAATAGCAGCACGGTGCTTCTTCAGAGTTTTCAATAATTTCTCTTCTTCTTGCTCTGAAATGTTAGCACTAATAATAACATGATATATCTTCTTTTCATCAAGATAAGCATATTTAAGAGTATCTGGCAATGGTTTAAGCTCAAACACGGGATCACCCTTGGGTGGAGGAGGATCCCCTAGAATTTTCAACTGGTAAGTTGTGTTTCAAAATAGGTCCCTGTTTGAAGAATACTTCATCTATTTCCCTTCTTTCATACATAAACATATCATTTTCATGGTCTAGCAAATATTGTTCTAAAGAATCATTAGGAGGCACGGCAATAAAAGCAAGACCAATAATTTCATCTTTACTAGGCAGTTCTTTATCATGGGGTTGTCTACGAAATTTAGCAAAATTAAAATCATGAGACATATCGCCTAAACCACCAGAAACAATATCCTTTGTGCAGTCTATCTTAGCATTAACCATATTCAAGAAGGGTATACCAAATATAATGGGGAAAAAAGTCATCTTGTGGGGAACCAAGAACAAGAAAATCAGTAGGATATTTAACATTCCCACACAAGACTTCAACATCTCTAACAATCCCAACTAGTGAAATAGTATCTCTATTGGCAAGCTTAATTGTAACATCAATACCTTCTAACTCAGCATGTGCAATATCATGCATAATTTATTCATGCAAAGAATGTGGTATTGCACTCACACTAGCACCCATATCACATAAACCATGATAGCAATGATCTCCTATTCTAACAGAAATAACATGCATGCCTATAATAGGTCTATGTTTATCTTTTGTATCGGGTTTAGCAATTCTAGCAGCTTTATCACAGAAGTAAATAACATGCCCATCAATATTATCAACCAAGAGATCTTTAACCATAGAAATACTAGGTCTAACTTTATATTTCTCAGGGGGTGTAGTTGTTCTAGTATTACTCTTACGAACCACAGTTCAAGCTTTAGCATGATACTTTATTCTAGCAGGTAAAGGTGGTTTCTCAATATAAGTGGTAGGAACAATAGGATCAACATTATAAGTGATAGTCTTTTCTTAAACTTTAATAGGTTCAACTACTTTACTTCAATGGGAGGATGATATTTAAACCACTTCTACTTAGGGAGATCAACATGAGTAGCAAAGGATTCATAGAAAGAAGCTACTATCTCATAGTCAAGTCCATATTTAGTGCTAAATTCATGAAAAGCATCGGCATCCATAAAAGATTTAACACAATGAAACTTGGGTATTATACCTGACTCCTACCTTCGTCGAGTTCCCAATCTTCACAGTTGCGTTTAATTCTTTCAAATAAATCATCTGAATTCAATAGTCTTCATCATAAAAGATCCAGTACAAGAAGTATCGAGCATGGAGCGATTATTGAGAGAAAGCCAAGCATAAAATTTTTGAATAATAATTTCTCTTGAGAGCTCATGCTTGGGGCATGAATATAACATTGACTTAAGCCTCCCCCAAGCTTGAGCGATGCTTTCTCCTTCGCGAGGACAATA
>NC_041390.1:292673451-292711406 GCF_002162155.2 Triticum dicoccoides
TATATATAAATATAAATATAATTACGATCACAGTGAACCAGATGCATAGGATAAAACTTCTGATGAAATTCCAATTTCAATCGGTTGTAGTTCCATGATCCAGTATCATCACATAGCCTAAACCATGTCAATGCCTTTCCCTTCAAAGATAAGTAGAATAACTTTTCTTGATAACATCCTCGGGCATACCTGCAAGCTTAAATAATCCACAAACTTCATCCACACAGATTAGGTGCATATCAGGATGTAATGTTCCATCTCCTGTAAAAGGATTAGCCTGCAGTTTCTCTTTCATACCCGAAGGAATTTCAAAGTAAACATTTTCAGTAGGTTCAGTAGGTTGAGGATCAACTCTTTGATCTACTAGTTAGGATGAAGATACCCCGAACAAGCCCCTTAAAAGATTATGTTCCATAGTAACAAGTGACAGTAAATTTCAGCACACTATATAAATTTCCATACCAAATGCCACCTACCAAAGGTGCTTCACTCCCCGGCAACGACACGAGAAAAGAGTCTTGATGACCCACAAGTATAGGGGATCTATCATAGTCCTTTCGATAAGTAAGAGTGTCGAATCCAACGAGGAGTAGAAGGAAATGATAAGCAATTTTAAGTAAGGTATTCTCTGCAAGCACTGAAATTATCGGTAACAGATAGTTGTGTGATAAGGTAATTTGTAACGGGTAACAAGTAACAAAATTAAACAAGGTGCGGCAAGGTGGACCATTCCTTTTTGTAGCAAAGGACAAGCCTGGACAAACTCTTATATAAAGGAAAACGCTCCCGAGGACACATGGGAATTATGGCCAAGCTAGTTTTCATCACGCTCATATGATTCGCGTTTGTTACTTTGATTAATTGATATGTGGGTGGACCGGTGCTTGGGTACTGCCCTTCCTCGGACAAGCATCCCACTTATGATTAACCCCTCTTACAAGCATCCGTAACTACAAAAGAAGTATTAAGGTAAACCTAACCATAGCATGAAACATGTGGATCCAAATCAGCCCCTTACGAAGCAACGCATAAACTAGGGTTTAAGCTTCTGTCACTCTAGCAACCCATCATCTACTTATTACTTCCCAATGCCTTCCCCTTGGCCCAAACAATGGTGAAGTGTCATGTAGTCGGCGTTCACATGACACCACTAGAGGAGAGACAACATACATCTCATCAAAATATCGAACGAATACCAAATTCACATGACTACTTATAGCAGGACCTCTCCCATGTCCTCAGGAACAAACGTAACTACTCACAAATCATATTCATGCTCATAATTAGAGGGGTATTAATATGCATAAAGGATCTGAACATATGATCTTCCACCAAAGAAACCAACTAGCATCAACTACAAGGAGTAATCAACACTACTAGCAACCCACAGGTACCAATCTGAGGTTTTGAGACAAAGATTGTATACAAGAGAAGAACTAGGGTTTGAGATGAGATGGTTCTGGTGAAGATGTTGATGGATATTGACCCCCTCCCGATGAGAGGATCGATGGTGATGACGATGGTGACGATTTCCCCCTCTCGGAGGGATGTTTCCCTGGCCGAACAGCTCCGCCGGAGCCCTAGATTGGTCCCGCCTCGTGGCGGTGGCGCTTCATCCCGAAAGCTTGCTTATGCTTTTTTAGGGCGAAATACTTCATATAGCAAAAGATGGGCACCGGAGGCCTGCCAGGGGGCCCACGAGAAAGGGGGCACGCCTAGGGGGTAGGGTGCGCCCCCCACCCTCGTGGATGGTGGGTGGCCCCCCTCCGGTGCTTTCTTGGCCCAATATTTTTTATATATTCCAAAACTGACTTCCGTGGAGTTTCAGGACTTTTGGAGTTGTGCAGAATAGGTCTCTAATATTTGCTCCTTTTCCATCCCATAATTCTAGCTGCCGGCATTCTCCCTCTTTGTGCAAACCTTGTAAAATAAGAGAGAATAGGCATAAGTATTGTGACATAATGTGTAATAATAGCCCCTAATGCAATAAATATCGATATAAAAGCATGATGCAAATTGGACGTATCAGAAGGTTATATACGGACATCGGAATGGTTCCGATAAGGTTTGGGGACTTTTTGGAGTACCAGGAGGCTACTGGAACCCCCCGGGAAAGTTAATGGGCCTATTGGGCAATAGAGGAGAGAGGGAGGCTGCCACAGGAGGTGGCACACCCCCCCAAGCTCAATCCGAATTGGACAAGGGGTGAGGGGCATGGCCCCTCTTTCCTTCTCCCTCTCCCACCTTTCCCCTTTCCCCTCTCTGTTGGAAGGAAGGAGGGGGGCCGAATCCTACTAGGAACAGAGTCCTAGTAGGACTCCCCCTCTTGGCGCGCCTCCCCTTGGGCCGGCCTCCTCCTCCTTCCTTCTTTATATACGTGGGCAGGGAGGCACCCTAAAGGCACAATAGTTGTTTCCTAGCTGTGTGCGGTGCCCCCCTCCATAGTTTACTCCTCCAGTCATAGCATTGTAGTTCTTAGGCGAAGCCCTGCACAGATCACATCACATCACCATCACCGTCACCACGCTGTCCTGCTGTCAGGACTCTCCCTCGCACCTCTACTAGATTAAGAGCTCGAGGGACGTCATCGAGCTGAACGTGTGCTGAACACGGAGGTGCCGTATGTTCAGTACTTGGATCAGTTGGATTGTGAAGATGTTTGACTACATCAATCGCGTTAACCTAACGCTTCCGCTTTCGGTCTACGAGGGTACGTGGACACACTCTCCCTGTCTCGTTGCTATGCATCTCCTAGATAGATCTTGCGTGATCATAGGATTTTTTTTGAAATTGCATGCTATGTTCTCAACAGTGGCATCCGAGCCAGGTCTATGCGTAGATGATATGCACGAGTAGAACACAAAGAGTTGTGGGCAATAATAGTCATACTTCTTACCACCAACGTCTTACTTTGATTCAACGGTATTGTTGGATGAAACGGCCCGAACCGACATTACAAGACCGCGTTCATGAGACTGGTTCTACCGACGTGCTTCGCACAAAGGTGGCTGGCGGGTGTCTATTTCTCCAACTTTAGTTGAATCGAGTTTGTCGAGTTTGACTACGGCCGGTCCTTGTTGAAGGTTAAAACAGCACACTTGACAAAAAATCGTTGTGGTTTTGATGCATAGGTAAGAACGATTCTTGCTAGAAGCCCGTAGTAGCCACGTAAAACTTGCAACAACAAAGTAGAGGACATCTAACTTGTTTTTGCAGGGCATGTTGTGATGTGATATGGTCAAGACGTGATGAGATATAAATTGTTGTATGAGATGATCATGTTTTGTAACAGTTATCGACAACTGGCAGGAGCCATATGGTTGTCGCTTTATTGTATGAAATGCAATCGCCATCTAATTGCTTTACTTTATCACTAAGTGATAGCAATAGTCGTAGAAGCAATAGTTGGTGAGACGACAACGACGCTACGATGGAGATCAAGGTGTCAAGACAGTGACGATGGAGATCATGACGGTGCTTTGGAGATGGAGATCAAAGGCACAAGATGATGATGGCCATATCATGTCACATATTTTGATTGCATGTGATGTTTATCCTTTATGCATCTTATTTTGCTTAGTATGGTGGTAGCATTATAAGATGATCCCTCACTAAATTTCAAGGTATAAGTGTTCTCCCTGAGTATGCACCGTTGCTATAGTTCGTCGTGCCGAGACACCACGTGATGATCGGGTGTGATAAGCTCTACGTTCGCATACAATGGGTGCAAGACAGTTTTGCACATGCAGGATACTCGGGTTAAACTAGACGAGCCTAGCATATGCAGACATGGCCTTGGAACACTAAGACTGAAAGGTGGAACGTGAATCATATAATAGATATGATCAACATAGTGATGTTCACCATTCAAAACCACTCCATCTCACGTGATGATCATACATGGTTTAGTTGATATGGATGACGTTATCATTTAGATCACTAGAGGGACGTCTATCTAAGTGGGAGTTCTTAAGTAATATGATTAATTGGACTTTAATTTATCATGAACTTAGTACCTGATAGTTTTTTGCATATCTTTTTTGTTGTAGATCAATGGCCCGTGCTACTGTTCCCTTGAATTTTAATGCGTTCAGAGATGATAGTAGCAACTACACAGACTGGGTCCGTAAATTGAGGATTATCCTCATTGCTTCATAGAATAATTATATCCTGGAAGCACCGCTAGGTGCAAGACCCGCTACAGGAGCAACTCTGGACATTGTGAACGTCTGGCAGAGCAACGCTGATGACTACTCGATAGTTCAGTGTGCCATGCTTTACTGCTTAGAATCGGGACTTCAAAGACGTTTTGAACGTCATGGATCATATGAGATGTTCCAGGAGTTGAAGTTAATATTTCAAGCAAATGCCCGAGTTGAGAGATATGAAGTCTCCAACAAGTTCTATAGGTGCAACATGAGGAGAATAGTTCTGTCAGTGAACACATACTCAGAATGTCTGGGTACCATAACCACTTGACTCACCTGGGAGTTAATCTTCCTGATGATAGTGTCATTGACAAAGTTCTTCAATCACTGCCACCAAGCTATAAAGGCTTCGTGATGAACTATAATATGCAAGGGTACTACTGCAGGATGCTGCTAACGCGACACTATGACTAGAGACCCTTTGAGAAACTGTGTGCGATGCAATGATCACAAATGGTGTTGTATGAAAACCGTCAGAAATGTGTAAAACGTTTGCGATGATGGATGCATCAAACACAGTTCAGGTTTTAGTTGCGTGTGCGATGAAGGGCATACGGTTCAGTTCAATGAACTATTTGTGATGCGGCAACACAAAAGAAACGGGCAGCCAGATGGAGGCGTGTGCGATTCACAGCATACGGTCCAATCGATGAACTATTTGTGATTAGGCAACACAAAAGAAATGGACAGCCCGATCAAGGTGTGTGCGATGTACAACATATGGTTCACTCGGATGAACTGTTTGTGATTAGGCAAGAGAACAGAAATGGTTCGATATAACAAGATGTGTGTGATACGCGACAAACAGGTCTATAATCAGAAATATGTGCGAAGACCGATAATAATGCAGACGATTGCTTCTAATAAAAAGTATGTGATATGCTCTGTCTACACAACATCTATTGGCCATTGTGGGACGGGCGGTCATATGGATACGCCATAAGGATGCGAAGAGGCATTCCTATCAGCAAGGACTAGCTATTCCACCAGTAGCTCATGTAAGAAAACTATCAAGTTAAGTGTGCTCAGGCTGGAGCAGCCATCGGATGAGTGACTGGATGGGAAGTTGTGTCGATGTTAAATTAGGTTAACCTCGAGGTCCTTGTTTTTTAAACACATGTTAAAGAAGGTCTACCGCATTACTTTTTGACAATGTGCGATACGTGGCATACAGTTGATCCATCCGACCTATTTGTGATGGAATAGGCCGTGTGTGTTGTGGGAAAACGCTTGCTAGTATTCAACCGTTTGGGATTGATGAATTCATCACTGACGGGATCCCTAGTGTAGTCTGTGTTCATCTGATCATCATCTACTTCTTGTGCTAGCTCGATGCTAAGTTTCCATTAATTGATGGCATTCTATGAACACACCACCGTTTCCCGCCATTTCCTCACCTGTTTCCCGCCAGATTTCGCCATTTCCTCACTTGTTTCCCACCATCAACCGCGTTAACCTAACACTTCCTCTTTCGGTCTACGAGGGTACGTAGACACACTCTTCCCGTCTCATTGCTATGCATCTCCTAGATAGATCTTGCATGATCGTAGGAATTTTTTTGAAATTCCATGCTACGTTCCCCAACAGAATGACATTGTTGTTATTTGGGGGCATTGTCGAGTGATCCCAACCTTGTTCTTCTTCAAAATTTGCATCCTCTTGCTGATCATTCAGGTTATTAGCTGGCTCTACATTGTTTTCATTGTTGTGCTCATGCTAAGGGATAAGACCTAGAAACAGGTTGTGTTGATTTGGATGATGATGCTGCTCTGGTGGTCTAGGGTGTGGATTTCCATCCACCGGAATGGGGTCTTCATCAGGAGGTCCTCCTCCCAGTAATTCTTCCTGAAAGATGATGACAGGGCATGTCCATGATTCTCCTTCAAAATGTGTATCCCCTGTCACGGCCAAACTGATTAGAACATCTGAAAGAGCATCAATCCTCACTTTTGCAGCCACTGCTGCATCTGAACTTTTGACTCCGTCCCAAGATAAAAGCTTGCCAAAACTGGAGACAACATTCTTGAGCTCTGTTATGCAACGGAGATCTGTTGGAAACCCAACTAAAAGCAGCCAGCAATCCCTAGCAAGATTGAACTTTCTCCAGTTCATGCCCTGGTCATGCTTTTGAAAAATGATGTCGATATCATTGAGGGAGTCCTGGACTAAGGGGTCTGATAGAGGCGAGGGTCCCGATCTTTCGATGAGATGATAACTATCGATTTGGTGAAGATGACTTTGACGATCCGACTACAAACGTGCACGACGTTGCGCCTTAGCAATCGCTAAACCAACTCCGAGAGGTTATTGACCACGCTGAAGCACAATCAACCTGACCACGAAGGTCTATTCCTGCAAGCAATCGAAGAACGACCAAGAATATGATAAAGCAATCTGAATATTGCGAATATATATGAAGTATTGATAATGGTGGGGATCCGGAAGCGATCTTGGTCTGGTCGTTGGACACAAACGAAGTACACGAAGTTGCAATGGCTAACTTTTAACTAAACAAATCCCAAGGAAAAAGCTACTAGATGGATCTACTTATATAGAAGTAAGGGGTGGCGGCCAAGGAGGTGGGAGGACGTCCCAAGGCAGCCTAAAACTAAATCTAGGTCGTACAAGGCCAATGGGCTCAAGTGGAGGTGATGTAACACCTTTGGACTTGTAGTTTGACTCGGATTCTGCTGCAGCATCAGATTGTTTCGTCCACAACTCAACGCTCCAGACGAATTTGAAGGTGATTCCAATTGGGTTGGAAAGTGCACGAAATCTAGTTTCCAACAAAAAAAGAATCACCCAATTCGGAGTCCGTATGAAAAACTTGTGTCCGTTTTGAGTCAGGTGTGTCTGTGGAGTCCGAATCTGAATCCAGAACGTGAGAGACTTGGACTCTATCTTCTCTTGGGCCAAAAGTGACGTGAGAGAACTTTTTGGACAGCAAATAAACATCTCTTTCTTCCTTATGTTCATATGTGGATTGTACAAATGTCCCATACACCTGCAATTAGACAAAACACAAAAGTGTGTGAAGTATTTTTGTTCTGGATAACATAAATAGATTATTGAATAGTTTGCACTAGAAATCACCTGACAAATATGCATATATGCAATATTTTTGGTCATATCCAAGGTAGTCATGTCCTCATCATCCTCCCCTTCTTGAAAATAAAGCCGTCCTCGGCGTTGCTTAATCTGAAATGTGGCTAACAAAAGAGACAAGGTGTACATGTTGTATATGTATATGTCATCCATTTTTACTTCCCTTGATTTTTGCATATATGACACATGAATAGATGAGTAACTTGCATAGTTCATAAAATCTAAAGCCAAAAAATTAGCACAAGAAGTAGAAGGCATGAAAATATTGCAACTCAGTTTGCACATATAAGTGAAGCTCTTACTCATTTCAAAAGATTGACAATGTTCATCATTAAACCATCCCAACATTGGTGAATAAACCTTACTTGCATCAAATTTACATGTTACAACATGCTTAAATAAGCAAACATGCAATAAGTCATTCAACACAGAATCATCACCAAGATTAGAGGTCATATCAAAATGATTAAACATTGGTTCTTTTGCATCAATAGTTAATTCAATGGGTGCACTCAAAATTGTTGGTATTTTAGTTGTTTGATCACATGGCAAAGTCAAATTATCAACGTAGTCCTCTAAAATAGGTGGTGTGATCAAAGTAGTGGGTAGCTCATCAGATGGTGCATTCAAATTGACAAGGCATTCATCATTCTCATGTAGAGATGGAAGATCAGTACCTTTGTCATTACCTCTTATGATCAACTCAGATGATGTAGCCACTCTCGGGGCCGATGTGTCACATGGTGGAGGCGATGTAGTCCTGATAACAATGGATGTGGTTGTCATAGTATGCCTAGTAGTTGAAGGAACAATCATATCAACTATTGGAATGTGCACCGTGCGCTTGTTCTCCTCGTGGCCAACACGTCGTTTTATTTCCTGTTCAGCTTTGCAAGCAAGATGAAACAAATGGTCCATAGGATAACACTCTTCATGAATTAGTATCTCTTGAATATCACGGTTTAATCCTCCCCAAAATCTATCCATAAAATCATCTTCACTTTCTTCTAAAGAGGAATGCAACAAGGTAGTTTGTAAATCATCATAATATTTTGTTACAGTTTCACTACCTTGTTTTAAGTGTTGCAACTTCTTAATCATGTCACGAGTATAATAAGCAGGGACGAAAGTATGTCGCATGGCAAGTTTCAAATCATCCCAAGTAGTAGGTATATAATCAGGGTGTAACCGACAATATTCACTCCACCAAACCAAAGCATAACCAGTGAAAGAACCAACCGCAACCTTAACCTTTTTATATTCATCGAAATTATGGGAAGCAAATATATTTTTTATGTCAAACTCCCATTCAATATATAAAGCAGGTTTAAAACGGCCATTAAATGGTGGTATAGATACATTAACCTGATCATGTGCATTTGGATGTTTGTGCACCTCTCGTGACAGTTGTGGTATTTGCAAAGGTGGTGGCACGTCTCCCGCGATCGACAAAGCCCATGAATTGACTCTGGATCCTGTCATGATTAGTAGAACAAGAAACAAAACCCAAAAATAATGTTCCTATAACTACTAGGGTGTGGTGGTAAAACGCTCACAGTAAAGCAAATATCAATGTCTTACAAGTTCTTACCATGCAGCTGGCGGTGATCGGCAACCAGCGGTGTCAAGTAACTCCGAATATTGAGTAAAGCGATTGCCAGGGGAGCGTACGTATACACGGTGTAGAAATATGTGGAGCTGGGTTGGCTATATATGGTAGCAAAAGATTAGCAATAATCAATTCAAAGATGCAATGTTGAATAAACGCTCAACGACGGTACTGTGCTGGTCCTAGGCTAGACCGGACTAGAGACGCGAGCCTAGAACACTAATGAGGTCACGGCGTAGCACAACTAGCATCAATGAAGGATACTAAGTAGCTCTTGACAGCAAGATATAAGTGAAGATCACAACAGCAGTGAAGATAATGAGGTGAAACAACAGCCAAGCAGGATATATCAACAACTTTGTCTCCAACTTTCCTCTGAAAAAGTTTGTGCCGATTTTTTTGTTTTTTTTTCTTCTCTCTTTTTTTTTCCTCACACTTTTTTTTCTTTCTCTCCTTTTTTTTCTCTGACTTTTTTTTCCTTTTTTTTCTCTCGTTTTTTTCTCTCTTTTTTTCTCCCTCTTTCCAAAACAAACTAGATAAGATGCAGATTGGATCAAGTGAAGATGTGAACGATCTCAACTATTATTATGACAATGAATGGTGGGTAGCACGTGGTGGAAATTGATGGATGGGTGGTGGACAGCGGAAGAGATAATGATGCAGCGGTGGCGTGACTAATGTGAACAGAACTCGAAACTCTAAACGAACTAGACACTAAGACCAGCAACTCGACACGGTGATGCAATCGATAATTCAACTATGCAATCAATGAAAAGAAAATTGCAAAGGCTCAGACTGGCTTGGACCAAGGATGAATAGATCTAACTCTTTTTTGTGGCTTTTTCTTGGACAATAGGTAAGAAAGTAAATCTAATCTAGGAAAACTGGAAATTCTCACCGAGCAACCTGAAAACTGATACCACTTGATAGAGGCGAGGGTCCCGATCTTTCGATGAGATGATAACTATCGATTTGGTGAAGATGACTTTGACGATCCGACTACAAACGTGCACGACGTTGCGCCTTAGCAATCGCTAAACCAACTCCGAGAGGTTATTGACCACGCTGAAGCACAATCAACCTGACCACGAAGGTCTATTCCTGCAAGCAATCGAAGAACGACCAAGAATATGATAAAGCAATCTGAATATTGCGAATATATATGAAGTATTGATAATGGTGGGGATCCGGAAGCGATCTTGGTCTGGTCGTTGGACACAAACGAAGTACACGAAGTTGCAATGGCTAACTTTTAACTAAACAAATCCCAAGGAAAAAGCTACTAGATGGATCTACTTATATAGAAGTAAGGGGTGGCGGCCAAGGAGGTGGGAGGACGTCCCAAGGCAGCCTAAAACTAAATCTAGGTCGTACAAGGCCAATGGGCTCAAGTGGAGGTGATGTAACACCTTTGGACTTGTAGTTTGACTCGGATTCTGCTGCAGCATCAGATTGTTTCGTCCACAACTCAACGCTCCGGACGAATTTGAAGGTGATTCCAATTGGGTTGGAAAGTGCACGAAATCTAGTTTCCAACAAAAAAAGAATCACCCAATTCGGAGTCCGTATGAAAAACTTGTGTCCGTTTTGAGTCAGGTGTGTCTGTGGAGTCCGAATCTGAATCCAGAACGTGAGAGACTTGGACTCTATCTTCTCTTGGGCCAAAAGTGACGTGAGAGAACTTTTTGGACAGCAAATAAACATCTCTTTCTTCCTTATCTTCATATGTGGATTGTACAAATGTCCCATACACCTGCAATTAGACAAAACACAAAAGTGTGTGAAGTATTTTTGTTCTGGATAACATAAATAGATTATTGAATAGTTTGCACTAGAAATCACCTGACAAATATGCATATATGCAATATTTTTGGTCATATCCAAGGTAGTCATGTCCTCATCAGGGTCCTCGGGCGTTCGTCCTGTTAGCCATGGGCCGGACTGATGGGCTGTGAAGATATGAAGACCGAAGACTACACCCGTGTCTGGATGGGGCTCTCCTTGGCATGGAAGGCAAGCTTGGCGTCGAATATGAAGATTCCTTTCTTTGTAACCGACCTTATGTAACCCTAGATCCTCCCGGTGTCTATATAAACCGGAGGACTTAGTCCGAATAACATACTCATTATCATAGCCATACAAGCTAGACTTCTAGGGTTTAGCCATTACGATCTTGAGGTAGATCAACTCTTGTAATACTCATATTCATCAATATCAATCAAGCAGGATGTAGGGTATTACCTCCATAGAGAGGGCCCGAACTTGGGTAAACATCGTGTCCCTTGTCTCCTGTTACCATCGACCTTAGACGCACAGTTCGGGACCCCCTACCCGAGATCTGTCGATTTTGACACCGACATTGGTGCTTTCATTGAGAGTTCCACTGTGTCATCGACAACAAGATTGATGTCTCTCCTTGTTCTCAAGGATAATATCACCACCGGAGGAACACTGGCTCCAGGCCAAACCCTCCGGCTGGGCGGCTTTACCATGACCGCCCGTTCGGTCATTAAGCCGACGATGACCTCTCTGGTCATCGAAAACCCCCTTCGTATCAACTCCGAAGACTCCAAGCAGATGGATCCAGCGGAGATTTCGTCTTTAAACGAGCTCCTAGATCGCATCGCCACCCTGGGGTCGCTATAGACTATGATCGGATTGGGCTTAAAGCCGATCAGAGAGAAATCAAATCTCCGTCGATCACCCACCAGATAGCGGTAGTCGAGGAGCGAGTCGATAACTCTTCCTCCATATTGAGGACAACTATGTCCGGATCGCCGGTCTCGAAGAGCCGGACACCTACCCGCGAGGTGAAGCATCCTACCCTCCGAACATAGAATTGGACGATGGGCCTAAGAAATTAGTGGACATCCCGGCTGTTAAGTTCGAAATACCTTCAGACTCCGGGTCCAAAACTGGGGCAGGGTTCAGATTTAAATCCACCCACCCACCCGAATACAAGCGCTCTCATGAGCATAAAACAACAGTCTCAGGAAACAATCCACCACTTCTGAGCCAGATTCCTTCTTGTCAAAAACAAGATTAAAGATTGCCGCGACGAGGAAGCGATCTCAGTGTTCCACAACAATTGCAGGATGAAGGAATCCTCAACGCCATCAACCGCCGTCGCATCCTACACTGCGCTGACTTGGCAACCATCGTACAAAAGTACAGTGCAATGGAAAGCTCCTGGAAAAGTCAAGCAGCCCATTGGGAATCATCGATCCCCACTCAACCCCTCATTCAGGCGAAAAGGGAGCACCCTTGCAATATGCCCGGTTCAATAGTAAAGAAATACAAGTCCAGTATGGGGCGCGGAACCGTTTTGGAGGGATGGCTCGATGGCCAAGAGCGGCGAGGATATCCTCACCAAGAATAACCCAGAACAACACCCCTAGAGGACAACTACCACAAAGTATTGACGGCCTTCGAAACATTCGCCTCAAACAATCGGCGCAAGAGAGCACTACGCGGACTCGCCGAAGTCTGTCAAATAGCAGCAATAAACCCTTGGAACGACACGGCTATAACTTTTAATGCCGGCGACGAACCAAAATACAGGACAGTCCGAGCACCAGCCGCCTTGGTCCTCAGTCCAATTGTGGACGGCTTTCGGCTTACCAAGGTCCTGATGGACGGCGGCAGCGGACTAAACCTAATCTATGAAGATACACTCCACAAAATGGAAACAGACAGGAGCCGCATTGAGCAAAGTAGCACGACCTTTCGAGGAATTATCCCCAGCTGGGGGCGCGGTGTGCGACAAAAATAACACTCGACATGGTATTCGGCACGCCGGAGAATTATCGGTCCGAAGAAATAACCTTCCAAGTGGCCCCTTTCAATAGCGGGTATCACGCCCTCTTAGGGCGAGATGCATTTACGCGCTTCCAAGCGGTACCCCATTACGGATACATGAAGCTTAAGATGCCTGGGCCCAACGGTATAATCACTCTAGCTAGTGATCCGGACATAGCATTCCACGCCATGAACAAAACCGCAGCCTTGGCCCTCGAGGCATTATCTGAAGCCCTCGCTGCCGAAGAATTAGCCACGCTGCGCTCTACGGTGGACATGGATGATGTGGTCCTAGACAAACGACCCAAATCCACCTCCTTCAAACCAGCAGAAGAAATAGTCAAATTCCAAGTCCATCCAACGGACCCCAAGAAGACAGCATCCATCGGAGCATAATTGGACCCAACGGTTGACACCGCGCTACGAGAGTTCCTGCGCGAGAATTGGGATATATACGCCTGGCACCCTTATGATATGCTAGGAATCCCACGCTAGTTGGCCGAACACAGCCTCAATATATTAAATGGATATAAACCGGTGAAGCAAACACTGCGGCGCTTCTCCGAACCCAAACGTCAAGCTATGGGGGAGGAGCTAGCCCAGCTAATTGAGGCCGGATTCATCAGAGAAATAAAACATCCGAACTGGCTGACAAACCTGGTGATGGTACCAAAGAAGGAAAAATCCTGGCGGTTGTGCGTCGATTTTAAAGACCTCAGTAAGGCTTGCCCTAAGGATCCCTTCCCCTCCCCCGCATTGATCAAATCATTGATGCCACCATAGGACACGATTCACTGTGTTTCCTGGGTGCATATTCTAGATACCATCAAATCGAAATGAAGGAGTCCGAACAAGCTGCAATAGCATTCATTACCCCGTATGGGCCATTTTGCTTCAACACCATGCCTTTCGGGCTCAAGAATGCCGGCGCCACATACCAACGCATGATTCAGACATGCCTGGAGAAACAGATCGACAAGACAATTGAAGCTTATATGCATGACGTTTTCATCAAAACTAGGCACGTCGAAACACTAATAGACGATTTATGTCTCACCTTCGATAACCTCCACGTGTATGACATTAAGCTCAATCCGGAAAAGTGTGTTTTCGGCATCCCGGCCAAAAAACTGCTGAGATTCATCGTTTAATAGAGGAATTGAAGCAAATCCAGCTAAAATCCGAGCTTTGTCGCAACTGGCTATGCCAACAGACCTTAAACAAGTTCAAAAACTCGCGGGTTGCGTGGCAACTCTAAGCCGCTTCATCTCCAGATTGGGAGAAAATGCACTGCTACTCTATCGCCTTTTACCATGAACTGAGCACTTCGAGTGGACGGACGCGGCAACAACCGGACTGGAGGAAATAAAAACCCTTCTTGCGGGCAATCCATTCCTGGCCGCACCAAATGCCGGCGAACCGATGTTATTATATATATCGGCAACACATCAGGTGGTGAGTGTCGTACTCGTCACTGAGCAAGAACAGGACAGACATAAATTCCCGCTTCAGAAGCCAGTATACTACGTATCCACTGTCCTTACACCATGCAAATCTCGGTACCCCCATTATCAAAAGATAGCATATGCGATCTTCAAGGCATCCCGAAAGCTCCATCACTACTTCCAGGAGTGTTCGATTATGGTGACTTCCGAAGTACAACTCAATGACATTATATATAACTACGATGCCATGGGATGGATTGCCAAATGGGCCATTGAGCTCCTCCCATTCGACATTACATATAAACCACGTCGAGCTATTAAATCCCAAGTACTGGCTGACTTCGTCACCGAATGGACAGAGGCCGAACTCCCTAAAGAGTACGACACATATTCCATTTGGGGTATGTATTTTGATGGCTCCAAAATGCTGGCAGGGCTAGGAATGAGCGTCATTTTAGCGTCCCCTACCGGAGACGTCGTTTAGTACGTACTCCAAATACTATACACAGACTCCAATAACGCAACCGAATACGAGGCCTTATTGTATGGTCTCCGGATGGGCGTCTCCATGGGCATACAATGCCTAGAAGTGCGCGGGGACTCAAACCTCGCAATATCTCAAATAAATGGAGACTTCAACGCCAAAGATACGAAGATGGCAGCTTATCGTAACGCAGTCATAAAATGTCGGGCCGGTTCGATAGGCTCGAGTTCCATCATGTGGCTCGAGAAAGTAATCAAGCGGCGGACGTTCTTGCTTGTATCGACACTAAGCGCGACCCCGTCCCACCTAATATCTTTCTGGAAAGGCTTTTTAAGCCATCCGTGGTGTGGCAGGGGGAGAACGGCAACACCAGTCCGGATCCAAACATAACCCCAGATCCCGGAAACACATACGTAATCTCATCATGGTAGTCATTGCCCCATGGACCGAACCCTTCCTGGCTACCTTAGCAGGAAGGAGCTTCCTGAGGACCACAATGAGGCCCGCTACATTGTCCGGCGTTCGAAGGCTTACAAGGTTCATGAGGGAGAGCTCTATAAGAAAAGCGCTACCGGAGTTCTTCAATGATGTATCTCCGAGGAAGAGGGGCGACAGCTCTTGGCTGAAATTCATGCCGGACTCGGTGGTCACCATGCCGCAGCTCGGACCCTTGTTAGAAAGGCCTCCTGTACAAGGTTTGATTGGCCAACTGCTCAAGCAGATGCACAGGACCTCGTCCAACGTTGTGTCGGATGCCAACTCTTTACCAACCAAAGGCATATGCCCCCCACTGCCTTACAAAAAATCCCCATTACTTGGCCTTTTGCGGTCTGGGGACTCGATATGGTCAGACCCCTTAAAGGGGGAAGCCATAAGAGAAAGTATCTGCTGGTCATGGTGGATACATTCACTAAATGGATAGCGGCCAAACTAGTCAAAACGGCCGAAGCGGGGCCAGTAATAGATTTCATATCCAGCGTGGTACACCGTTATGGTGTCCCACATAGCATAATCACCGATAATGGCTCTAATTTCACAGTCGATGAAGTGAAAACCTGGTGTACTAATCTAGGCATTAAGCTCGATTACGCCTCAGTCTATCACCCGGATAAAAATAGTCAAGTCGAACGGGCTAATGTTCTTATTATGAGCGGCATCAAACCTAGACTAGTGCGGTCTTTGAAAGAATCAGACAAGCACTGGGTGGAGGAACTTGACTCCGTACTCTAGGGGTTGCGGACCACACCGAACCGTACTACTGGATATACACCTTTCGTCATGGTGTACGGTGCAGAAGCAGTGGTACCCTGCGATATTATTCATGACTCACCTAGAGTGTGCATGTACGAAGAGAGAGAAGCCGAGCTTGATCGGCAGGACAGCCTAGATGCCTTGGAGGAGGAGCGCGACGTCGCAAAAGCCCGTTCCACATTCTACCAATAGCAGGCTCACAGGTATCAAAGAAGAGAAGTGCGGGCCAAGACTTATAACGTTGGTGAACTCATTCTACACCTGTTAGAGAAGAAAAAGGACAAACTCAAGCCGAAGTGGGAAGGTCCCTTCGTCATTGACGAAGTTCTCACCAGAGGAGCGTACCTCCTGCGTGACGCATCAGACAATCACCTGGAGCCGAACCCCTGGAATGCGGCCAAACTACGCCGATTTTATGCCTAGCGCCGAACTCTGTGTTCGTCTCCTCCCCCTGTTATTAACGTTATTTCTTCTCTCTTTTCGTTTTTTATCTTTTTTCATTTTTTAGCCTTACGGCTTCAGTATGGCTAGACTGTCCTTACCTGATGCGTGCATCTCTACATATGTATGTTCATTATACCTGGGGGCTTCTCGTACAGAAGCTTGCTATTGTTCTTCGAGCATCAAGCTCACCACATATGCGTTTTTCCATATGTACCTCTTCTTCGCCACTATATGCATCGATATGACTTAAGTTTTGGCCAAGCTGGGTTGCCTAGCTCCTGTGCTTATGCCCTACGTTCCCGTTAGTTCGGCTAGGGCATAAAGGGAGCACCTCTGCGATTGTTACTGCCGGGTCATCCGGATGTGTACCTCAGACTGGGTGAAGTCGAAAGCTAGCATTCTTAAGGGAATATTCGGTCGGCGAGTTAAAGATGTTTCCACATTCGCTCCATTGTGAAACCCCAGAAGTTACTTACTTTGTGATTTTTTCAATCACAGTTTGGACATGCACATTAAACGCATGCACACCTAGGGAAAAGAACCCTTAATGGAACAATTCTCTCTGGAAGATGTTCCTTACATAATGTAATATAACATAACTAGCCGGATACACATTGTCTATTCAAGCAACTATGACCCCTACGCCTGGTTCCCATGCATACCCCGGTATACTCTACCGTAAGGGTATTCGGAAACACTCCGCACCTTCGGGTCCGGAGGTCGAAGCGAAAAGGTCGGCCATGAAAATTGTTCTTATTATCCAGCTAGAAGGAAAGTACATAGTCATTTAGGACTCAAAAACTTCCTCCTGTATACCGTCCAACAGGCGGTCTAATCTACAATCCTCTTGGGAGTATCTAGCAGCCACATCTACTTGGCCATATACTAAACTAACGGGAATTTCTTCCCCATTTGACCCTAGCGGTCCGACTCAGGCCATGTGATTCGGATCCAGCTTGGTATATCGTGTTTTTATCATGGCACAGGCTTCTCGCGCACCCTCTCGGCAGGCCGATATCTTCCACAGTCGGATACGCCGCCACGTTCCCTTGAACAGCTCTACAAGCTTCTCCATACTCCCTGGAGAGGAGTCGGATGACCATAAGGCCTTGGCTACAGTCTGCATTGTCTGCCGAGCTTGCTCATGCAACTGTGACAGCCCTTGGAGAAGATCACTTGATGATCCGGACACCTCCTCTTCGGGATGACCCATTAATATACCTGCAATCACAGCTATATTAGCTACTTTTACTTCCAAGCTGTTATAAGATAAATGCGACCACATACTGAATATGCCGCCTCGCAGTTTTTTGTTCTTCTTCACAAAGTCAGCTAGCTGAGCTTGATACATCTTTCAGTTCTTCACCCAGTTTGGTGTTCGAATCATCGAGCTTCTTTTTCTCCTGAACGACTTTTGTTACACGCTCGCCCGCTGCTAGCAGTTTTTTGGGTCCGTGTTCTTCGCTTCAAGTGGCGCCTAGCTGCTCTCGCAGTTGGTCTAACGATCCAATACAAACATAAGCAACCAGATCAGCATTATTAGTGTACAATTATGATTTCTCAATGGAGGGAAACATTACCGGGGGATGCCTTCTTTGATTTCTCTAGTTCGGCATTGGCAGCAGACAACTGCCTCCGACACTTCTAGTTCCTGAGTTAACAGGGTGTTCTTCTCCGTAAGCACCTAGTTGCACATTGATCCTTAAATCAGTTGTTTCAACTACTTTAAGTCTCGGGGGCTACTGGCATATGGTTATCATAGTCAGACAAAACAAACTTACCTGCACATCTTTTAAATGCTGTTTTGTGGCTCTATTAAGCCCATCTCGAGCAGCTTGGATATATGCATCGGCCGAGCTGAAGGCGTTAAATGAATATTCTGAAAAGCCTGGGTCTCGTAAAACGGCCGTGCGGTGCCGATGATTCATGGAGCTCTCCACTTCCGAGTTGGTGACGGATACATCAACCGAGTCCTCGGCTGGAGGATAGTCCGGCGTCACCCCCGCATCAGCCCCCGTCTTCACGACAGGATTTGAATCCTTGCTGCGGGGAGTATGACCGGCCGGACCCCCGGATATAGTCCGGCACACCTTTTTCCTGATACAGGGTACACAGAAAAGGTCACCTTTGGATGTGACTGCAAAGTTGCATACTTGCAAATTCATACCTCTTTGATGAAGGCTCGGCCGTATCTTCGTTTGCCTTCCTCTTAGAAGGCTTGCCTGGTATGGGGGACTCTCTCTTCGGAGATGCTCCTGGGGCATCATGGCGCACCGAGCGCTTCCCCTTCTAAGCATAGGACGGTGAGGTGGGTAAGGAGGAATGAGAAAACTCTTTTGGATAAGGTGTCTTAGGATTACTTACAGGTGAGGCAGGAAGGAGGCTGGGGTAATCGGCGATAATGGGTACATATGTACCGTCGTAGCTCATCTAATAGAATATTCCATCCTCAAGCTCCACAAATATGTCCGGATCTTCCTCATATCCGGTGTCGAGATCCCGGTTGCGATTCTCCGGCTGAGGGGCAGGGTCATGGATCCCGTCGATAGCCTTTCGCCATTCCTGTTATGAGCAAGATAAGATGCTACCTATCAACAATGATTCAGGGACAAGAATAAAATAGTGGAGCTGAACCTTACCCAGCTAGAAGTACATGAAGTTGCAATGGCTAACTTTTAACTAAACAAATCCCAAGGAAAAAGCTACTAGATGGATCTACTTATATATGAGCAAGGGGTGGCGGCCAAGGAGGTGGGAGGACGTCCCAAGGCAGCCTAAAACTAACCCTAGGTCATACAAGGCTCATGGGCCCAAGTGGAGGTGATGCAACACCTTTGGACTTGTTGTTTGACTGGGATTCTGCTGCGGCGTCAGATTGTTTCGTCGATATATCAACGCTCCGGACGAATTTGAAGGTGAATCCAATTGGGTTGGAAAGATCACGAAATCTACTTTCCAACAAAAAATCATCCAATTCAGAGTCCGTATGAAAAAGTTGTTGGCCTTTTGAGTCTGGTATGTCTGTGTAGTCCGAATCTGAATCCAAAACGTGAGAGACTTGGACTCTATCTTCTCTTGGACCAAAAGTGACGTGAGAGAACTTTTTGAACATAACCTAAACGTCTCCTTTTCCCTTATCTTCATATGGGGATTGTACAAATGTCCCATACACCTGCAATTAGACAAAACACAAAAGTGTATGAAATATTTTTGTTCTGGATAACATAAATAGATTATTGAATAGTGATGAGGACATGACTACCTTGGATATGACCAAAAATATTGCATATATGCATATTTGTCAGGTGATTTCTAGTGAAAACTATTCAATAATCTATTTATGTTATCCAGAACAAAAATACTTCACACACTTTTGTGTTTTGTCTAATTGCAGGTGTATGGGACATTTGTACAATCCACATATGAAGATAAGGAAGAAAGAGATGTTTATTTGCTGTCCAAAAAGTTCTCTCACGTCACTTTTGGCCCAAGAGAAGATAGAGTCCAAGTCTCTCACGTTCTGGATTCAGATTCGGACTGCACAGACATACCTGACTCAAAACGCACACAAGTTTTTCATACGGACTCCGAATTGGGTGATTCTTTTTTTGTTGGAAACTAGATTTTTGCACTTTCCAACCCAATTGGAATCACCTTCAAATTCGTCCGGAGCGTTGAGTTGTGGACGAAACAATCTGATGCTGCAGCAGAATCCGAGTCAAACTACAAGTCCAAAGGTGTTACATCACCTCCACTTGGGCCCATTGGCCTTGTACGACCTAGATTTAGTTTTAGGCTGCCTTGGGACGTCCTCCCACCTCCTTGGCCGCCACCCCTTGCTCCTATATAAGTAGATCCATCTAGTAGCTTTTTGCTTGGGATTTGTTTAGTTAAAAGTTAGCCATTGCAACTTCGTGTACTTCGTTTGTGTCCAACGACCAGACCAAGACCGCTTACGGATCCCCACCTTTATCAATACTTCATATATACTCGCAATATTCAGATTGCTTTTATCATATTCTTGCTTGTTCTTCGATTGCTTGCAGGAATAGACCTTCGTGGTCAGGTTGATTGTGCTCCGGCGTGGTCAATAACCTCTCGGAGTTGGTTTAGCGATTGCTAAGGCGCAACGTCGTGCACGTTTGTAGTCGGATCGTCAAAGTCGTCTCCACCAAATCGATAGTTATCATCTCATCGAAAGATCGGGACACCCCCGCCTCTATCAAGTGGTATCAGTTTTCAGGTTGCTCGGTGAGAATTTCCAGTTTTCCTAGATTAGATTTACTTTCTTACCTATTGTCCAAGAAAAAGCCACAAAAAAGAGTTAGATCTATTCATCCTTGGTCCAAGCCAGTCTGAGCCTTTGCAATTTTCTTTTCATTGATTGCATAGTTGAATTATCGATTGCATTGTCGTGTCGAGTTGCTGGTCTTAGTGTCTAGTTCGTTTAGAGTTTCGAGTTCTGTTCACATTAGTCACGCCACCGCTGCATCATTATCTCTTCCGCTGTCCACCACCCATCCATCAATTTCCACCACGTGCTACCCACCATTCATTGTCATAATAATAGTTGAGATCGTTCACATCTTCACTTGATCCAATCTGCATCTTATCTAGTTTGTTTTGGAAAGAGGGAGAAAAAAAGAGAGAAAAAAAAGAGAGAGAAAAAAGGAAAAAAAAGTCAGAGAAAAAAAAGGAGAGAAAGAAAAAAAAGTGTGAGGAAAAAAAAGAGAGAAGAAAAAAAAATCGGCACAAACTTTTTCAGGGGAAAGTTGGAGACAAAGTTGTTGATATATCCTGCTTGGCTGTTGTTTCTTGTTCTACTAATCATGACAGGATCCAGAGTCAATTCATGGGCTTTGTCGATCGCGGGAGACGTGCCACCACCTTTGCAAATGACACAACCGTCACGAGAGGTGCACAAACATCCAAATGCACATGATCAGGTTAATGTATCTATACCACCATTTAATGGCCGTTTTAAACCTGCTTTATATATTGAATGGGAGTTCGACATAAAAAATATATTTGCTTCCCATAATTTCGATGAACATAAAAAGGTTAAGGTTGCGGTTGGTTCTTTCACTGGTTATGCTTTGGTTTGGTGGAGTGAATATTGTCGGTTACACCCTGATTATATACCTACTACTTGGGATGATTTGAAACTTGCCATGCGACATACTTTCGTCCCTGCTTATTATACTCGTGACATGATTAAGAAGTTGCAACACTTAAAACAAGGTAGTGAAACTGTAACAAAATATTATGATGATTTACAAACTACCTTGTTGCATTCCTCTTTAGAAGAAAGTGAAGATGATTTTATGGATAGATTTTGGGGAGGATTAACCGTGATATTCAAGAGATACTAATTCATGCAGAGTGTTATCCTATGGACCATTTGTTTCATCTTGCTTGCAAAGCTGAACAGGAAATAAAACGACGTGTTGGCCACGAGGAGAACAAGCGCACGGTGCACATTCCAAGAGTTGATATGATTGTTCCTTCAACTACTAGGCATACTATGACAACCACATCCGTTGTTGTCAGGACTACATCACCTCCACCATGTGACACATCGCCCCCGAGAGTGGCTACATCATCTGAGTTGATCATAAGAGGTAATGACAAAGGTACTGATCTTCCATCTCTACATGAGAATGATGAATGCCTTATCAATTTGAATGCACCATCTGATGAGCTACCCACTACTTTGATCACACCACCTATTTTAGAGGACTACGTTGATAATTTGACTTTGCCATGTGATCAAACAACTGAAATACCAACAATTTTGAGTGCACCCATTGAATTAACTATTGATGCAAAAGAACCAATGTTTAATCATTTTGATATGACCTCTAATCTTGGTGATGATTCTGTGTTGAATGACTTATTGCATGTTTGCTTATTTAAGCATGTTGTAGCATGTAAATTTGATGCATGTAAGGTTTATTCACCAATGTTGGGATGGTTTAATGATGAACATTGTCAATCTTTTGAAATGAATAAGAGCTTTACTTATATGTGCAAACTGAGTTGCAATATTTTCATGCCTTCTACTTCTTGTGCTAATTTTTTGGCTTTAGATTTTATGAACTATGCAAGTTACTCATCTATTCATGTGTCATATATGCAAAAATCAAGGGAAGTAAAAATGGATGACATATACATATACAACATGTACACCTTGTCTCTTTTGTTAGCCACATTTCAGATTAAGCAACGCCGAGGACGGCTTTATTTTCAAGAAGGGGAGGATGATGAGGACATGACTACCTTGGATATGACCAAAAATATTGCATATATGCATATTTGTCAGGTGATTTCTAGTGCAAACTATTCAATAATCTATTTATGTTATCCAGAACAAAAATACTTCACACACTTTTGTATTTTGTCTAATTGCAGGTGTATGGGACATTTGTACAATCCACATATGAAGATAAGGAAGAAAGAGATGTTTATTTGCTGTCCAAAAAGTTCTCTCACGTCACTTTTGGCCCAAGAGAAGATAGAGTCCAAGTCTCTCACGTTCTGGATTCAGATTCGGACTGCACAGACACATCTGACTCAAAACGCACACAAGTTTTTCATACGGACTCCGAATTGGGTGATTCTTTTTTTGTTGGAAACTAGATTTCGTGCACTTTCCAACCCAATTGGAATCACCTTCAAATTCGTCCGGAGCGTTGAGTTGTGGACGAAACAATCTGATGCTGCAGCAGAATCCGAGTCAAACTACAAGTCCAAAGGTGTTACATCACCTCCACTTGGGCCCATTGGCCTTGTACGACCTAGATTTAGTTTTAGGATGCCTTGGGACGTCCTCCCACCTCCTTGGCCTCCACCCCTTGCTCCTATATAAGTAGATCCATCTAGTAGTTTTTCCTTGGGATTTGTTTAGTTAAAAGTTAGCCATTGCAACTTCGTGTACTTCGTTTGTGTCCAACGACCAGACCAAGACCGCTTCCGGATCCCCACCATTATCAATACTTCATATATATTTGCAATATTCAGATTGCTTTATCATATTCTTGCTCGTTCTTCGATTGCTTGCAGGAATAGATCTTCGTGGTCAGGCTGACCGTGCTTCCAGCATCGTCAGTAACCTCAGGAGATTGGTTTAGCGATTGCTAAGGCGCAACGTCGTGCACGTTTGTAGTTGGATCGTCAAAGTCGTCTCCACCAAATCGATAGTTATCATCTCATCGAAAGATCGGGACCCTCGTCTCTATCAAGTGGTATCAGTTTTCAGGTTGCTCGGTGAGAATTTCCAGTTTTTCTTAGATTAGATTTATTTTCTTACCTATTGTCCAAGAAAAAGCCACAAAAAAAAGTTAGATCTGTTCATCCTTTATCCAAGCCAGTCTGAGCCTTTGCAATTTTCTATTCATTGTTTGCATTATTGAATTATCGGTTGCATCGCCGTGTCGAGTTGCTGGTCTTAGTGTCTAGTTCCTTTAGAGTTTCGAGTTCTGTTCACATTAGTCACGCAGCCGCTGCATCATTATCCCATCCGCTGTCCACCATCCAATCCACCAATTTCCACCACGTGCTACGCACTGTTTATTGTCATAATCATAGTTGAGGTCACTCACATCTTCGCCTGATCGAATCTGCATCTTATCTAGTTTGTCTTGGAAAGAGGGAGAAAAAGAAGATAAAGAAAAAAAGAGAGAAAAAAGGAAAGAAAAAAAAAGAGGGAGAAGAAAAAGAAAAAAAAGCGTCAGAAAAAAAAGAGAAGAAAAAAAATTGGATCTATCTAGAATCAATCTCGTACCTGAATTCGGATTGGAATCTGTTTTGTGCACTGTTCAGTAAAACAGCTTGGCTATTGTTTCACATCATTATCTTTACTGCCGTTGTGATCTTCACTTATATCTTGCTGTCCAGAGCTACTTTGTATCCTTCATTGATGCTGGTTGTGCTACAACGTGACCTCATTAGTGTTCTAGGCTCGCGTCTCTAGTTCGGTCTAGCCTAGGACCAGCACAGTACCGTCGTTGAGCGTTTATTCAACATTGCATCTTTGAATTGATTATTGCTAATCTTTTGCTACCATATATAGCCAACCCAGCTCCACATATTTCTACACCGTGTATACGTACGCTCCCCTGGCAATCGCTTTACTCAATATTCGGAGTTAGTTGACACCGCTGGTTGCCGATCACCGCCTGCTGCATGGTAAGAACGTGTAAGACATTGATATTTGCTTTACTGTGAGCGTTTTACCACCACATCCTAGTAGTTATAGGAACATTATTTTTGGGTTTTGTTTCTTGTTCTACTAATCATGACAGGATCCAGAGTCAATTCATGGGCTTCGTCGATCGCGGGAGACGTGCCACCACCTTTGCAAATACCACAACCGTCACGAGAGGTGCACAAACATCCAAATGCACATGATCAGGTTAATGTATCTATACCACCATTTAATGGCCGTTTTAAACCTGCTTTATATATTGAATGGGAGTTCGACATAAAAAATATATTTGCTTCCCATAATTTCGATGAACATAAAAAGGTTAAGGTTGCGGTTGGTTCTTTCACTGGTTATGCTTTGGTTTGGTGGAGTGAATATTGTCGGTTACACCCTGATTATATACCTACTACTTGGGATGATTTGAAACTTGCCATGCGACATACTTTCGTCCCTGCTTATTATACTCGTGACATGATTAAGAAGTTGCAACACTTAAAACAAGGTAGTGAAACTGTAACAAAATATTATGATGATTTACAAACTACCTTGTTGCATTCCTCGTTAGAAGAAAGTGAATATGATTTTGGGGAGGATTAAACCGTGATATTCAAGAGATACTAATTCATGAAGAGTGTTATCCTATGGACCATTTGTTTCATCTTGCTTGCAAAGCTGAACAGGAAATAAAACGACGTGTTGGCCACGAGGAGAACAAGCGCACGGTGCACATTCCAAGAGTTGATATGATTGTTCCTTCAACTACTAGGCATACTATGACAACCACATCCGTTGTTGTCAGGACTACATCACCTCCACCATGTGACACATCGGCCCCGAGAGTGGCTACATCATCTGAGTTGATCATAAGAGGTAATGACAAAGGTACTGATCTTCCATCTCTACATGAGAATGATGAATGCCTTGTCAATTTGAATGCACCATCTGATGAGCTACCCACTACTTTGATCACACCACCTATTTTAGAGGACTACGTTGATAATTTGACTTTGCCATGTGATCAAACAACTGAAATACCAACAATTTTGAGTGCACCCATTGAATTAACTATTGATGCAAAAGAACCAATGTTTAATCATTTTGATATGACCTCTAATCTTGGTGATGATTCTGTGTTGAATGACTTATTACATGTTTGCTTATTTAAGCATGTTGTAGCATGTAAATTTGATGCAAGTAAGGTTTATTCACCAATGTTGGGATGGTTTAATGATGAACATTGTTAATCTTTTGAAATGAATAAGAGCTTCACTTATATGTGCAAACTGAGTTGCAATATTTTCATGCCTTCTACTTCTTGTGCTAATTTTTTGGCTTTAGATTTTATGAACTATGCAAGTTACTCATCTATTCATGTGTCATATATGCAAAAATCAAGGGAAGTAAAAATGGATGACATATACATATACAACATGTACACCTTGTCTCTTTTGTTAGCCACATTTCAGATTAAGCAACGCCGAGGACGGCTTTATTTTCAAGAAGGGGAGGATGATGAGGACATGACTACCTTGGATATGACCAAAAATATTGCATATATGCATATTTGTCAGGTGATTTGTAGTGCAAACTATTCAATAATCTATTTATGTTATCCAGAACAAAAATACTTCACACACTTTTGTGTTTTGTCTAATTGCAGGTGTATGGGACATTTGTACAATCCACATATGAAGATAAGAAAGAAAGAGATGTTTATTTGCTGTCCAAAAAGTTCTCTCACGTCACTTTTGGCCCAAGAGAAGATAGAGTCCAAGTCTCTCACGTTCTGGATTCAGATTCGGACTGCACAGACATACCTGACTCAAAACGCACACAAGTTTTTCATACAGACTCCGAATTGGGTGATTCTTTTTTTGTTGGAAACTAGATTTCGTGCAATTTCCAACCCAATTGGAATCACCTTCAAATTAGTCCGGAGCGTTGAGTTGTGGACGAAACAATCTGATGCTGCAGCAGAATCCGAGTCAAACTACAAGTCCAAAGGTGTTACATCACCTCCACTTGGGCCCATTGGCCTTGTACGACCTAGATTTAGTTTTAGGCTGCCTTGGGACGTCCTCCCACCTCCTTGGCCGCCACCCCTTGCTCCTATATAAGTAGATCCATCTAGTAGCTTTTTGCTTGGGATTTGTTTAGTTAAAAGTTAGCCATTGCAACTTCGTGTACTTCGTTTGTGTCCAACGACCAGACCAAGACCGCTTACGGATCCCCACCTTTATCAATACTTCATATATACTCGCAATATTCAGATTGCTTTTATCATATTCTTGCTTGTTCTTCGATTGCTTGCAGGAATAGACCTTTCTGGTCAGGTTGATTGTGCTCCGGCGTGGTCAATAACCTCTCGGAGTTGGTTTAGCGATTGCTAAGGCGCAACGTCGTGCACGTTTGTAGTCGGATCGTCAAAGTCGTCTCCACCAAATCGATAGTTATCATCTCATCGAAAGATCGGGACACCCCGCCTCTATCAAATAGTTTGCAATAGAAATCACCTGACAAATATGCATGTATGCAATATTTTTTGTCGTATCCAAGGTAGTTATGTCCTCATCAATTACGGTCACCATTTATGTTTTGTGGTTATTATACAGTCACGGGCTCACCGTACAACTCTGTATTTGCTCAAGACATGACTAGTTGACCAGTTAAACGCTCCACGTGGCACCTCTAGTGTTGCATCACATTATCTGATGAGGACATGACTACCTTGGATATGACCAAAAATATTGCATATATGCATATTTGTCAGGTGATTTCTAGTGCAAACTATTCAATAATCTATTTATGTTATCCAGAACAAAAATACTTCACACACTTTTGTGTTTTGTCTAATTGCAGGTGTATGGGACATTTATACAATCCACATATGAAGATAAGGAAGAAAGAGATGTTTATTTGCTGTCCAAAAAGTTCTCACACGTCACTTTTGGCCCAAGAGAAGATAGAGTCCAAGTCTCTCACGTTCTGGATTCAGATTCGGACTGCACAGACACACCTGACTCAAAACGCCCACAAATTTTTCATACGGACTCCGAATTGGGTGATTCTTTTTTTGTTGGAAACTAGATTTCGTGCACTTTCCAACCCAATTGGAATCACCTTCAAATTCGCCCGGAGCGTTGAGTTGTGGACGAAACAATCTGATGCTGCAGCAGAATCCGAGTCAAACTACAAGTCCAAAGGTGTTACATCACCTCCACTTGGGCCCATTGGCCTTGTACGACCTAGATTTAGTTTTAGGCTGCCTTGGGACGTCCTCCCACCTCCTTGGCCTCCACCCCTTGCTCCTATATAAGTAGATCCATCTAGTAGCTTTTCCTGGGGATTTGTTTAGTTAAAAGTTAGCCATTGCAACTTCGTGTACTTCGTTTGTGTCCAACGACCAGACCAAGACCGCTTACGGATCCCCACCATTATCAATACCTCATATATATTTGCAATATTCAGATTGCTTTATCATATTCTTGCTCGTTCTTCGATTGCTTGCAGGAATAGACCTTCGTGGTCAGGCTGACCGTGCTTCCGGCATCGTCAGTAACCTCAGGAGATTGGTTTAGCGATTGCTAAGGCGCAACGTCGTGCACGTTTGTAGTCGGATCGTCAAAGTCGTCTCCACCAAATCGATAGTTATCATCTCATCGAAAGATCGGGACCCTCGCCTCTATCAAGTGGTATCAGTTTTCAGGTTGCTCGGTGAGAATTTCCAGTTTTTCCTAGATTAGATTTATTTTCTTACCTATTGTCCAAGAAAAAGCCACAAAACAAAAGTTAGATCTATTCATCCTTTGTCCTAGCCAGACTGAGCCTTTGCAATTTTCTTTTCATTGTTTGCATTATTGAATTATCGGTTGCATCGCCGTGTCGAGTTGCTGGTCTTAGTGTCTAGTTCCTTTAGAGTTTCGAGTTCTGTTCACATTAGTCACGCAGCCGCTGCATCATTATCCCATCCGCTGTCCACCATCCCATCCACCAATTTCCACCACGTGCTACGCACTGTTTATTGTCATAATCATAGTTGAGGTCACTCACATCTTCGCCTGATCGAATCTGCATCTTATCTAGTTTGTCTTGGAAAGAGGGAGAAAAAAAGAGAGAAAAAAAAAGAGAGAAAAAAAAGGAAAAAAAAGTCAGAGAATAAAAAAGGAGAGAAAGAAAAAAAAGTGTGAGGAAAAAAAAAAGAGAAGAAAAAAAAACAAAAAAATCGGCACAAACTTTTTCAGAGGAAAGTTGGAGACAAAGTTGTTGATATATCCTACTTGGCTGTTGTTTCACCTCATTATCTTCACTGCTGTTGTGATCTTCACTTATATCTTGCTGTCAAGAGCTACTTAGTATCCTTCATTGATGCTAGTTGTGCTACGCCGTGACCTCATTAGTGTTCTAGGCTCGCGTCTCTAGTCCGGTCTAGCCTAGGACCAGCACAGTACCGTCGTTGAGCGTTTATTCAACATTGCATCTTTGAATTGATTATTGCTAATCTTTTGCTACCATATATAGCCAACCCAGCTCCACATATTTCTACACCGTGTATACGTACGCTCCCCTGGCAATCGCTTTACTCAATATTCGGAGTTACTTGACACCGCTGGTTGCCGATCACCGCCTGCTGCATGGTAAGAACTTGTAAGACATTGATATTTGCTTTACTGTGAGCGTTTTAACACCACATCCTAGTAGTTATAGGAACATTATTTTTGGGTTTTGTTTCTTGTTCTACTAATCATGACAGGATCCAGAGTCAATTCATGGGCTTTGTCGATCGCGGGAGACGTGCCACCACCTTTGCAAATACCACAACCGTCACGAGAGGTGCACAAACATCCAAATGCACATGATCAGGTTAATGTATCTATACCACCATTTAATGGCCGTTTTAAACCTGCTTTATATATTGAATGGGAGTTCGTCATAAAAAATATATTTGCTTCCCATAATTTCGATGAACATAAAAAGGTTAAGGTTGCGGTTGGTTCTTTCACTGGTTATGCTTTGGTTTGGTGGAGTGAATATTGTCGGTTACACCCTGATTATATACCTACTACTTGGGATGATTTGAAACTTGCCATGCGACATACTTTCGTCCCTGCTTATTATACTCGTGACATGATTAAGAAGTTGCAACACTTAAAACAAGGTAGTGAAACTGTAACAAAATATTATGATGATTTACAAACTACCTTGTTGCATTCCTCTTTAGAAGAAAGTGAAGATGATTTTATGGATAGATTTTGGGGAGGATTAAACCGTGATATTCAAGAGATACTAATTCATGAAGAGTGTTATCCTATGGACCATTTGTTTCATCTTGCTTGCAAAGCTGAACAGGAAATAAAACGACGTGTTGGCCACGAGGAGAACAAGCGCACGGTGCACATTCCAAGAGTTGATATGATTGTTCCTTCAACTACTAAGCATACTATGACAACCACATCCGTTGTTGTCAGGACTACATCACCTCCACCATGTGACACATCGCCCCCGAGAGTGGCTACATCATCTGAGTTGATCATAAGAGGTAATGACAAAGGTAGTGATCTTCCATCTCTACATGAGAATGATGAATGCCTTGTCAATTTGAATGCACCATCTGATGAGCTACCCACTACTTTGATCTCACCACCTATTTTAGAGGACTACGTTGATAATTTGACTTTGCCATGTGATCAAACAACTGAAATACCAACAATTTTGAGTGCACCCATTGAATTAACTATTGATGCAAAAGAACCAATGTTTAATCATTTTGATATGACCTCTAATCTTGGTGATGATTCTGTGTTGAATGACTTATTGCATGTTTGCGTATTTAAGCATGTTGTAGCATGTAAATTTGATGCAAGTAAGGTTTATTCACCAATGTTGGGATGGTTTAATGATGAACATTGTCAATCTTTTGAAATGAATAAGAGCTTCACTTATATGTGCAAACTGAGTTGCAATATTTTCATGCCTTCTACTTCTTGTGCTAATTTTTTGGCTTTAGATTTTATGAACTATGCAAGTTACTCATCTATTCATGTGTCATATATGCAAAAATCAAGGGAAGTAAAAATGGATGACATATACATATACAACATGTACACCTTGTCTCTTTTGTTAGCCACATTTCAGATTAAGCAACGCCGAGGACGGCTTTATTTTCAAGAAGGGGAGGATGATGAGGACATGACTACCTTGTATATGACCAAAAATATTGCATATATGCATATTTGTCAGGTGATTTCTAGTGCAAACTATTCAATAATCTATTTATGTTATCCAGAACAAAAATACTTCACACACTTTTGTGTTTTGTCTAATTGCAGGTGTATGGGACATTTGTACAATCCACATATGAAGATAAGGAAGAAAGAGATGTTTATTTGCTGTCCAAAAAGTTCTCTCACGTCACTTTTGGCCCAAGAGAAGATAGAGTCCAAGTCTCTCACGTTCTGGATTCAGATTCGGACTGCACAGACACACCTGACTCAAAACGCCCACAAATTTTTCATACGGACTCCGAATTGGGTGATTCTTTTTTTGTTGGAAACTAGATTTCGTGCACTTTCCAACCCAATTGGAATCACCTTCAAATTCGTCCGGAGCGTTGAGTTGTGGACGAAACAATCTGATGCTGCAGCAGAATCCGAGTCAAACTACAAGTCCAAAGGTGTTACATCACCTCCACTTGGGCCCATTGGCCTTGTACGACCTAGATTTAGTTTTAGGCTGCCTTGGGACGTCCTCCCACCTCCTTGGCCTCCACCCCTTGCTCCTATATAAGTAGATCCATCTAGTAGCTTTTCCTGGGGATTTGTTTAGTTAAAAGTTAGCCATTGCAACTTCGTGTACTTCGTTTGTGTCCAACGACCAGACCAAGACCGCTTACGGATCCCCACCATTATCAATACCTCATATATATTTGCAATATTCAGATTGCTTTATCATATTCTTGCTCGTTCTTCGATTGCTTGCAGGAATAGACCTTCGTGGTCAGGCTGACCGTGCTTCCGGCATCGTCAGTAACCTCAGGAGATTGGTTTAGCGATTGCTAAGGCGCAACGTCGTGCACGTTTGTAGTCGGATCGTCAAAGTCGTCTCCACCAAATCGATAGTTATCATCTCATCGAAAAATCGGGACACCCTCGCCTCTATCATTATCTCACTACCATCGGGCCCACCTGTCGGCTTGTATCTACTCTACATCTACATTCTTATAAAATACTAGCAAGATGCCCACGCATTGCACAGAACATCAATATGCATTTGTATGAGTAGTTTATCTTGTGGGAGAAAAGGATGAACAAGGGAAGGCCTTATTTGTAAGTGTGGAGAGGGGTGTGGGTATCTTTTTGCAAAATTGCCATAGTTACCTTCCTATCCGTCAGATATAGATCGGACGACCTATATTGCAGGATGGCAGGCACACGATCATCACCGACTATGCTTTTTATAAGAGTAGGGATAAAATACACTCTTATAAAAACAGAGTTTGTGATGATGGTGTGCCTGCCATCCTGCAATATAGGCCGTCCGATTTATATCTGACGAATAGGAAAGAAACTATGACAATTTTGCAAAAAGGTACCCACACACCTCTCCACATTTGCAAATAAGGCCTTCCCTCGTTCATCCTTTTCTCTCACAAGATAAACTAGTCGTGCAAATGCATCTTGACGTTACGTGCAACACACGAGCATCTTGCTAGTAAGAATGAAAACAAACGACAAAAAAATATTGGACGGTGGTTCGAAGTCATGACCGCGGGTACAACGGACAAGGTGGCCTTGTATTGGTATGCTGAGCCGTCTGTTTTAACACAGAGAAGATGGTGTGGTGATTATACACACACGGACGCATGCACACGAACTGCATGCACGCAACACTCACGCGAACACATGCACCCATGCACGCACGCAACACTCACACATACACACGCAGCCACGCACGCACGCAACACTCACGCGCACACATGCACGCATGCATGCGCACACCAGTACACCACACGACCAACACACACTCTCACGCTCAACTGCTCAACCTACACATGCATGCGCACACATCAAGCCCTGACAGACACATACTCAACCAGGTGATTCCCGCGCACGGGGTGGAGTCTTGTCGCGTCTGCGTAAATTTGTGTTTATCTGACCTTTCCCTATGCGAACTGACAAGTGGGACCCACAAGGAACGTGGTCAATTTAACTAGTCAACATGGTGCCACGCAGACTATTTGGCCAGTCAACAGAGTGCAATCTGATATTGAACCATGAGCAAGTGACCGTATAATCACCGCAAAACGTATATAGTGACTGTAATCAGCTTATTCTGAAGTTCGGTGAACGTATTACACTTTTCTCTCTGTAGGCCCTCCAAAACTACATCTCTACACGTTCTCGCATGTTACATCTAACAAATATGCAATACAGCACTACTACTACACTCTAACACAAAAATCATATGTGTTTTTAGTTTTACTAGATATCATATTGTTACTTAATTATTCAATTTGCATACATTAAAATTGCCTTTGAAATGTATGGCCAGTATCATACACCGCGCGGGAAAAATCCCGCCCTTTCCTGTTTAATCAGGTTTGTATCGATGGATCATGCGAAACAGCAAAACTATAGTACTATATACAGTACAAGTGACAGTTCACTGGGCCGTCGTGTCGTGTACTCCTCCATCGTAAGAGTGGAGCGCTCGCTTTCATAAATCTTCTAGCCCCTTTCGCCGACATGTGGGGCATTAAGCTATCGGTTCAACGTGCCATATCGGAATACAGTGCAGAGCAGCCGGGGTGAAGCACCCTGTCATGGCGCCGGCGTAGTAATGAGCAATGAGGTGCCAAATCACAAAGCAGCACCTTTGCCGGAGTTAAGTTGGAGGGACGAAGTAATAATGCTAAAAAGAAGAAGTTGGAGGGACGAAACAACCATCATTTCACTCGTTGCTGAATCCGCTTCATCCTCATCTTCTTCAAGTTAACCACGTGTTGCTTCTGTCGTTGTTGTGCCTCATGTGGGAAGCGGATCGGCTTGGTAAAGCACTGACATTGTGGGACCGCATGTTAGCAAACCGCCAGGACAATGTCCCCTAAAAATAAGAAACCTTCCCCGCCATCCGCGTGGCAAAATCACCTCCTTTTTACTAATCTTGATTCTATAATTTTTTAGATCAATATAATTGAGATTTGTATAGATAGCACACAGGAGCAAAACCAAGTGGTACGGTTAAGGGCATCCACAATGTGTAGCCAAATGTGAAAATACCTTTTGGCATCATGGGAACCATTGTGGACAGTGTTGCCAAAGCCAAAAGGATGGAACCGAAGCTCCCTGATTGATTGATTGAAGGAATAGAAAAATGCAACGTCTCTCCTCTTTCTCCCGTGCTTGGACACATGTACATTATAGAGGACAGAGTCTACTCCCCTATCCCTTCTGTCACAAATCACAAAGCAGTGAGGCGTCAAATCACAAAGCACCTGGTAATTTAGAATCATTACCAAGAAACGAAAGTACCTGGTAATTTAGTTGGCGTGCACGAGCTCTAGTAATTGGTCCAGTATGTATAGCAGCAGGGGCTGTGGGTGTAACAATTGTATTGATGTCCTCATCAGGTTGGATGCGGGATCTACTCCACAAGGAGCGGTACGGACGTAGATGATATCATCACGACCTCTCTTTGCATACCGCTACGGATGCTTAACTCCACTTCGCCAACTGGCATTACCTGCGCTTTCGTGTCTCTTAGTGTGGTCAGCACTGGATGTTTCCGAGCAGCGAGGCTTACACCCATTCGCATTAATTCATCCAAAGTTCCTTACCCTTATGCATGAATTTTGGAATAAGCCATCTTCCTATCAAGGTTAAGGAGTCAACTGAGCATCTTAGCGGCGGGATTGAATACCCGGATCGAATCAGAGTTCACGATGCCCGCCCTGAACAAATAGCATAGGAGGCGTGGGCCACAGGTCACACATAAGCCATCGGGTCACACGACAGAAGAACACCCAACATAAAGATGCACACTCCTCCATGTGAAATAGAAAGATTTATCTTCACTTTTTTGTAGTAGTCGTGACCAATAGCCATCAGCAGTCGGCTCGTTGGTAAGGCGAGAGCTTCAAGCCCGCTTTCTGGTGGCACACCCCCCAAACAAGCACCACTCGACGAGGGGGGGGGGGCAAGCTACAGGCCCAAAACCTTCGACACTTCTTTATATATGGGGTGCCCGGGGCACCTCATCTTGTCATTTTGTTTCTCATTCCTCTTAGGCCGAAGTGTTTGGCCTTTACTTCGGAGCGCCCACTCACGCTTCGCTGACCTATTGATGCGGAGCATCCCAAGGTCATCCCCATGGACCTACCATCGTCTCATAAAGTGCCTAGTGGACCCATGACTCGATCACGTGCAAGAGCTCTCGAAACCGAGGTGACATCTCTCCTCTCACAATCACACTTTGATGCCCATGAGACATGGCTACTACCTCATACGGACACACTGTGCATACTCAGGTATCATGGAGAAGCTAAGGAGCAAGGAGAAGAAGAGGAGGAAGATGGATGTGAAGATGGAGAAGAAGGAGAGCTGCAGGAAGAGTCACAACCACCGGACGACCGGCCAGGCCCGGACGTCCGGCGCCTGAAGATCCACTGGACGACCGGCCCCGACCGGACGACCGGTGCGACCGCACCCGAGCCAACATCAGCGAAAGTCCGAAGCTACCGGACATCCGGCATCCCCATCACAGAATGGAACCAGCGGACGACCGGAGGACACCGGACGTCCGGCAGCTCCTGAGACATCGGACGACTGGTCCCCAGCGGACGTCCGGTACCTGTCTGCGCACAATGTTCGGGCCCGAGGCCCATGTACCCCTTCACTTCACCCCCATTTACACTAAGACTATAAATAGACCTCTCCCTCCTCCTTTCTAGGGTTAGCGTTGTGATAGCTCATTTGACAGATAGAGCTACGCTCATCCATATCGGATCTCCTCCTTGCGAGAGACCACGGCCTCTTCGGAGAAGATCCCCTTGGATTCAAGCCCCCTTTCTAAGGGAAGATCCCCCCGTGGATTCAAGACCTCCTCACGGAGAAGAACCGGTTACCTCTTGTATCGTCCGTTGTTGACTTTGGATCTTGTATCTCCCTTTGTGTTCATGGATATAGCGCATGTGTGATCATTCTTGTTGGTTTGAGTGTTCTCTTGTGTTCCCCTCGTGATTTTCCCCTCGTTTCCCTCCTCGTGTTCTTCGTGTTCATCGCGGGATTCGCTCCTTCCGTGAAAGATCGGGCTATAGGGTTCCTACCCTACATCATCTTGGTTTCATGAGCCACGTTGATCACGATTTTGGAGCCTCCCCCACCATTTTCTAGCCTTCTTTTGCTTGATTTCGTCCTAAATTTGAAAATCCCCACCAAAAATAGCCCGATTTTTTTTTGTGATTTGTTGGTTTGATGATGTTTTGTTGATTTTGATCCATGGATTCGCTTGGTTTTGAGTGGATCTAGCATTTCCCCAAGTTTCCCCATCTTTCATCCACGAAATCTCATCAATTTTGACTCCCAAATCCCTAAATTCCGCCAAAAATCGCGTCCCAAATCTCGGATCTCGAGTTGACCCCGATACACCGGACGACCGTCACTTTACCGGATGTCCGGAGCCGCAGGAACCACCGGATGTCCGACCTTACCGGATGTGATGAGGACATCAATACAATTGTTACACCCACAGCCCCTGCTGCTATACATACTGGACCAATTACTAGAGCTCGTGCACGCCAACTAAATTACCAGGTACTTTCGTTTCTTGGTAATGATTCTAATGTTCATGAGAATATGATGCTGCCTAAATTGGATACATTTGTTTTGCTTACAAATGAAGGGCCTAGCCTGGAGAAGGATGAATATTGGAGCAAGAACAAGCATGGAGATGATGGCATGCGCAAGGGGAACAAGAACGGAGTTACAAGTGATGATTTCAGGACTTTGAAGCCACCATAATGGGTGCATGAAGCCTTGGACGAAATATACAAGATGCCACTTCATAAATTTCGTCCCGAGGCTATTTTAGGTGCTGCGTCACCTTATTATTGGGCCAGGCCCATGTAATTTTGAAATACATAAGTATAGGCTATTTTTAGAGTCCGTATGTGTGGGGAAACAAGAGATAGGGTTGATTTCGGACTCCTCCACCAAGGGCAACGAAATTCCCCCCTCTTCCTCCATATATACAGCCCTTAGGGCATCGTTTAGACTTTGGGTTTTGTTTAGATTAAAAGTTCGCCATAGGTGCAACTTCGCGTACTTCGTTTGTGTTCAACGACCAGACAAAGGCGTCACAGAACCCCACCTTGATCAATAAAGCTTTCATCTTATATTCGCAATATCCAGATTGCAATCTTAGTTTCTTGCTTGTTCTTCGTTTGCTCGCAGGAAACAGACCCTCGTGGTCAGGTTGATCGTGCTCCGGCGTGGTCAATAACCTCTCGGAGTTGGTTTAGCGATTGCTAAGGCGCGACGTCCTCGCACGTTCGTAGTCGGATCGTCAAAGTCGACTTCCACCAAAGCGATATCCATCATCTCATCGAAAGACGGGACACCTTTGCCTCTATCAAGTGGTATCAGATTTCCAGGTTGCTCGGTGAGATTTTACAGTTTTTTAGTAGTTTAGATCGAGTCTGCTCTTCATACCTATAGTCCACGAAAAAGCCACAAAAAAAATTTAGGGTTAGTTCATCATATCCGAACCAATCTGAGCCTTGCATAATCTTTTTAGGGTTTTGCTTTGTTGAATTTGCGGTTGCATCGTCGTGTCTAGTTGCTGGTCTTAGAGTCTAGTCTTTTAGAGTTTCGAGTTCTGGTCATAAGTTGTCACGCCGCCGCCGCACCATCATCATCGCCCCTGCCATCTACCACCACCGCACCGAATCCGTATCCATATACCACCACCAATCCGTGTCCATATACCACCACCGATCCATATCCATATACTACCACCGCTACCACCACCGCTGCCATATACCACCACCATATATCCACCACCAATCCGAGCTCTTTGCTTATTAGGTTTGTTTTCGGGATCCATCTAGATGCCGATTCGTGTTTCCTTGCCGGAGTAGGTTTCGGAAAAAAAAAAAGAGTCGGGTAGCCACGCTCCGTTTAGGCCCAAAATTTTTCGAAAACGCATTTTTCGAAAAAATTTCTGGCTATCCTATTTTTAGTCGTTTCTGAGTGTTTTGAGACAGGTGCCATTATAGGAAGTTTTTTTGACCCGTTTCCAGTTTTTGGGTCCGGGCAGCCGAAAAAAAAAATTGGTCGAAAAAATTTCGTGCCCATCCTGTCAGTTTGAGCTAGGAAGAGTTTTGAGACACTCGCCATCATAGTGATTTTTC
>NC_041390.1:292716224-292728237 GCF_002162155.2 Triticum dicoccoides
CAGATTTGAAGCCTTATTTGGGTGAGGAAGATGGACTTCCGTCGAGGACGACTTCATTTCAAGAAGGGGAGGATGATGAGGACATCAATACAATTGTTACACCCACAGCCCCTGCTGCTATACATACTGGACCAATTACTAGAGCTCGTGCACGCCAACTAAATTACCAGGTACTTTCGTTTCTTGGTAATGATTCTAATGTTCATGAGAATATGATGCTGCCTAAATTGGATACATTTGTTTTGCTTACAAATGAAGGGCCTAGCCTGGAGAAGGATGAATATTGGAGCAAGAACAAGCATGGAGATGATGGCATGCGCAAGGGGAACAAGAACGGAGTTACAAGTGATGATTTCAGGACTTTGAAGCCACCATAATGGGTGCATGAAGCCTTGGACGAAATATACAAGATGCCACTTCATAAATTTTGTCCCGAGGCTATTTTAGGTGCTGCGTCACCTTATTATTGGGCCAGGCCCATGTAATTTCGAAATACATAAGTATAGGCTATTTTTAGAGTCCGTATGTGTGGGGAAACAAGAGATAGGGTTGATTTCGGACTCCTCCACCAAGGGCCACGAAATTCCCCCCTCTTCCTCCATATATACAGCCCTTAGGGCATCGTTTAGACTTTAGGTTTTGTTTAGATTAAAAGTTCGCCATAGCTGCAACTTCGCGTACTTCGTTTGTGTTGAACGACCAGACAAAGGCGTCACAGAACCCCACCTTGATCAATAAAGCTTTCATCTTATATTCGCAATATCCAGATTGCAATCTTAGTTTCTTGCTTGTTCTTCGTTTGCTCGCAGGAAACAGACCCTCGTGGTCAGGTTGATCGTGCTCCGGCGTGGTCAATAACCTCTCGGAGTTGGTTTAGCGATTGCTAAGGCGCGACGTCCTCGCACGTTCGTAGTCGGATCGTCAAAGTCGACTTCCACCAAAGCGATATCCATCAACTCATCGAAAGACGGGACACCTTTGCCTCTATCAGGATGACCGGAACCCCCTAACCCGAGCAGAATCAGTGGATTTCCGACCCGACCGGACGTCCGGCGACCAGACGACCGTTTTTTCCGGACATCCGCTACCTGTAGATATCACCTTCGGCTGATTTTTGTTTCGGCCATAACTAATTCATCCGAACTCCGATTTTCGCGTTCTTTAGCTCGTTGAAAAGATCTTGACATCCTCCTTCCCACAAAAATACCACCAAAATCATTTGACTCCATCAAAGTTTTGGAACTTTAGCATCTTTGCCTAGGGCTTACACCACATCATCCGCTACACCACCACCGACTTTCGCAACCTTACCAATTTTGTTCCCCATAGCATTAGTGGTTGCTTGAGGAGTGATTCGAGTCTCCTAAGGTGTCTAGGCTACTTAGGGACGGTTGCTTCTTCATCAACCACCACCACCACTTCCGCATAGGCTTGACCACTATACACTTCCCCCCCCCCAACTTAACCCAATTTTGTTTGTGTTGTGAGTTGTGTCTCCTAAGGTGATGAGGACATGGTACCTTGGATATGACCAAAAATATTGCATATATGCATATTTGTCAGGTGATTTCTAGTGCAAACTATTCAATAATCTATTTATGTTATCCAGAAGAAAAATACTTCACACACTTTTGTGTTTTGTCTAATTGCAGGTGTATGGGACATTTGTACAATCCACATATGAAGATAAGGAAGAAAGAGATGTTTATTTGCTGTCCAAAAAGTTCTCTCACGTCACTTTTGGCCCAAGAGAAGATAGAGTCCAAGTCTCTCACGTTCTGGATTCAGATTCGGACTGCACAGACACACCTGACTCAAAACGCACACAAGTTTTTCATACGGACTCCGAATTGGGTGATTCTTTTTTTGTTGGAAACTAGATTTCGTGCACTTTCCAACCCAATTGGAATCACCTTCAAATTCGTCCGGAGCGTTGAGTTGTGGACGAAACAATCTGATGTTGCAGCAGAATCCGAGTCAAACTACAAGTCCAAAGGTGTTACATCACCTCCACTTGGGCCCATTGGCCTTGTACGACCTAGATTTAGTTTTAGGCTGCCTTGGAACGTCCTCCCACCTCCTTGGCCGCCACCCTTGCTCCTATATAAGTAGATCCATCTACTAGCTTTTCCTTGGGATTTGTTTAGTTAAAAGTTAGCCATTGCAACTTCGTGTACTTCGTTTGTGTCCAACGACCAGACCAAGACCGCTTCCGGATCCCCACCATTATCAATACCTCATATATATTTGCAATATTCAGATTGCTTTATCATATTCTTGCTCGTTCTTCGATTGCTTGCAGGAATAGACCTTCGTGGTCAGGCTGACCGTGTTTTCGGCATCGTCAGTAACCTCAGGAGATTGGTTTAGCGATTGCTAAGGCGCAACGTCGTGCACGTTTGTAGTCGGATCGTCAAAGTCGTCTCCACCAAATCGATAGTTATCATCTCATCGAAAGATCGGGACACCCCCGCCTCTATCATAAGGTGTTTCGGCTACTTAGGGACTGTGCTTCCAACTCCGACACCGTGTATAGTCCACCACCTTCCCTCCACTTCCGCATTGCGTTCTCCACAACCCATAAATGCATTTCCACAATCCCTTTGAGCTTCCGCAACCACCACCGCATCCCGCTACCACCATTTTGACATTTGACGTTTGAGATTTTGAGTTTGCGGTTTTTCCGTTTCCTAAGGTGTTTCGGCTACTTAGGGACAAGTCTCCATCATCTTGGTATCTCCATCAAGATCACTGCCACTCATCATCGCCACGGACAGTAACCTCCATATCATCTCGATATCATGGTATCCCTCCATTGTATATTCCCTTGCCATTGCATTGATAACCCCTAGCCCATTTTGCATCACTTGCCTATTGAGACTAGCCATTTGAGTATTGTCGGCAACGTTACTTGTGCACATTAGTGATCTACACCATACATTGCATACATACCATATCATATTGGTATCATATCATCTCGTGTGCCTCAAGTTTGTTCCCGCATATATACAATTGCTACCTTGGTTTGTGCATTTCGCAAAGTGGCCATACAAAGAAAAAGAAGAGAATAAGCTTTTAAGCAAAGAAAAAGAGAGAAACAAAAGAGCTCATAAGCAATAGCCATAGCATCATACCACATTGTCATATCTGATCATCTTGGATCAAACACTGGGAACCATACATACATAGCATACTTGGGATAGAAAGTTTATCCATTTTGCATCTTATAGGTTGTGCACAAGTGTCGTATCCGCCTAGTGAGCAATTGTTCTAGCGTCTCTCTTGAGTTGTGCAACACAAGCGTTTTTCGTGGATTCCATATTTTGTGCTCATCCTTGGTTGCACGACCCCATTTATCTATCCGTGTGTGTGTTTCCGTGTGCCACATATTGCTATTGGTCTACTTGTTACACTTGCGAATTTGTGAATCTCTTTCAACATTATTGACTCTTGCTAACATTTTGCATTAAATTTTTGTGCCACTATCCTCACCGAGCTCCACCATAAGCCTTAATTGTGTAGGTGCGAGAAACCGACAAGAATTGGTACCAATTGTGCTATTTCTTTGTCCACATTGGATTGATCATTGATCCACTTTCAACTTCGGTCAAGGTACATTTGGTATTCGTTCTTCTCTATCTCCACTCATATTGGCTCGAATCTTGTGATGGATAGGCAAGGCATTTCATCTCCGGTCTTCCACAACAACGACGGCGTGAACAACTACATCACCAAAGCGTCAATCTTCGATCTACAACGACAAATGCAAGGCGCACAATCAAGACTGCAAGAGCGCATCGAGAACCTCTCCATCGACATTCGTCACTCCGAAGTGAGGAAAAGGGACTACATCGACAACAAGCTTTCCGCACAAAAGTAGGAGCAAGATGCAAGGATGGAGGAGATTCGGGCCTTGATCAAGTCTACTTCCCCTTCGTCATCTTCAAGGCGGCGGCAAGCACATCGGTCCTCTTCGGAGCGCCCAAGCGACACAAGTGCAAGACGTCCACGTCCACATCTCCATGGCGACCACCATCACGTTCGTGATCCACCTCGTCATGAAGGGCAAGTCACCTCCAAGCAACATGTGCACGACGATGATGAATGACATCTACTATGAGCTCAAGTGCAATGCCACCATCAACATGAAGATGCTCGAGATGCGCCTTCCTACAAGTCTAAACAAGCCCTACTTCATGCCAAGTCCAAACTTCATGAGCACAAGAAAAGACCGCGAGACGAGCACCACCAAGACGGAGCTACGGCCACACCAACCACTTCGGCATCTTCGCCAAGTGCTATCAAGGCATCTTCGCCTTTGGACGTACGGCATCTTCGCCTACTTCCCGTGAGTTCGCCTACATCGACATCTTCAACTACAAGGCAACCAACTACGCGCGAGGGAGACACTTCCATCTTTGGAAGCCCCTCAAGGAAGATGGCCAAGCATGGGAATTTCCCTTCGGTCATGGAGACGAGCTACGAGGTGCCACATCATTTGGGCCTCCAACAACAAGACGGCGACAAGAAGGTCGAGCAAGGGCCATCCTCTTCGACCACGGCGACGAGCACGAACCTCTTCAACAACATGAAGACGGCGCCAATATTGGACTCATACTCCGAGTCAAGCTACGAGACCGCTCATGAGACCTTATCTTTGGTCTTCGAGGAGAGTGATGATGTGCCATCTTCGGCCTTCATCCATGGCTACGACCACAACATGATTGAGCATGGACACATTTGCACCAACATCTCTCCGACAACGACATGTGACGAGATGCCCCAATTGCCATGTGAGGAGAGCCACCACCACATGAGTGACATGAGTGACTCCACCACACATGACATTGAGAGCATTTCCTATGAAAGGATGAGTGTGACCACCACTAGCCCCACACTTGAGAGCATGCCACACATCCTATGTGAGGTTGAGAGCCATTTGTGTGACTCCACCAACCATATGAGTGAGAGCATACGAGAGGGAGTGAGTGAGCCACAACACTTAGTGAGCGAGGTAGTTGACACGGCATGTGAGGCCACTTTGATTTCTAATGACTTAACCCCTACTCCTAGTGTGTTTTCTTCTTTGGTGCTAGTTCTCCTACATGACGACACGCCTATCCTCGACAAGTCCATACCTCCAATGGAGACAACGATGGCCATGGTGGAAGAAGATGCACCACCCACATGGTTCCATCACGATGAAGATGACCACGACTTGGTCTTAGACACCTCACCTACAACACATGAGCGATGCTCCATAGGTAACATAGGTGATGGTGCTTCTCTTGTCCCACTAGTGGACTATCTCGCCAATGATTGCTTGCATGATGTTGATCCACCTATTCCCATGCTTCATGCTAGTGCGACTTCTTCATGTCATGACTCACCTATTTATGATAAATATGATGATGAGCATGTTGATTTGCCTAGTTGTGATGCTATGCTCCCTAGGATATCATGTTAAAATTCTATTGGTCACATCATGTTTGACAATCCATTAACCTTGTCATATGCTATGAGTGAGATATCCCATATTGCATCATTTCAATCTCAACATAGTGACTATGCATGCCCCATTACAATAAATCCCATTTGCACTTATGGCATAGATGACGTGATGATGGTCATTGGCTTTTGTTTTTCTTGTGATGATATTGACATGCTTCCTTTACATGATTTGCGCAATTCATCTACTATGCTATGCCATGATCACATTGTTCCAAATATGCATTGTTTTGGATGTTGTCAATATTCTCCGTGTGATGTTTCCACTAATGATCATGAGGAGACCCCCATAGTTTCCTCATGCGTATTAGGAGATTTTGATGAATTCCATACATTGCATGATTCCCATAATTGCTTGCACCATATGCATTCCATGAACAACAATGCTCTACATATTTCTTGTGATGCATTACACAATTTGAGTCTCCATTATGCTATACATAATAAAAAACCTCTCATGATGGATGACATGTTTCTATATCACGCATCTCATTTATTTGAGCATTGGCTATTTTGTGCTAACCAACACAAGCACGTGTGCATCATGATGGATGATGTGTACATCTACCACACACACACAATTTTCCCTTTGTCTTTGTTTTGTGTAGGTACTCACGTATACTCGTCAACCTCTCAATCCTAAGAGTTGACGAAAGGAGCTCTTGAGAGCACAGATGACTTGGGATCCCATGAACTACCCTTCCCACCGCTCTCTTCGCGCAACGTCTACGCGCATCTCTTTCACTTGGCTCTCACACGGCTATGGGCTATATACCGCTTCTCGCTTCTTGCTCATTTTACCGTGTTCACTTTGCATGCTATGCTTGCTTCTATGCCTTTGCCATGCAATTGTGACCCTTGCTTGCATCTACCCATGATTCACAATTATGTTACTCCTATGTGTATTTGCATGCTTGGTGGAGATCCTTGTTGCTATTGCCATGTTTATCACGTGCCCCATGCTATTGATGTTATTTTCCTCATATCTTGCTTTCATGCTTGTGCTATGTCATGTGAATTATTCATGCACACTATTTGCACCCATGACATGCTTGCCAAGATTTCTTCTAGTACGTTGCATCTTCGCACTACTAGCTTGCTTGAATTGATCACCATGATTGCTTGCTTTGTCACATCACCCATGTTCCATTCATACTTGCTTTCTTGGGTTGATGACGTATATGTTCATGCCTCTCACATGATATATTTTGTTCATTGTCGCTTGCCTCCAATTGTTGCATCTATGCTTATTGATCATGGAGACTTGGACACCTTACTTGTGATGCATGCTTGCTTGATTATGCCTATTGTATTTGGTTGTTCTCGCATCATATGCCTCCATACTATGAAATGCTCCCTTGTCCTTTCTTATGATGAGCATGATGCATCCACTTGTTGGGTATTTTACCGCACGAATGATAGGTTTTCTGCTAACCTCATTTGTTTTTTCGAGTGTTTGTCATGTTCTTTCATGTTGAAGGATTCACAAGGCGATACCGTCATGACACAATTTGGTCATGTGAAGGCATACACGATGTGCAACACCAACATTTGCGAGAATATCCTAAAGGTGAACTCCTTCCCTTTGAGCCATCCTCAAATATGCATATTGGATGGGTCACTCTTTCGTTGTTGTTTCCTTCTTCTTGTCTACATGTTACATCTATTGGATGGAGGACCGACATTGGAGATGGAACCTATGGACCTTCAAGTTGAGGAGCGCTCGGATTTATTGGATGCACCTTCGAACCTCCACTCATGCCACGACATCGAGCATTGGTATACCAACACCTCCATATTTGTTGATTGTGTTCACACATGTCATGCTCGATGGACATATCATACACATGACAAATTTGCATCTTATGCATGGATTGACTCACATCATGATTGCCTTGTTGCATCTTGTATTCCCATGTCATCCATTGATAGAGGCGGGGTGTCCCGATCTTTCGATGAGATGATAACTATCAATTTGGTGGAGACGACTTTGACAATCCGACTACAAACGTGCATGACGTTGCGCCTTAGCAATCGCTAAACCAATCTCCTGAGGTTACTGACGATGCTGGAAGCACGGTCAGCCTGACCACGAAGGTCTATTCCTGCAAGCAATCGAAGAACGAGCAAGAATATGATAAAGCAATCTGAATATTGCAAATATATATGAAGTATTGATAATGGTGGGGATCCGGAAGCGGTCTTGGTCTGGTCGTTGGACACAAACGAAGTACACGAAGTTGCAATGGCTAACTTTTAACTAAACAAATCCCAAGGAAAAAGCTACTAGATGGATCTACTTATATAGGAGCAAGGGGTGGCGGCCAAGGAGGTGGGAGGACGTCCCAAGGCAGCCTAAAACTAACCCTAGGTCGTACAAGGCTCATGGGCCCAAGTGGAGGTGATGTAACACCTTTGGACTTGTAGTTTGACTCGGATTCTGCTGCAGCATCAGATTGTTTCATCCACAACTCAACGCTCCAGACGAATTCGAAGGTGATTCCAATTGGGTTGGAAAGTGCACGAAATCTAGTTTCCAACAAAAAAAGAATCACCCAATTCGGAGTCCGTATGAAAAACTTGTGTGCGTTTTGAGTCAGGTATGTCTGTGCAGTCCGAATCTGAATCCAGAACGTGAGAGACTTGGACTCTATCTTCTCCTGGGCCAAAAGTGACGTGAGAGAACTTTTTGGACAGCAAATAAACATCTCTTTCTTCCTTATCTTCATATGTGGATTGTACAAATGTCCCATACACCTGCAATTAGACAAAACACAAAAGTGTGTGAAGTATTTTTGTTCTGGATAACATAAATAGATTATTGAATAGTTTGCACTAGAAATCACCTGACAAATATGCATATATGCAATATTTTTGGTCATATCCAAGGTAGTCATGTCCTCATCATCCTCCCCTTCTTGAAAATAAAGCCGTCCTCGGCGTTGCTTAATCTGAAATGTGGCTAACAAAAGAGACAAGGTGTACATGTTGTATATGTATATGTCATCCATTTTTACTTCCCTTGATTTTTGCATATAAGACACATGAATAGATGAGTAACTTGCATAGTTCATAAAATCTAAAGCCAAAAAATTAGCACAAGAAGTAAAAGGCATGAAAATATTGCAACTCAGTTTGCACATATAAGTGAAGCTCTTATTCATTTCAAAAGATTGACAATGTTCATCATTAAACCATCCCAACATTGGTGAATAAACCTTACTTGCATCAAATTTACATGCTACAACATGCTTAAATAAGCAAACATGCAATAAGTCATTCAACACAGAATCATCACCAAGATTAGAGGTCATATCAAAATGATTAAACATTGGTATAGGCGGGGTGTCCCGATCTTTCGATGAGATGATAACTATCGATTTGGTGGAGATGACTTTGATGATCCGACTACAAACGTGCACGACGTTGCGCCTTAGCAATCGCTAAACCAACTCCGAGAGGTTATTGACCATGCTGGAGCACAATCAACCTGACCACGAAGGTCTATTCCTGCAAGCAATCGAAGAACGAGCAAGAATATGATAAAAGCAATCTGAATATTGCGAGTATATATGAAGTATTGATAAAGGTGGGGATCCGTAAGCGGTCTTGGTCTGGTCGTTGGACACAAACGAAGTACACGAAGTTGCAATGGCTAACTTTTAACTAAACAAATCCCCAGGAAAAGCTACTAGATGGATCTACTTATATAGGAGCAAGGGGTGGCGGCCAAGGAGGTGGGAGGATGTCCCAAGGCAGCCTAAAACTAAATCTAGGTCGTACAAGGCCAATGGGCCCAAGTGGAGGTGATGTAACACCTTTGGACTTGTAGTTTGACTCGGATTCTGCTGCAGCATCAGATTGTTTCGTCCACAACTCAACGCTCCGGACGAATTTGAAGGTGATTCCAATTGGGTTGGAAAGTGCACGAAATCTAGTTTCCAACAAAAAAAAATCACCCAATTCGGAGTCCGTATGAAAAACTTGTGTGTGTTTTGAGTCAGGTATGTCTGTGCAGTCCGAATCTGAATCCAGAACGTGAGAGACTTGGACTCTATCTTCTCTTGGGCCAAAAGTGACGTGAGAGAACTTTTTGGACAGCAAATAAACATCTCTTTCTTCCTTATCTTCATATGTGGATTGTACAAATGTCCCATACACCTGCAATTAGACAAAACATAAAAGTGTGTGAAGTATTTTTGTTCTGGATAACATAAATAGATTATTGAATAGTTTGCACTAGAAATCACCTGACAAATATGCATATATGCAATATTTTTGGTCATATCCAAGGTAGTCATGTCCTCATCATCCTCCCCTTCTTGAAAATAAAGCCGTCCTCGGTGTTGCTTAATCTGAAATGTGGCTAACAAAAAAGACAAGGTGTACATGTTGTATATGTATATGTCATCCATTTTTACTTCCCTTGATTTTTGCATATATGACACATGAATAGATGAGTAACTTGCATAGTTCATAAAATCTAAAGCCAAAAAATTAGCACAAGAAGTAGAAGGCATGAAAATATTGCAACTCAGTTTGCACATATAAGTGAAGCTCTTATTCATTTCAAAAGATTGACAATATTCATCATTAAACCATCCAAACATTGGTGAATAAACCTTACTTGCTTCAAATTTACATGCTACAACATGCTTAAATAAGCAAACATGCAATAAGTCATTCAACACAGAATCATCACCAAGATTAGAGGTCATATCAAAATGATTAAACATTGGTTCTTTTGCATCAATAGTTAATTCAATGGGTGCACTCAAAATTGTTGGTATCTCAGTTGTTTGATCACATGGCAAAGTCAAATTATCAACGTAGTCCTCTAAAATAGGTGGTGTGATCAAAGTAGTGGGTAGCTCATCAGATGGTGCATTCAAATTGACAAGGCATTCATCATTCTCATGTAGAGATGGAAGATCAGTACCTTTGTCATTACCTCTTATGATCAACTCAGATGATGTAGCCACTCTCGGGGGCGATGTGTCACATGGTGGAGGTGATGTAGTCCTGACAACAACGGATGTGGTTGTCATAGTATGCTTAGTAGTTGAAGGAACAATCATATCAACTCTTGGAATGTGCACCGTGCGCTTGTTCTCCTCGTGGCCAACACGTCGTTTTATTTCCTGTTCAGCTTTGCAAGCAAGATGAAACAAATGGTCCATAGGATAACACTCTTCATGAATTAGTATCTCTTAAATATCACGGTTTAATCCTCCCCAAAATCTATCCATAAAATCATCTTCACTTTCTTCTAAAGAGGAATGCAACAAGGTAGTTTGTAAATCATCATAATATTTTGTTACAGTTTCACTACCTTGTTTTAAGTGTTGCAACTTCTTAATCATGTCACGAGTATAATAAGCAGGGACGAAAGTATGTCGCATGGCAAGTTTCAAATCATCCCAAGTAGTAGGTATATAATCAGGGTGTAACCGACAATATTCACTCCACCAAACCAAAGCATAACCAGTGAAAGAACCAACCGCAACCTTAACCTTTTTATGGTCATTGAAATTATGGGAAGCAAATATATTTTTTATGTCGAACTCCCATTCAATATATAAAGCAGGTTTAAAACGGCCATTAAATGGTGGTATAGATACATTAACCTGATCATGTGCATTTGGATGTTTGTGCACCTCTCGTGACGGTTGTGGTATTTGCAAAGGTGGTGGCACGTCTCCCGCGATCGACAAAGCCCATGAATTGACTCTGGATCCTGTCATGATTAGTAGAACAAGAAACAAAACCCAAAAATAATGTGCCTATAACTACTAGGATGTGGTGGTAAAACGCTCACAGTAAAGCAAATATCAATGTCTTACAAGTTCTTACCATGCAGCAGGCGGTGATCGGCAACCAGCGGTGTCAAGTAACTCCGAATATTGAGTAAAGCGATTGCCAGGGGAGCGTACGTATACACGGTGTAGAAATATGTGGAGCTGGGTTGGCTATATATGGTAGCAAAAGATTAGCAATAATCAATTCAAAGATGCAATGTTGAATAAACGCTCAACGACGGTACTGTGCTGGTCCTAGGCTAGACCGGACTAGAGACGCGAGCCTAGAACACTAATGAGGTCACGTCGTAGCACAACTAGCATCAATGAAGGATACTAAGTAGCTCTGGACAGCAAGATATAAGTGAAGATCACAACGGCAGTAAAAATAATGAGGTGAAACAACAGCCAAGCAGGATATATCAACAACTTTGTCTCCAACTTTCCTCTGAAAAAGTTTGTGCCGATTTTTTTGTTTTTTTTTCTTCTCTTTTTTTTTCCTCACACTTTTTTTTTCTTTCTCTCCTTTTTTTCTCTCTGACTTTTTTTTCTCCTTTTTTTCTCGTTTTTTTCTCTCTTTTTTTCTCCCTCTTTCCGAAACAAACTAGATAAGATGCAGATTGGATCAAGTGAAGATGTGAACGATCTCAACTATTATTATGACAATGAATGGTGCGTAGCACGTGGTGGAAATTGATGGATGGGTG